>NC_138777.1:111216137-111798637 GCF_965119305.1 Pelophylax lessonae
CCCCTCTCTCTCTCTCTCTCCTCTCTCTCTCTCTCTCTCTCCTCTCTCTCTCTCTCTCTCTCCTCTCTCTCTCTCTCTCTCCCCTCTCTCTCTCTCTCTCTCCCCTCTCTCTCTCTCTCTCTCCCCTCTCTCTCTCTCTCTCTCCCCTCTCTCTCTCTCTCTCTCCCTCTCTCTCTCTCTCTCTCCCCTCTCTCTCTCTCTCTCTCCTCTCTCTCTCCTCTCTCTCTCTCTCTCTCCTCTCTCTCTCTCTCTCCCCTCTCTCTCTCTCTCCCCTCTCTCTCTCTCCCCTCTGGCAGGATTTTTTTCTTAGAAAGATTTTTAGACAGCTTTTTTTTCTCCAGTGTTCCTGTGAGAACTTCAAGCAAGAAAGCTGAACTGGGCGACGGGCTGGATGTTGAGATCCAGTGGTCACCCCAGTTCAGCCTGCGAGCGCGTGCAGGCCATAGCTCCGCGCTGGGTCGGCCGCGACATAGTCCCACTGGACGGGGACTGACCCTGCGAGTTAAACGTCTCGCTGAAACGCCAAAGACCATGAGTCACGGCGCCCGTATTGGTCGACAGCCCTCCCACCTCGGTGGAGAGGGGTACTGTCAGGAGTTGGTGCCCGCCTGGTTCCGGTATGGTGAGTAGTATGTTCCCCCCCTTTCCCCTCACGGGTCTTGTGGTGAAAGCGGGCCCCTCTCTGTATGGTAAGGATGGGTTCCCCTCTATCCTATAACATGGCACAGATCCTCCTATTTGAGTGTGATTTGTGTACAAAAAGCCAGGAGTCTTGGTTTGGGAGCTGACAATCTAATTGCAAGTATGTTTAAATGATTGTAATCAGTGGCAGTACTAGAATCTTTCTGTGATAGATAAGGTATCCTACCTGTCAGAAGCCACAGGACATGTATACTGCTTTCCAGGTCATTCCTCCAGCAAAAGCATGCCTCCCGACGGCCACGCGGTCCGCCAGGGTCCGGTACCGCCGGCCACGCGGATCACCATGAAGAGAAGGGTTTTGTGATGCCGAGATACTGTGCAGTCACGCCGCTATTCTGTAACAGACCGCCGCCATTGCTGGTAGATCGCACAAGGCCGCCATTTTGGCGTAGCCTCGTGTCTCCAGCATGGGGGCGGCCATGTTTGAAGTGACCCAAACACCTCGTGGAGCTAGGGGAGGCGCCGGAAGGCGTACAGAGGGGCGGAGCCGCCTCCTTTCTTCCCGGGCAGCCAGCCAAGAGACTTCCTGTCTGTTCTAGACAGTGCTGAGACAAGTTGCAGTGGAAACTCTGAGCATCTAGTGGTGAGCCTGGGGGTCTATCTCTCTCTCGCTCGATAGGGGTCCCTAAGCAGGTAACACTGAGGCGCTTTGTGGCGCTGGGGGTCTGGAAAAAAAAAAAAGTTTTTATTTTTGATTGAATTTTCCGGATAGTAACTGGAATTATCATGGACCCTGTCACACAGGTACCCCCACCTGTTTCCCTCCAGGGGGCCACGGGACCCGCCGGTGCACAGAGTATGGATGCATTTACAGCAGTTTTGGAGTCTTTGGTGGCTCGGGTGGAGACGGCCTGTCAGGAACGGGGGTCAAGAAAGCGACCCCCGCCTACCCCTATATCATCTGACACTTCAGACTCAGATTCTGAGTTGGTCATTGCAGCTGCAGGTCCCTCTGCAAGGGCTGTTGTCTCAGGTAAAGTTCCCTCAGACAGTGAGGAGGACGTTCATACTTCCGCCATAATTTGGGAAGAAGCATTGGTGGACGCACTAGTTGTGGCGGTTCGGGAAACCTTAAGACTTGAGGTTTTACCGGCAGAGGCAACTGAAACAGAGATTCCCTTTGGTACTAACAAACCCACCAAAACGGTGAAGGTTTTTCCTGTACCCAAGTGTTTTGGTAATAAAATTAAAGAAGAATGGGAGCATTCTAAGCGTACCTTTACTATCTCCAAGCGTATTGCTAGACGCTATCCGTTTGAGGAATCCCTCATTAAGAAATGGACGGTACCACCTGTGGTGGACCCACCTATTTCCAGACTGAATAAAGCCACGGTTATTCCAGTGGAGGACACTTCGTCCTTTAAGGATCCGGTGGATCGGAAGGTAGAAGCGGAGTCCCGCACTATCTTTTCCCTGATAGGGTCAGCCTTTAGACCAGTAATTGTCATTGGTCTAGTTTCCCAGACACTAACGGAATGGGCGAGATTGGTGCGCCAGGACCTGAGGGGGAAAGATATCCCCCAGGAAACATCTGAATTGATGGAACAGATTATACAAGGACTACAGTTCGTCTGTGACGCAGCCTTGGATGCTACCCCCCTATTAGGGCATGCATCTATGTCAGCGGTAATCCTCAGACGTGTGCTGTGGTTAAAATGCTGGTCAGCGGACCTAGGGTCCAAAAAGACCTTGACGAATCTCCCCTTTCAGGGGAATCGCCTATTTGGGGCCACCCTAGATGAGATCATTAAGGATGCCACTGGGGGCAAGAGCACTTTCTTGCCACAGGCTGCTAAAGCTAAAGGACCTCGTAACAAGCGAGGACCTTTCTTTACCGCTCATAAAGGGTTCGTGCGCCCGGCTGGAACAAGCGGGAAAGGCAAGGCTCCTCCAGGAGGGTTCAAGAAGGGCTGGTCGGACAAACAAAAGACCGACTCAGCCAAACCCGAAGTAAAGGATTACACAGCCTGAAGGTGCGCCCCCACCCGGCTTGAGGGTGGGGGGACGTTTTCACCGGTATTCAGGGCATTAGATCGAGCATCGACCACTGCTACCGGTGCGATTCTTCCCTTCCAACATTTAAGTACTACAGGGAGCGGTAGTTACCGTTCCCTGAACAGATCTTTTTCTTTACCTTTTCCAAAGATTAGTCTCAGTTCCCCCACAAGAATCGGATCCGCTTGAACAGACAGACCAAGAAGCCTCTAGTCGGGTGACTTCGGTCCCTGAGGTTCAACCAGGAGTGATCACCGTTCCTGATAGGAATCAGGTGTCTGATAAATGTGTGGGAACGGAGAACGATCAGACTTTGTCGGATGGTCGGGGCCAGATAGCTCTAGGGCCGCCAGGTTCAGATTCAGTCAGCGCCAGTGGTCCTAGAAATTCTAGGCTGGCCTCGTCAAGCCGGTCTGGCCGACTTGGACATGCTAGTCGCGGACGTTCCTTGGGAACTTCGTCTCAGGGAGTGTCTGCGGTCTCAAGGACCAATCTTCCATCGTGCTTTACAGTCGCTTGTTTTAATGGCTTGGCCATTGAGACCCAGGTACTGAAGGACAGAGGGTTGTCAGCTTCAGTTATTCCTACGCTAATTAAGGCAAGGAAAGCGACTTCCAGCAAGGTCTATTATCGCACATGGAAGACGTATATCGCGTGGTGCGAATCTTTAGGGATTCCTCCACGTACCTATCCGGTGACTCGAATATTGGCCTTTCTGCAAAAAGGGGTTGAGCAGAAACTAGCCTTGAGCACCATCAAGGGTCAAGTTTCAGCATTAGCAATCTTCTTTCAGAAGCCTTTAGCTACTAAGTCCTTGGTGTGGAATTTCATCCAGGGGGTGCGGCACCTGGCTCCACCAGTCCGCGCGCCCTTACCGCCCTGGGATCTTAATTTGGTTTTGTCGGTTCTACAGAAACCTCCCTTTGAAAACATCAGGGAGATTCCCTTGCTTACTTTATCCCAGAAGGTAGCCTTCTTGGTGGCTATCACTTCTGCACGCAGGGTGTCAGAACTGGCTGCATTATCATGCCAGTCCCCATACTTAGTGATTCATAGGGATAAGGTAGTGCTTCATCCTAAGCCATCCTTTCTTCCAAAGGTGGTTTCAGATTTTCATCTGAATGAAGATATTGTACTACCTTCCTTGTGTCCTCAGCCCAATCATCATCGGGAACATGCGTTGCATTCCTTGGATGTGGTTCGGGCAATCAGGGTATACCTGAAGGCTACGGAATCGTTCCGTAAGACGGATTCACTTTTTGTGATCCTGGATGGCCCCAGAAAGGGGTTGCCTGCATCTGCCGCGACTATCTCCAAATGGATCAGACAGACGGTGGTACAGGCTTATTCTATTAAGGGTCGGAATCCTCCGTTCCCTGTTAGGGCGCACTCCACTCGAGCGCTCAGTACTTCCTGGGCCTTCCGCCATCAGGCGTCAGTGGTCCAGGTATGTAAGGCGGCCACCTGGTCGTCGGTACATACCTTTACAAAATTTTACAAGATTGATGTGATGGCATCGGCGGATGCCTAATTTGGCCGCAAGGTTTTGCAGGCCGCAATTTGAGGAGACCGGTGGTCTACCTCGAGGGTTTTTTTCTGTTGAAAAATTTCTGTTGAGTCTCATCATTGAGGATGAGCATTGTAAACTTCTAGTTGGCACCGGTTGGGCCTTCTAGATTGGATTTGATTTCCATTTTCCCACCCCTCATTTGTGGTACTGCTTTGGGACGTCCCGAGTGTGTTGAATCAACGAGGACTACGTCTGTCAATGAGCGACAGAGAAAAACTGATTTTTGTAAAATCTTACCGTAAAATCCTTTTCTCTTAGCTCATGAACAGACGTAGTACCCGCCCCTCTGTTTTGGAGTTGGGTTGGGTTAAATTCTCTAAACACTGCTTTGTGACATAACTGATTTGCTGTAGCAGAGAGAGAGAGGATATACCCTCGGGGACTGCCCCTAGGGTGTGGCCAGAGTATTTTCTTTCCTGTCTAGTCCTACTCCTGTGGAGGGCAGCATAACCCGAGTGTGTTGAATCAACGAGGACTACGTCTGTCAATGAGCTAAGAGAAAAGGATTTTACGGTAAGATTTTACAAAAATCCGTTTATTCTCTTTGGGAGTGTGTTTTTTTTTTTTTTTTTTCTAGGTGAGCTCCAGTTGTTCCTGGTTAAGCTCCATGTTCACTGGTTGGCTAAGTTTAGCCTTTTGGGGGTTACGTTCTTTTCTGCATTTTCCCACCCCTCATGCAAATGCTGCTTTGGGACTTCCCAATGGCCAAGAAGAAAATGGAGCTGTGTCTGTCAATGATCGATAGAGAGAACTTGGATTTTTGACTTACCGTAAAATCCTATTCTTTGAAGTTCATTGACAGACGCAGCTCCCGCCTCTCTATTTCTGAGTGGGATGGGGTTTTTTCTTCTAAACACTGCTTGCAACAAAACTGAATCCTAGAACAGACTGAGGGTGTATGCCTGCAGGGACTGCCCTATAGGTGTGGTAAAGCTTTTTCCTGCCTAGTGTCCTTCTCCTGTAGGGTGCAGCATAACCCTGGGGTCAAGAATAATATGGAGCGGTGTCTGTCAATGAACTTCAGAGAAAAGGATTTTACGGTGTCAAAAATCCAGTTTTTGTCATCTTGCACTTTTTTGCTATTTTGCACATTTTTGCTAACTGCTCTTATGGACTTGATCTTGTCACTTATGAATTTTTGGACCACACCTAATTTAAATTTTGTATTCTTTTTATTCAACTTTGTACAGTATTTATTGTATTACATGTTTTATTTATTGTGTTATGGTACACGAAGTAGCGCAACACTTACATTTTTGATTATAAAGTATTATACCCTTATCTCTTAGTACACCATTGAATTCCATTTTAATCTTTCAAGTGTGCCTTGGAGACTGTTTTTGGAAGTCAGCTATGTAACTGTGCTATGTATCGGTGTGTCTCAGACTGGAGGTTTTATGTGGCCGCTAGGTATGAATATGAAAGTAGGACTGTCTACATTGGTTTTTAATAACCTGTTGTTTTTTTTTTAGGTTTTAAGAAAGTCGAACTCAAAGATGATGCAGCTAATGCCATTTATAAAGCACTACCCAGTGTTTCATCAGATGCCCTGGCGAAGCCTCCACCCCTTCTTCCTACTCCTGTCCGGACCCCATTAATGTCTGTAGGGAAACCACCTCTTCTATCTGACCGATCCTCAACAGGACTTCTTCCTACACCAGGTGACATTTAATTTTTTTTTTTTTTTTTCATTTGTGTGAAAGGACCCTTATTAATTTCTGATTTTAATGTACTGGAACTCCATTCGATCAGACATTGCCTGGATCATTAGACAATTCGTCTTCAGGGGTGTCTGGTACCAATTAATCGGATAATGCTTCGGTCGTGGTCTGTCAATCACCAAGGGGGCACAAGTGTCCTGGCGGCTCCGGAAGTAGCCGGCATTCTAAGGTGGGCAGACTGAATGTGCATAGCAGAGAGAGCTGGAAAGAATCAAAGGAAGGTACAGCGGTTTGTGGCAGGGTTTTGGGATCCTCTGGCCGACGCCACAGACGCATTCTAGTGGCTCCAGACTGGCCTTGCCAGTCTTGGTACGCTCATCTGGTACAACTGGTCGCCGATGCTCCTTGGAGACTTCCTCTCGGGAAGGTCTGCTGTCCCAAGGGCCAATCTTCCATCCTACTTTAGTTGCTGGCTTTAATGGCTTGGCTGTTGAATGCCAGGTGCTGAAGGATGGTTTGTCTGAATCGGTGATTCCTACACTGTTAAAGCCTAGAAAATCTACCTTTTAGGAAGATCTACCATTGTACTTGAAAGACGTACATTGCGTGGTGCAAGTCTCTTGGGGTTCCCCCTTTTCCTCTAACGAGCGATTGAGCAGCCCCTGGCCTTGACTACCATCAAGGGCCAGGCTTCAGCCTTGACGTTTTTTTTTTTTGTTTTTTTTTTTTCAACATCCATTGGCCACACATTCCTTTGTGTGTACCTTTTTTTTTTTTTATCCAGGGAGTTTGCCACTTGTCTCCTCCGGTGCGGTCTCCAATGCCGCCATGGGACCTCAATTTGGTTTTCAGTTCTCCAGAAATTTCCCTTCGAAAATATTCAGGAGGTTCCCCTGCTTACGTTGTGCCAGAAGGTGGCCTTTTTGGTGGCTATTACTGCTGCGTGCGTGCAGGGTGTCTGAGCTGGTGGCGTTGTCTTGTCTTCTGTTCACCTTACCTGGTGGTTCAGAGATGAGGTGGTTCTTTGTCCCTGGCCGTCGTTCCATCCAAAGGTCATCTCTGATTTCTATTTGAATGAAGACATTGTGTTGCCTTTCCTATGTCCCAGGTCTAAACATTGTAAGGAAACTGCCTCGCAATTCCTGGTTGGGGTTCGGGCAGTCAGGGTGTACCTGGCAGCTATGGAGTCTTTTAGTTAGTTAGACTTGCTATTTGTGCTCAAGGATGGACCTCGGCAAGGGTTGGCCGCTTCTGCTGTTACCATTTTCCAGATGGATCAGACAGTGATTCAGGCCTATTTGTGGTCAGGTTCCTTCTTTCCCTGTTTAGGCGCACTCTACTCAGGCGTTTAGTGCCTCCCAGGCCTTCTGTCAACAGATGTCAGTGCTGCAGGTCAGGGTGGGGGAATCTGATATGTTTGGGGCCACTCTGTCCTTCAATGACTGAACACCTCTATAGATAACCCTGAGGGCATGGTGGTAATTTGGGGCCTATAATTTTGTTACGCAAAATGTGCAAATGTTTGGAAATTATTTTTAATTACATAGTGTTGAGAAGAAAAAGTAGTAATAATCGTTTATTGACGGACACTGCTCCTGATTCTTCTTATTCATTGGGTTATATTGCTCCCTACAGGAGTAGGACACTAGGCAGGGAAAAGCTTAACTACGCCTATGGGCAGTTCCAGGGCCTATACTCCCACTCTCAGCTATAGGCTCTCAGTTTTGTTATAAGCAGTGTCAGAAGAAATCCAACTTCACAGAGGGGTGGGTGCTGTGTCCGTCAATGAACATCAGAGAAATGCATTTTACAGTAAGTTAAAAATCCCATTTTCTCTTTCGTTCATTGACGGACACAGCTCATGATCTTCTTAAGCATTGGGATGTCCCAACGCGATGTCAAACATTAGGGGTGGGAACAGCAAGAAAAAATTCCCAAGGCTAAACTGTAGACAACCAGGTAAAATGTAGCTCAACCATAAACACCTGGAGCTCACCTGAAAAAAACAAACCCTGATTGGAGGACCAGGTCCTCTAAACAGCAGCCTGCAAAAACTTGTGGCCAGAAGAAGCAGTTGCAGAATAATAATGTTCTTCTGCAGGCTACCAAGGGCAAGGCACCCCGTCCTAGACATGGGCCATTCTCCTCGGCTCCTAAGCGGCCTCTTCATCTCTCAGGATCCCAAGATTAAGGATTTAATGTCAGGGCCTCCACCAGAGGTTCCAAGAGGACCTGGTCCGGCAAGCCAAGAGCGGGCTCTTCCAGACCTGCGGACAAGACTTCCTCTGCGTGAAGGGGCACCCTTACCCATATCTGGGGTGGGGGGACGTCTTCGCTGGTTTCCGGATCCATGGACCTCCCTGGTACAGGGCAAGTGGGTCCACAAAGTTATTCGGTCAGGCTACAAGATGGAGTTCGGTCTTGTCCTCCGGAAAGGTTTTTTTCCTTCCAACCTACACTTGTCCCCAGATCACTTAAGGGGTCTCTTTGGGGCAGTGCAAGGTGATTGTTCCGGTTCCAATTTTGGAATATTTTCAGGGTATTTTTTTTTTTTTTGCTCTAACCTCTTTACAGTCCCCAGGAAGGAAGGAAAGGTACGTCCAATTATGGACCTTAAGGCGTTAAGCTGCTTTGTGCGAGTACAGAAGTTCCACATCGAGGTCATGCACATGGTAGTGGCGTTCCTACATCAGGGGGATTTCTTCTCTCTTCCTTCGACATCAAGGATGCCTACCTGCATATTATAATATGTGCTGGTTGCCAGCGCTTCCTCCGTTTTGCCGTGGATGAGGAGTGTTATCAGTTTGTGGCACTGACCTTTTGGGCTCACCTCCGCACCTCGGGTCTTCACAGGAGTGTTGGCCTCGGTGCTGGCATTTTTTTTAAACAGCGGGGGATCGCGGTACTGGGTACCTGGACGATTATCTGCAAGTGGAGTCTTCGACTGCTCTTATGGACTACTGGAGATTGCTCTGCGAACTGAGGGAGTTCGGTGGGATCCTCAGGAGTCGATTTTGGTTCTGTCCACAAAAATGGCATATCTGGGTCTGTCTCTGGACTCGGCCTCAGCCTGAGTGGTTCTTCCTTGGGAAAATCTCCAGACATTGCAGGAGGCAATTCAGCTTCTGTTGTCCAGCAAGACGGTCATCTCTCCGGACTTGCGTGAACGTGCGTGCTGGGCCTGATGGTGTCTACCCTCGAGGCAGTCTGTTTGCACAGTTCCACACAAGATCTCTGCTAAAGAGATTCCTGGTGAAATGGGTCTAGGATCCATGGTTTCTAGAGGTGACTTTGCTCTCTGGCACTTCGGGGAAAATCTTTCTCCTCCTGTACTGGACGGTTGTCTCCACGGATGCCAGCCTGTCCTGGTAGGGAGGCGTCCTCAGCACAGACCTGCTCAGGGGGTCTGGACTCTGGCAGAGCCCAGACTGCCAATTGGTGTACTGGAACACTGAGTGATCAGACTTTATCTGGCTCATCGGACAATTGCCTTCAGGGGTGCCCGGTACGAATTCATTCAGACAATGCCACGCCCATGGTCTATCGCCAAGGGGGCACAAGAAGTGTCCTGGCGGCTCGGTAAGTAGCTGACATTCTAAGGTGAGATGACTGATTTGTTCCAGCCCTCTCAAACTTCTGCCATGACTCCTGTGCAGGATTCAGGCAGAAGGGATTCGGGTCTTTCTAGTGGCTCCAGACTGGTCTTGTCGGTCTTGGTATGCCGATCTGGTACAGCTGGTCGCTAAATTCTCTTTGGGGACTTCCTCTCAGGGAGGATCTGCTGTTCCAATCTTCTATCCTACTTTACAGTAGCTGGCTTTAACGGCTTGGCTGTTGAATGCCAGTTGTTGAAGGGTGGAGGTTTGTTTAAATCTGTCATTCCTACGCTGTTAAAAGCTTGGAAATCTGCCTCTAGGAAGATCTACCATCGTATGTGGACAACGTACAATGCGTGGTGAGAGTCTCTTGGGGTTCATCCTTGCTCATTCTCGGCGGATAGGATCTTAACCTTCCTTCAATGAGGTTGAACAAAAATTGGCCTCGAGTACCATCAAGGGCCAGGTATTGTGTTTTGGCAGTCTTTTTCCAATGACCTTTGGCCACACACTCCCTGGTGCATACCTTTTCTTCAGGGTGTCCGACATTGGGTTCCTTCAGTGCAGGCTCTATTGCTGCTCTGGAATCTTAATGTGGTGCTTCAGCTCTACTGAAGCTTCTCTGAAAATATTTGGGAGGTTTCCCTGCTTCCGTTGCCCCAGAAGGAGCCCTTCTTTAGTGGCTATAACCTCTGCAGGGTGTCTGAACTGACGGCGTTATGTTGTTCACCTTTATGGAGATTCACAAGGATAAGGGGGTGCTTTGCCTCTGTCCGTCATTCCTTCCTAAGGTGGTCTCTGACTGTCATTTGATTGAAAACCTTGTGTTGCCTTCCCTGTGTTTCAGGTCTAAACGTCTGAAGGAAATTGCCTTGCATGCCTTTGATGTGGTCCAGGCAATTGGGGTGTACCTGGCAGCTACGGAGTCTTTTAGGAAGTCAGACTCTCTATTTGCGCTCATGGACGGACCTCACAAAGGGTTATCTGCTTCTTCTGCGACCATTTCCAGATGGATCAGACAGACGGTGGTTCAGGCCTCTTGCATCAGGGGTCAGGTTCCTCCTTTCCCTAATATAGGCACACTCTACTAGGGTGTCTCCCGGGCTTTCCGTCTTCAAGCGTCAGTAACACAGGTTTTTCAAGGCGGCCACCTAGTCGTTGGTGCATGCTTTTACAAAGTTTTTTAGTAACGTGGTTGTGTTGGCCTCTTCTGCGGATGCTTCTTTTTGCTGCAAGGTTTTGCTGGCTGCTGTTTAGAGGACCTGGTCCTCTTCTTCTTTTTTTTTTTTTTTTTTGTGTATATTGTTTTTCAAGTGAGCTCCAGTTGTTTACGGTGGAGCTTTATGTTGGCTAAGGTTAGCCCTGGGGAATTTTTTTTTCTGACGTTTTTCCCACCGCTCATGCTAACACTGCTTTGGGATGTCACAATGGTTAAGAAGAATCAGGAGCTGTCCGTCAGTGAGCGAAAGAGAAAATGGGGTTTTTGTCTTAACGTAAAATCCATTTCTTTGATGTTTATTGACAGACACAGCACCCACCCCTCTGTGGAGTTGGCCTCCTTCTGACACTGCTTGTAACAAAACTGAGTGCTTACAGCTTTGTGTGTGTATATCCCCTGGGACTGCCCATAGGCGTAGTCAAGCTTTTTCCTGCCTAGTGTCCTACTCCTGTAGGGGGGCAGTATAATCCAATGGTTAAGAAGAATTAGGAGCTGTGTCCCTCAAACATCAGAAAAATCGATTTTACGGTACACGGTAAGTCTTTCATTCGACGAACACAGCGCTCCATAAATCATAACTAGTGGGTTATATTGCCTCTTCCAGGAGAAGGACCTGGCAGAACAAAAAACACCTGACTACGCCCATGGGCCCTCCCTAGCTGGTATATAACCCCCCTCTCTTCTCTATGTAATCAGGTTTAATCTGTCTAGTCAGGACCTAGGCTCCCGGCTGGGATCTCTGGTTCTAGCAATTTTCTCCTTCCTTACATCTTTTTTAGTTTTTTTTTTCTCTTGGGAAATCTACAATCAACTGCCGGGCTGGGCGACGGGCTGGATAATCTAGATCCAGTGGTCCACCCAGCCAGCGAGCACGTGCAGACCGCAGCTACGTGCTAGTTCGGCCGCAATATAGCCTCATGGACAGAGGCTGGCCCGCGAGGTAAACTTCTCGCAGGGTCGCATATGACTGGGCTTGGGTCTGAGTCGCAGCAGTCCCATGGCCGATGGCTCCCCTATTTCAGTGGCGAGGTGTTCTGTCTTGAGCGTTACCCTCACCATGGAAGGGTGAGTACAGTCCCCCCTCTCCCATTTTAGTGGTTTGCTTTGGGGTGGACGCAGGTAACCTCCAGCGATGCTTGGCCCTGCCTGCAGGTTCCCTCCTCCCATTTTTAAATCCCTCATTTAGCTGGGCTTCCCCCACTCCAATTCCCCCCTGTCTGGACTTGGGTCTGGTGGGGGTCCCAGGGCAGAGAATGCAGCAGAGACCCCTGGGGTCTCCCCCCGCTATCTCTACTCTGTAAGGGCTCTGGGATAGTGTTTCCTGCCCTGGCAGTCTGGAGGGGTTCCATTGTAGGAGACTCCTTGGTTGCATGCCCTGCTGTTTCCAGTGTGGGTATAGTGCAGGGGGGTCCCAGTGCAGAGACCGGTACAAAGTGCACAGCAAAGTCTCCCCTAGAAAATGTGTCTTACCTATAGAGGGTGCGGGAAAGATCCTGGAAGCATGCTTCAGTGTTTGTAGCTGACGGTGGCCATTTTCCCTTAGTCTGGCTGATCTCCGGTTGGCAGCCATATATGTGTATTTATTTAGATGATGACACGGGGCCATTTTCCCTTAGTCTGGGAGATGCTGGAGACAACTGAAGCGTCGAGAGGATGCCGAAGCTCCTCCTTCCTCTCTAGTTTCCTCTTCCTCCCTAGTTTCCTCTTCCTCCCTAGTTTCCTCTTCCTCCCTAGTTTCCTCTTCCTGTGCCCGGGACATATGAACAGGAATAGCGTCCATAATGATGCTAGGTACGAATTCTTGGTGCTCCTCCGGTCGGTAGGATGTCTTTTGGGGGTCCCGGATATATAGGTTCCCTGAGCCTTTAGGGCATCCTTTAGTGGTGCTAAAAGATTGTTTTGTACTGCAAGGTCTTCCTTTCATTGTGGAGCCTCAGGGTCACAGCTCCCCCACTGACCCCCCTCATGAAGGTGGCAGGTCCCTCAGAACCCCAGCTTCCCATGGTTGCACTGATGTCGGTCCTGCAATCATTAGTGTCCCGGGGGGTAAGTGGCGTGTGGGCAAAGGCCCAGGAGGAAGCTTCCCCCGACTTCCCCTGCTCAGGCTATCATCTGATTCTGAACCGTAGGCTGGCATGGATGAAGCTCATCCGGGGAGATTTAATATCACAACCCCTGATCAATTCGATAGTAAGGATGATTCCTCCATGGTCGCAGCAGTGAATGAAAAAGCGCTGGTAGATGCGGCTGATGTTCCCACGGAAGTAGCGGTGTCGTTTGGTACGCACAAGTCGCATCCTACTCCCAAAGGTGTTTCCTTATGTGCCTTATTTTGAGAGGTTTTCCTGTAAGCAATGAGAACAAACAAAATTGCCCTTTTGTGGTCCCCTAACTTTTTTTCGCTGTACGCTACTTTTTTGCGGAGTCCCTTATTAAAAAAAAAGTGGGCTACTCCACCAGTGGTGGACCCTCCTGTTTCCAGGTTGAATAAAGCAACCATGATCCCAGTAGAGGAATCCCTGTCTTTGAAGGACCCGGCTGACAAAGCAGAGGCTGTGGCACGAAGCATGCTTATTATGGCTGGTTTCGGCATTGCGACTAGTCTTTGCCTCATCCCTGGTGTCTCAGACCTTAATTGAGGGGGGTCGAGCAGGTCCCTGCTGCATATGTTGATTTAGCAGACCAGTTGGTCCATGGGCTGCAGTTTATTTGTGATGCAGCTTTGGATACAATTCCTGTGCTATCCAAACTGTGTTTCAGCGGTGATGATTAGGTGCGTGCTGAGGCTTAAGAATCGGTCCATAGACCAAGCCTCCAAGAAAGCTCTCTCAAGGCGATCGCCTGTTTGGAGGTGCCCTGGATGACATCATTAAGTGTTTTACGGGGGGGGGGGAGAGAGCGTACCCCCCCTTTCACAGTCAAGGAATGGGAAGACGGGGGCCGCCCTCCTCAGCCCATAGAAAATTATTTTGTGCTTCTGGGATGGAGAATAAGGGCAATAGATCTTTTAAATCTTCCCGGAAGGTTCCGAGCAACCTTGGTCTGGTAAGCCAAGAGCTAGCTTCCCCGGACCAGCAGACAAGACTCCTTCAGCATGAAGGTCTGCCCTCACCCATTGGAGTGGGGGACATCTTGGCTTGTTTCCGGCCCCGTGGACGTCTTTGGTGAGCGTCAAGGAGATCCGCAAAATGTTTATTTTGGTGTTACCCAGAAAGGGGGACAAAGCATGTCCTTTTTTCAGGTTTTTTTTTTTTAGGTCCCCGAGTCTCCTTGTGTGGATTTAATTCCTGCAAAGGTTCAGGTGATGTCTGCTCACTACCTAAGGTCCCCCCCCCCTATCCCTGTTCAGGGAATTGATTTACCTAGGTCTGATTCTATTTCTGACCAGGGTTGTCCTTCCTCTGCTCAAAATTAAGGGACCACAGGACATGATTCACTGGCTGCTGTTAAACAGAGTTCTTTCTCCCATTTTGCATACCAGGTTCTGAGTCTGGTGGTACCCACATTCAAGACAGTTCTGTTTGCACATGTAGCTCCATTAGCAGGTTCGGCTCCACAGAAGGACACCAAAATTTGTGACGAGGTCACAGGGACCTCTGATAGACCCCGCAGGCATCCAAGGCTAAGGCTACTAACGCAGTTCCAGCAAGGAATCAAGAGTGAGGATCTTCCAATCATCCTGGTGGCTGTAAAGTTCCTTGGGGGCTTCCTCTCAGAGAAGACCAATTGTCCCAACAGATTATCTACCTTCCTGCTTTAGTCGCTGGTTTTAATGGTTTCGCTTTTGAAAGCCAGGTACTGAGGGATAGGGGTCTGTCTGGATCAGTGATCCCTACTATGGTGAGGAAGTCCTCTTACTGCAAGATATACCATTGTACGTGGAAAGCGTACATTTCTTGGTGCTCATCCTCGATCCTTTTCTGTGGCTCTGATCTTTACCTTTCTTCAACAGGGTTTTAATCAATAGTTGGCCTTGAGTACCTTCAAGGGCCAGGTGTCTGCCTTGGCAATCTTCTTTCAGTGACCCCTAGCCACGCACTCTTTAGTTCGTACCTTCATTCGGGGGTTTCGACATGTAACTCCACCTGTAAGGTCTCTCTTGCCACCATGGGATTTAAATTCTAGTGTTTTCAGTTCTCCAGTAACCTCCATTTGAGAATTTCCGGAGATTCCCTTGCATCAGTTATCCCAGGTGGTGAGATTCTTGGTGGCTATTACCTCAGCAGGCAGGGTATCGGAATTGGCTGCATTATCTTGTCGCAGTCCCCATTTAGTGGTCCATAGGGATAAAGTGGTTTTTCGTCCCTGTCAAGGAGTCCAGGCTTCTGATCAACATCCTGGAAATTTGGGCGATCAGACTTTGTCCCAATGGACGGATCATCTGCAGGGGCGCCCTGTGCGGATACAATCAGTCAATATAAAGGCTGTGGCATATGTCAATCATAAAGGGGGCACAAAGTGTGCCTTGGCGGCCCAGGAACTGGCCGGCATCCTGAGGTGGGCAGAACAATATGTTCTGGCCCTCTCTGCTGTGCACATTCTGGGGGTAGAGAATTGGCAAGCGAACTATCTGTCAGCAGACGTTGGATCTGGGAGAATGGTCTCTTCGCCCAGAGGTATTTCATCAACTGTGTCTTCAGTGGGGGATCCCTGATGTGGACCTGCTGGCCTCCCGTCTCAACGGGAAGGTGCAGAGGTTCATATCAAGGTCTCGGGATCCTCTGGCCAACACCTGGCGGCCCCTTGGGGTCAGTATCGTCTGATTTACGCCTTTCCTCCAATTCAACTTCTGTCGAGACTGCTACGCAGAATCGAGGTAGAAGGGATTCCAGTCAATCTGGTGGCACCAGACTGGCCTTGGTGGTCTTGGTACACAGGCCTGGTAAGGCTGGTAGAAGACGACCCTTGGAGACTTCATCTCAGGGAAGATCTTCTGTCTCAGGGACCAATCTTCCATCCTGCTTTACGGTCGCTGGCTTTAATGGCCTGGCTATTGAAAACCAGGTGCTGAAGGACAGAGGGCTGTTGGGAGTTCGGGGATTCCTACGTTGTTAAAAGCTAGGAAATCCACATCCAGGAAGGTTTATCCTAGAGTTTTAAGGCGTACATTACTTGGTGTGAGTCTTGGGGGGGGGGGGTTCTCCCCGCTCCTTTTCTGTGTCTCGCCTGTTGGAGTTTCTACAATTAGGTGTAGATCAACGTTTGGCTCTGGGCACAAGGGCCAGATTTCCACCTTGGCTATATTTTTCCAAAGGCCGTTGGTGGGGAAGTCCTTGGTTCACACTTTTGTGCAGGGAGTTTGCCATCTGGCTCCTCCAGTGTGATCCCTGGTACCTCAGTGGGATCTCAATTTGGTACGGTCGATGCTTCAAAAGCCTCCTTCGGAAAATATTCAAGCAGTTCCTCTGCTCACTCAAATAACTAACAAGAAAGGTGACTTTCTTGTTATTACTTCTGCACGTCAGGTGTGACCTCTGGATCAGGCAGAAGGTGGTGCAGGCCTTTTCTATTAAGGGTCAGGTTCCTCCTTTCCCTGTTAATGCGCATTCCATGAGGACGATCAGTGCCTCCTAGGCCTTCCGTCATCAGGCGTCAGTGGTTGAGGTGTGCAAGGTGGCTACGTGGTCGTCTGTACCTCACATACACAAAGTTTATAAGGTGGATGTACTTGCATCTTCGGATGCGGCGTTTGGCCGCATAGTTTGGCATGCTGTGGTTGCAGAGGCTTCTGCTTCTTGAGGGTGTAATTTTTTTCCTGGTGGTGAGCTCCTGTTACTAGCTTAGCTCTTGTTTTTACCTGGTTGGTTATGTTTAGCCTTGTTGGGAATTCTGCATTTTTTGATGTGTGTTTTCCTAAACCCTCATATTAACACTGTTTTGGGACATCCCAATGGTGTGAAGACATGGAGCGGTGTTCGTTGGTGAATAAAAGAGAACTGGATTTTTGTCTTGCTGTAAAATCCTCTTCTCTGAGGTTCACTGACAGACACAGCACCCACACCCCTCTGTTGGGTTATGTTAATTGTTCTTGCACTGCTTGTTACGAACTGGAGTTCTATAGCAGGAAGTGATGGTATACCCTCTGGGACTGCCCCAGGGGCTTAACCAAAAAGGTTTCTGCCTAGTCCTACTTCTGAAGAGAGAGCATCATAAAGCCCAATGGTCTGACGACATGGAGCTGTGTCAGTGAACCTCAGATTAAAGGATTTTACGGTAAGACCTAAACTCCGTTTTTACAGATGGGGCTCCAGGGACCCGGTTAAGGCTCCTGTGTCTTGGTTAAGGGCTCATATGGTTAGGCTTGGGTTATTTTCCCCACCCCTCATTTTCCTTTTTGGCACAGCTTTTGGAAATCCCACTAGTTATGGTTTATGGAGTGCTGTGTCCGTCAATGAACGGAAAAAAATGGGATTTTTGTACTTACCGTAAAATCCATTTCTCTAGTAAGACGGACACAGCACCCACCCCTCTATGGAGTTCTGATACTTATAATAATGCTTGCTACTAAACTGATAACCTCTCTCTCTCTGCTCTAGGTAATGTACCAGCTGGGGATGGCCCATGGGCGTAGCCAGGTGTTTTTTGTTCTGCCTAGTCCTACTCCTGGAGGATGCAATATAAACCACTAGTTATGATTTTTAGAGTGCTGTGTCTGTTGATGAGAGAAATGTTTTTTTAGCTAAGTGTAAAAATTCTATTTTTTCGTTTGGCCGTGAATTGGGAGGGAGTCTCGATCTAGGTTTTTCCACTTTCCTGATTAAATAGTCTAAATATTGCCTGTGTACCCCTGTTCTAAAAATCTATATTTAAGATACTCATACATTGGCTCTTTGGAACTGAGCGTAGCCTTGAATGGTGGGGGCAACTGTCGAGAGCAAATGTAAGAGCGATGGCTCAGCATGGCATCCATGCCCCAGAATACTTCAGATAGGGCGAAATGTGTAGGATGGGGCCTGCTGTGATGTCATTGTGTCCAATCAGGAGTTCCCAGAAGCCGTTTTGACTGTTACCTGTTGGAGTCCTTTATTGAGTCAAACACTTGTATGCTCTGATGCGATGTGGGTTGATACTTTTTAATATTAAAGGAGTTGTAAAGGCAGAAGTTTTTTTGTTATCTTAATGCATTCTATGCATTAAGATGAAAAGCCTTCTGTGTGTGGCAGCCTCCCCAGCACGCCCTAATACTTACCTGAGCCCCATCTCTGTCCAGTGATGTCCACAAGTCCTTTGCCATCCGGGACTCTCCCTCCTAACTTGGCTGAGACACAGCCGCGGCGCCATTGTCTCCCGTGGCTGTCAATAAAAGTCAGTTAGCCCATCAGGAGAGAGGGGGTGGGGCTGAATGGCAGCTTCGTGTCTAAATGGACATATGGAGCTGCAGCTCGGGTGCCCCCATACCAAGCTGCTTGCTTAAAGCATGAATATTATGCTACCAAATTAGTCTCTAAAACTTGCACCGATCACCGGCAATACTTACCGTACCTTGAAGACTAGATACCTCTGGCACAATCTGCTAACTGACAGATGGGGTGCCATTGGGAAGGATCTGAAATTCACTGATGCTGCCAGAAGGGGAATCCTCAGTGTACTAGGGTGCAATTTGTTACATATCCTACATTGCCTATGGCAAGCCTTCTGGCATATCTGTATTTGAGCTGCAATAAAAGCATCTTTTCAGCTAGTGACCTCCTATAGCCTATCAAGTTTTCTTGGGTCAGGCTTACCTTTTTAATGTCCTGATGCTGCAATGCACCTGATTTACCACAGGGATCCTGCATTGTACATTTGCATCCGTCATAGACACAGATAAGCGCACACACACTGATGGTGTATACAACCAAATAGACTAGCAGAGAACAATAAAAAAAATATTTTGTTTCTTCCAAAACCTATCCCTGGCATTCACAGCAATCCTTTGCAAGCTTTTTATAGTGACTAGCATAGACCCAGGTAGATTTACCTTCAAGATTGATGTGTCTATCCAGGGAAGCACTTGATGGGGTCCTTCAACGGCCTATGCCGTTATAGGTACATTAGTAACAAAATAGAATGAATGAAGGAGGGAGCAATCTTTTAGGTTCTTCTAGTAAACAATAGGAGATTCCCCCCCCCCCCCTCACGTGACGTTTAATTACACTATTCTTTTCTATTTTGCTCGGCAATCTGTTCATTGTTTTCTCAAATTAACTTTTTCCATACTAGAGTTTCGCATGCCCTCTTGAGTACGGAGTGTCCGCTCAAAAGATAAAACTTCTATCAACAAAGTTCTTTTCTAACTTCTCTTTACTAGCACAGTTACCCATTTTTCTCATTCTACTGCCCGGCTTTACTGAACCGTGTGATTAGTAAGGTTGCCAGCTGTCACCCCTGAGCGAGAGGTATACTTGCTCACCGTGGAAGAGCTACCTTTTTAACAAACTCTTACCAGATTATCAAAACTAAGCAGCGATTAGCCATGTGATAAAACCCTAGTGTAACATATAATAAACAAAAAAGTCGCGCTAATCAGTATATGAACCATCAAATGTGACATTAAAAAAAGCAGTGTAAATCCATGTCAGTGATATTACACAATAATGAACCACATTGTTAATGTAACATCCCATATAAAATGTGATTTAGTTCTGGAAAAATGTGCAGGAGGTGAATCAACATCATTCTGTCACTAAGGATCCAAAGTGGAGAAGTACTTCAAAGAAGTTCCACCACCAAAGATAAAAAAAAAATTCCTGCCAATTTATTAATGGGGACGCTTACCAGATATAGTGGACCATTTATTTAAAAAATGGTGGTAAAACACACTTGCAAAAAAACCTGCAGGGTAAGGTGAGGTTATAAGGTATTCTATTGGTCAATAGAACACGCTGGTAATGGGGGGATTCCTCCAATGGTATCAAACTCCCGGTATTAAACTCCCGGTAGGATGTCCTGGTCAGCCGTGACCATCTGGGGTTGATTTAAAGAAAAAGAGCACCAATAGTGTGATATTGCATAAACTTTTTTATAAAAAAAAAGCCAAAAACTACGGTACTTACAATTCGTTAAAAACATGAGCCTTGATAAAGTTTGTTGGCAAACCAATACGAATACACCTTCTCTTCCGGGATCATGTAGGACGTGGTGGCGTTAGGGCGTAGCTCCGCCCGACATGTTTCATCCTACTTGGCGTCTGCAATAGGGGTCACACTAGGAGTATCCCTTGGGGCACATTCCAATAACAAGCAATGACAATCACCCCAGGGCGCTCTTGGCACGTATCCCATTAGGTTTAAATTGGAGAATCAAGGCCAAAATGTATATATCAACAGTTTTTTATATTTTGGGCCTTTTTCAGGTGCATAGTTTTTGAACTATAATTTCATTTAAAAAGTAGAAATAACTGACATTTCTGAAAAACAGTAGAATTTTAATTTGTGTGCGTTTGTTTGGATGACTTCTCTATGAGACCAACACACTAATCCACACTAATCTTGTTGGTGCAGGGAGTTGGAATGTTCCAGTGGCCACATGGCTCTCTAGGTCAGCTTAATGTTCCACCATTGTCTGTTCAAATTTAGACAGCATGGCCACAGAAATTATTCAGTTATTCATTAGCTTTCTTTTTTCAGTTGTCATATAATTGTATTGACTGTCAACATGACAATTTGTAAAATGAGAAATCGAAAGCCAATCGCGCTCACTTCCGTAAAACTAAGAGGGGTATATGCTAATGCCAGGAGCCTAGCTAATAAAATGGATGAGTTGGAAATATTAGTACATGAGGAGGACATAGACCTTGTGGGAATAACAGAGACTTGGTTCGACCCCCTCACATGACTGGCTGGCCAATATCCAAGGGTATTTGGTGTACCGGAAGGACAGGGTAGGAAAAAGAGGGGGAGGGGTATGTCTCTATGTCAAGAACAATATAAAGGTGATAGAAAGGAGTGACATTACGGATGGGATGAGCATGGATTTAGAATCTGTGTGGGTTGAACTCCATAGGAAAGGAGAAAAGGGGAAAGTAATTGTGGGGGTTTGCTATAGGCCACCTAACCAAGGGGAGGAGGTAGAGCTGGAATTTTAGCACTAATGGGTAAAGTGGCAAAATTGGGATCAGTCATCATATTGGGGGACTTCAATTATCCCGACATTGGCTGGGATGAGGGGATTGCACACTCACAGAAGGCCCGTCTATTCACGGAAACCTTACTGGATAATTACATGTCACAGTTGGTGGATTCCCCTACCAGAGAATTGATCACTAATGAACCAGACATAATCTCGCAGGTAGGAGTCCAGGACAACCTGGGCTCTAGCGATCACAGGATGATCACATTTAGTATAAATAAAAATATAACAAGGCAAGCGGGGAACATGAGAACCCTGAATTTCAGAAGGGCAAACTTTCCAAAATTATACTTCTTGATGGAAAGGGTAAACTGGGACCAAACCCTGGGATCACTGACCACAGAGGATAAATGGGAATGCTTTAGGTACATATTAAGCAAATGCATCTTGCAGTGCATTCCTATGGGAAATAAATTTAGAAGAGACAAAGCCAAACCTGGCTGGCTAAACCGTAGCGTCAAAAAACTTATTAGGGGAAAAAAAATTGGCCTTCAAGAAATATAAATCAGAGGGCACAGTATCAGCTTTCGAACAATACAAGGAGGCAAATAAGAAAAGTAAACACGAAATCAAGATGGCTAAAATCAACTTTGAGAGACAAATAGCGGAGGATAGTAAAAAAATCCCAAAGAAATTCTTGAAATATATCAACAGAAAAAAAACTAGGGCAGAGCATATTGCACACATAATTAACAATGATGGGAGGATGGTTACAGAGGACACTGAAAAAGCAACCGTGCTGAATGCTTTTTTCTCGTCAGTCTTTACACAGGAAAAGGAGGGGTGCACTGACCATGACTGTATGGTTAGTAGTAATACACAGGACTTGCCACTATGGCTAACAGAGGGTGAAATCAGGGAAAGGCTGAATAAACTTAACACAAACAAATCACTAGGCCCAGATGGCATACATCCGAGAGTACTCAAGGAACTCGGTAAAGTTATATCGAGACCACTGTTCCTGATCTTTGCTGACAGTATTAGGACAGGAGATGTACCAGGGGATTGGAAGAAAGCTAACGTGATTCCGATATTAAAAAAGGGCCAGAGGCATATCCCGGGAAATTATAGGCCTGTCAGTTTGACATCAATAGTATATAAACTTCTGGAGGGGATGATAAGGGACTATATCGTAGACTTTGCTAAAGACAACATCATCAGCAGTAATCAGCACGGGTTTACAAATGGGCGTTCTTGTCAAACCAATCTCCTAACTCTCCTAATTCTATGAGGAGGTGAGCTGTGAGCTAGATGGGGGCAGACCAGTGGATGTGGTGTACTTGGATTTCGCTAAGGCGTTTGATACAGTTCCCCACAAGTGCTTAATTTATAAAATAAGGTCTGCAGGTATCGACAGCAGGGTTTGCTCTTGGATACGGAACTGGCTAAAAGGGCTTGTCCAAAGGGTAGTAATAAACAGCGCATACTCAGACTGGTCTGAGGTAGTAAGCGGGGTGCCCCAGGGCTCAGTCCTGGGACCAACCTTGTTCAATTTATTCATAAACAACATTGAGGACGGGATCAGTAGTTCGATATCAGTTTTTGCAGATGACACAAAATTGGCCAGGGCGATAACTGCACAGAATGAAGCAGATATCCTACAGAATGACCTGGACAAAATAACGGTGTGGGCAACGACATGGCAAATGAGGTTTAACGTAGAGAAGTGTAAGGTTTTGCACTTGGGGACTAAAAACATAAAAACACAATACACGTTAGGAGGAGAACCCTTGGGGGAATCAAAAATGGAGAAGGATCTGGGAGTCTTGGTTGATGATAGATTAGGCAACAGCATGCAATGTCAAGCGGCAGCTGCCAAAGCCAGCAGATTATTAGCATGCATAAAAAAAGGGATGTATTCCAGAGATAAGACTATAATCCTTCCACTTTATAAAACTCTGGTCCGACCGCATCTGGAGTATTCTGTCCAGTTCTGGTCGCCAGTCCTCAGGAGGGATGTGTTGGAGCTGGAGAGAGTCCAGAGAAGGGCAACTAAACTGATTAGGGGATTGGAGGACCTTAACTATGAAGAGCGTCTGCAATCGCTCGATTTATTCTCCCTGGAGAAGAGACGTCTGAGGGGGGACATGATAGCAATTTATAAATATCTTAATGGGGATCCCAGCTTAGAAAAAAAGCTGTTCATTCGAAGGGATTGCATGAGGACTCGAGGACATACAATGCGATTAGAGGAGAAGCGTTTTAACCTCAGGCAACAAGGGGGGTCCTTTACTGTTAGGGCTACAAGATTGTGGAATTCTCTACCACAAGAGGTGGTTTCTGCGGGTAGTATGGTGGCTTTCGAAAGACTCTTAGACTTACATCTCAAGGATCAGAACATTAGGGCTATGTGAGATGATTACAGCCACACACACCTACACAGGTTGAACTGGATGGACTATTGTCTTTATTCAACCTCACCTACTATGTAACTATGAAAACATTTCTTTTTAAGGCTTTAAGGTAGAACCAAACACAAATTAGGCTGTTTTTACTTTTACTTGCAAGTAAAGTGGGTGCATTTGATCATTGGTGGTTTTATTCAATGTTAAGTATATCCTGCATTAAAGTGGCTGTAAAGTCTTAACATTTTTCACCTTAATGCATTAGGGGGAAAAACCTTCTACGGTGCAACGAACGTTTTCAACCATTTTAACTACCTCACTTTTTTCTAAAAAGAAAAGCACTTTATGAAACAGGATCTGCATTTGATCCTTAAATATATATGTTGAGTGCCTTGATTTCATGGTATGGTATTTGTCCTCCGATTGTTGAAGAGGAAAAAAAAAATAAAAATGAATCTTTGTTCCTTTAGGATTATCGGCTCCGCAAGGGAAACCTCCGCCACTTTTAGCAATGCCAACAAAAAGACCACCTCTGCTTGGCTTTCCACCAATTTCTCCTGCAAAAAGACCACTTCTTGGTGAAAAACCTGGTCTTCTTCCTACTCCTGGTAAGTTTTTTTTTTTTTTTTTTTTTTTTTTTTTTTTGGTAAGACCTTGTTATCCAGTTCAGCTCACGGCTATACACATGTGGTCTGTAGCAAATACCATTTCTGCTATGGGTCTGTTTATTAGGCAACAATTTTGTCATTTACTTAAGATCACAATGTAATGATGAAACGTTTTTTTCTGAATTCATTAAGGGACACAGGGTCAGAAGGAATTCTCTTATGCAAAGAAATACACTGAACAAAATTAGAAGCCCAACACTTTGGTTTTTGCCCCCATTTTTCATTAGCTGATGGTATGGGCAGGCGTAAGTATGGACAACGAACACATGTGCGTTTTATTGATGGCATTTTGAATGCACAGAGATATCGTGACAAGATCCTGAGGCCCATTGTTGTGCCATTCATGTTGCAGCATGATAATGCATGGTCCCAATGTTGCAAGGATCTGTACACAAATCCTGGAAGCAAAAAACATCCCAGTCCTTGCATGGCCAGCATACTCACCAGCTCACCAGACATGTCACCCATTGAGCATGTTTGGGATGCTCTGGATCGGCGTGTACAACGTGTTGCAGGTCCCGCAGGCCACAATCAACAACCTGATAAACTGCAGATTTGTATCACTACGTGAGGCAAATGGTGGATATTGACTGGTTTTCGGACCCCCCCCCCCCCCTTCCTATACTTTATAACTGCACATTTAGAGTGGACTTTTTTTTTTTTTTTTGCAAGCCTAAGGCTCCTTTCACACATGAGTCCGTCAAACGGACTCCGCTTTTCTCAGCGGGAGAATGACCGCTGTTCTCCGCACTGTGTGCAGAGACGCAGCTGTCACAGCCCCATAGATCTCTATGGGGGAATCGGATGGGAACGGACCGTCGATCCGTTCTCATCCGATCCGCTGGACGGATGGAAAATAGGGTTTCCATCCATACAGATTTGACGGATCGGATGTCAGCGGACATGTCTCCGCTGACATCCGATCCCCCATAGAGATGTATGGGGGGACCGTTCAGATCCGCCAAATAAACGGACAGGCGGATCTGAACGGTCCACCTGTGTGAAAGGGGCTCAAGGCATACCTGTGCAATAATCACGCTGTCTAATCGGAATCTTGATATGCCACACCTGTGAGGTGGATGGATTCTCTCGACAAAGGAGAAGTGCTCACTAACACAGATTTAGACAGATTTGTGAACAATATTGGAGAGAAATAGGCCTTTTGTGTACATAGAAAAAGTCTTAGATCTTTGATTTCAGCTCATGAAAAATGGGGGCAAAAACAAAAGGGAGTGTTTTTTTTTTTTTTTTTTTTAATAATTTGGTTTAGTGTATATTAGGCACACCACAAAACAGTATGTACTGCAGCATTATTCTTTTAGATTTAAAAATCTTTCGTACAATCCTCAGAAAAAGTATACTCCATGGTCAAGCCTGTAATGTAACCCTAGGAAACTGGCCTGCTATTGGTCCTTTCTAGGCACCTGGTGACCTGTTTTAGGCTGACTATACATTGACTTAATTCTGATCCGTGTCTTGGCTCCCCTGCTTGACAAAAGCTTATTGTTTAATAAACTTCCGTTGAAGGGACATGTTTGAAAGTTAGCTGCAGCTGCTGCTGAGTGTACACTGCTATTTCATGAATATGAATAGTCGAATTGGTTTAAAGAGGTTGTAAACTCGTATAAAATTTTTTTTTTTTTTTTTTTTTTACAACCTGCAAGAGAAAGACATAATGAGCTAGTATGCATCGCATACTAGCTCATTATGCAATACTTACCTTAGAACGAGCCCCCGCCGTGCCGCTCACTCACCTGTATGACGAGCGACATGTTCAGTCGCCCGTCTTCCGGGATCGCGGCATCCGGCCATCTGATTGGCCGGAGCCGTCGGTCACAGCACGGGGCTCTGAAGGAACGGCACGATCAGCCGTTCCTTCAGAGCGCATGTGCCAGTGACGTCACTGGCTGCATTAAAGGTAAATATCTCCTAAACGGTACAAGTTTAGGAGATATTTACAGTACCTATAGGTAAGCCTTATCATAGGCTTATACCTATAGGTACAACTTCCCGAGGAGGGTTTACTTCCCCTTTAAATGACTAAATATGATGTTTCACAAGTATATGATTGATTGGTACAAAGGCATCAGTTTTGGAGGCCTTTGATCTATTAACAGCTCCAGAGCTGCTTGTAGCATTTTTTTTTTTTGGTTTGATGCTGACAGCCCAGGTTGCTCTTCCCTGCTTGAATCCACATGCTTCTCTGTGCATCCATCTAGCCATGCTCCCTTTTCTTCATTATCTAGGGGCAATTATCTGGAACTATGTTGGAATTTATTCAAAAGATCTTGACCACGATTGTGGATTTAAATTGCAGAGGCTGCGAGCGTGATTCTACACCATTTCCTCTAGAGTCTCTCTGATTTCCTGCAGCTGCCTTTGCATGTAAAAGCTCAGTATATCAAATAATCTAATCTATCCCTTTTGTATGGTCTGGTACCTAAGGAGGTTTAGTCTACTACTAGGCCTAAAGATTCTTGGTTCTTGTTGATGCAGTACTTAGAACTGGAGCCACCCACCTTTACATTCCTTAAGGTTACCAGTTTGGGCTTTCTTAATTCTCCAACCTGTAAAACCTTCCCATACAACTAATTTGGAATGGTAACAGTTTTTTTCCTGATTAGTTGCTTTCCCTTCCCAAAAGTATTGTCCATCGGTTCCCTATTTAGAAAGCGTTGGTTAAGAAATGCTCCAATTCCTTGTTGATGAATTTCTTGTTTTGCTGCAGTTAGGATTCATAGATGTTGCCCTGCACTAAAGTTTTGCAGGGATTGTGAATATGGTACATCTCCTAATAAGTAACTCTTCTCTTTGTACATTGTGGGGGATGTTTTGGCCTAAATGTTGGTCTTACTAGTAGTGCAGAAAAAACTGTTCAGTACTCCCTTGGACAACACTAAAAAAAGTAATTTGGGGTAAGAGTACCATTTTGCCCCAGTTAACAGCCAAGGTTCAAGCTGGAAAACCTCCTTTGAAACCAGAATTTATTTTTATTTCTCCCCGAACCCTAAGTACTAGGCTGAGTTTCTCTTTCGTTCATTGACTAACACAGCTCTTGATCATCTTAACCATTGGGTTATATTGCCCCCATACAGGAGTAGGACACTAAATAGAAAAAAGTCCAGGCTACGCCTATGGACAGTTCCGGGGGGTAACTCCCTCTCTCGGCTGTAGGTACTCGGTTTTTTTCTGCCTAGTCAGGAGTAAGGATGTAGTTCCTTGCCTTGATCTCTGGGCCTGGCAATTTTTTCTTTTTAAAAATATTTTTTTTCTCCTGTTTTTTTCCAGTGAGATCTACACATGTGCCGGACTGGGCGACAGGCTGGATAATCTAGATCCAGTGGTCACCCCAGTCTGGCCAGTGAACGCGCGCAGACCTCAGCTCCGCACTAGGTCCGCCGCGACATAGCCCCACCAGAGGGCTGGCCTGCCTGCATGTTAAAGGCCTTGCGAGGTTGCATACGACCGGATCTCGGCCTGAATTGCACCGTTCCTCCTGGCCGACAGCCCCCCATTTTGATGGAGATATCTGTCTGGAGTGGTGCCCACATGATATGGTGAGTAACTGTCCCCTCTCCCCCTGGAGGGTTTTGGTTTCCACAGGTTGCCAAGAGGAAAGAGCCTAGTCGTAAACGTAGTCCTTTCTTCTCGGCTCACAAATGGTCCTTTCGTCCCGCGGGCTCGCAGGACAAGGGATCAAAATTCACCCGTAACTTTGCGGGAGGTTCAAAGAGACCCTGGGCTGGTAAGTCAAAAGCGTGTTTCACTGGTCCCGCAGACAAGCCCTCCTCTGCCTGAAGGGGCGCCCTTACCTGTATCTTGGGCGGGTGGTGGTCTTCGCTTCATCTTTCCAGACCCTTGGACCTCTTTCATTCAAGACAAATGGGTCCACGAGTTGATTCCGTCCAGTTAGAAGATTGAGTTTAAGGCCTTGCCTCCAGCAAGGTTCTTTCCTTCCAACTTGCGTCTGTCCCCCAGATCGGCTGCAGGGCCTTTACAGTGCGGTGCAGGATCTGCTATCACAGGGAGTAATTGTGCCGGTTGCAGAGTTGGAAAGTTTTCAGGGATTTTATTCAAATCTGTTTACTGTTCCCAGGAACGAAGGCAGGGTCTGTCCTATCTTGTACACACATTCACAAAGTTTTACAAGGGGGATGTACTTGCATCCGTGGGTGCTGTGTTCGGCCGCAAAGTTTTGCAGGCTGCTGTTGCAGAGGCTTCTACCTCTTGACGGTGTATTTTTTTTTTCTTGGTTGGTGAGCTCCAGTTGTTCCTGGTCTAGCTCCTATTTTACCAGGTTAGCTATGTTTAGCCCTTTTGGGAATTATATGTATTGCGGTTTCCCACCCCTCCTGTTGACACTGCTCTGGGACGTCCCAAGGGTCAAAGAAGATATGGAGCTGTATCCGTCAATGAACGAAAGGGCTAACTGGATTTTTGTCTTACCTTAAAATCCTTTTCTCTGATGTTCATTGACAGACACAGCACCCACCCCTCTGTTGAGTTGGGTTATGTATTCTTCTGACACGGCTTGTTACAAAACTAAAGTCCTATAGCAGGAAGTTGGGAGTATACCCCTTAGGACTGCACTATAGGCGTAGTCAAACTGGTTTCAGCCTAGTGTCTAACTCCTATGGAGAGCAGCATAACCCAAGGGTCAAAGAAGATATGGAGCTGTGTCTGTCAATGAACACAGGGGAAAAGATTTTACGGTAAGACAAAAATCCAGTTTTTTGACTTACTGTAAAACCCATTTCTCTGTTCATTGACGGACACAGCACCCACCCCTCTTTCTAGTTGTAATTCTTCTGACACTGCTTGTAACAAAACTGAGTACCTATAGCAGAGAGAGGGAGTATACCCCCTGGGACTGCCCATAGGTGTAGCCAGACTTATTTTTTGCCTAGTGTCCTACTTCTGTAGGGGCAGTATAACCCAATGGTAAAGATCAGGTGCTGTCTGTCGAATGTCAGAGAAATGGATTTTACAGTAAGTCAAAAATGCAATTTTATTTATCGCAAAACTTGGATTCCAAAACCTAGCAACCCTGCAAGCAAGTCTTCCTTACAATGAAGGGATGCTCCCACTTTCCATAGTGGGGGGGATGTTTGTTAGCCTTTGCAGTCACCTGGGCCAAAAAAGCATGTCAAACACATGAGTGGAGGATGTGGTGTCCAGGGAATACAAGCTATAAATTCAGAGTTTAATTCTACCCCGCTTTGTGCACAGTTATCCTCCTAAGGAATCATTGCTACCTTTTCTGGAACAAGTATTCTGGGGACATATGGTTAGCGTAATATAAAGAACACCTTCCTGCAGGTCCCTGTCTTTCCAAACGCATCAATGCTGCTTGTATTTTGCTGTGGGCACACAACACTACCAGTTTGTTGCTTTTTCCTTTTGGGCTGTGCACAACACCATGATTTTTTACAAAGGGGCTAGCTCCTTTTCTATCCTGTTCTTGCTATGGGGTCACTCAAGTCGCAGCTCCCTGTGTCTATTAAGACATGGAGCTGCGGTTCGGCCCTGCCCCTTTTTAGTCCTCATTGGCTCACTGACTTTCACAGCAGCATGAGCCAATGTCGGCATGCTGCTGTCTCAGCCAATGAGTCCTGAACAGCTGAGTCTCTCTTGCAACATCTCTGGATCGAGATGGGGCTCATGAAAGTATTAGGGGTGCTGAGAGGGCTGCTGCACACACAAGGCTTTCTGCTACGCCACTTTTAGAATGAACGTGAGACACTTTCGCAAAATCTGTCTGAGCCAGTATTTCTCGTTCTCCTAAAGGGAGTTGGTCCTAATTGGCTCCACTTTTACATTGCTCTCTACATAAGCTTTTATGTGTGAGAGGAGGAGTGAAGGGGAATACTTTAAACTGTTAATTGAGGGACAGCTCTAAGTCTGCTGGGGCTGCTAATCCCCTTCAAGTTTTATAGTGGCACCCAGCAGCAGTCTCTTGACTATTGGATGTATTCACATGGGAGGATATTTACAGGTAGATAACGTGCATAAAGTATGTGATACACACACAATCCTTCTGGAGAGATTTTTGTTGAAATGAATAGCCTGCTAGTCTGGTGACAGTGTCTCTTTCTTTATATTCTTTTCTATCTACATGCTCATTTAAGGTTAGTAACAAAGCACTGAAATCACAGACAGCCTGATGTCAGCTGCTGCAGCCTATGTGTTTCTCTCAGTAGTTATCCAGCATATTGCAAGAGTTGAGAGATGCCAAGCTGCCAGTCCTAGTAAAGGTATCAAATCTAGATAGTTGCCAAAAAAAATGTTCTATCCACATGGTGAAGTAACATAAGATTTTCTACTGCGGCAACTTTGTCAGCTTGGTTGTGTTGCCTCTTTTCCAGCACTAAAACAAATGGTCAGTCTTACATCCAGTTCGAACAATGTCTTCACTGTGTATGCCAGTCAGACGTTACTCCTCACTGATGGTCGAAGTCAGATAGAAGACTCCTCTAAGAACCTGTGCTTTGGCTTTTGTCTGCTTTATAGGAGTTTGCATTCTGATACAAGCTTATGGGAGTGCAAAATCCACTTCAAGCAGGTCAGAAGTTGGTCAACTGTAAGTCATACACTTGACAATGAATTCTGAATAATCTCATTAGTGTGTATCAAAGATCTGGTTGATGGACTTAATTCAGCATTCATAGGATCTGCGCCCAGTTATCTTCCACTTACTTTTTTTTTTTTTTTTTAGAAACTATTCCCTCTATGAACTGGTAAAGGTGGTCTTTTTGCATGCTATTTTCAATTAATCCGGCTTTAGCTCAGTATGATATAATAGATGCCCAGTTCACACTTGCTGAGCTCTGGTATAGTGCAAATATGATTTGGTCATGGTATTGTGTGCCCATGAGACCATGTACTGCGTCATCTTTATGTATTTGGCAGACTAGACCGTAAAGTAGTGCTGTAACAGCGGACAGTAAGGGCCTTACCTGCACTCACTGTCATGTGTTTTCACCATTGCATGATGTATCCAGTAGTTTACTTGTTTGCCTTTTTCTCTTTTTGATGGCAATCCTGGTAAGTTCAGTTCTTTTGATTACACTACAATTCATATGCAGCAGAAACTTGTAAAATCGCAGTAAGAGCAGGTGTTTAATTTAGCAAATATATTTGAATGTCAGCCCACCACTTTTGACAAGCTTCCTACTCAAAACTAAGTGTACAGTAATTTTGGTATTTAAAAAAAAAAAAAGAAAAGCAAAACCTAATTTATTAGGCAGAATCGTGTTCCGCTCACTTGAGTTTAAAAACAAAAAAGGCCGCCCTTGTATACCATACCTACCTTTGCTAGTTTACAACACTTCTAAATTATTATGGATTTGAGTCCTGGTTTTGCTATGACAATATTCATTCTGGTTAATACTAGTGGGACTTGGTGTGAATACTAGTAGCTGTAACCAATAAATTGAGGATAACGCAAAACAATCTGGAGCCTAGAGCTGCTGTTCTTATAACCCTGGTGTTCTCATTAATGATTTGGTACAGTAAAACCCTAGGACATGCTATTGTAAGGGCATATTGTACTGCTGTGATAACCTTTTCTCTTTTTTTTTTCTCTTCTCTTGACAGCTCTTTCTGCGAATACCACTTCACACCTTTGGCCAATAAAACCCAAACCTTTACTCCAGTAAATACAGAAGATCAAGTCCTGCCAGTGACTATTGTATGCCCAGTTGTACTTGTAATTCAGTATTAGAGCAGTGCAGCAGTAACGTGTGAATGTCCCTACATTCCTATAGGAGTATTTCTATCCCCCCCCCCACCCCCTACCCCACCCCCTTAATGACACGGTTACATTTTTATGATCTGGACAGTGACAATTTTATTTTCTGTGCAATGCAACCATGTCGGGTAGCCAGCAAATTATCATTGTTTTGTTTATATAACATTTTGATTCTTTTGTCTGTCTCTTCAGAGAGATTAAAGTACAAAGTTTTACATAATATCTTGTCTGACCCTTTTGTGTGTGTGTGTGTGTGTGTGTGTGTGTGTGTGTGTGTGTGTAAATGATCTGTAACGACAGTAACGTTTTAAAGAGGAGTTCCGCCCCCTCCACGAAAAGTCAGTAGCTACAAATACTGTATCTGATGACTTTTTTAATATTAGGACTTGCCTGTCCAGAGTTCGTGCGCTGTCAGCACCCGAAGCCGATCGGCTCTCGGGTGCTGCTGCCACCACCATTCAAGGTAAAGGAAACCGGCAGTTTTTTGGCTTCACAGCGGGTTCCTAACTGTGCATGCACAAAGCATGCTGTGTTTTCTAATTGGCCCGGTGGTGGAGGAAGGAAGAGAAGGGTCAAACTTCCGAGGGATGGAGCCGCGGCGCTGTCTCCCTGAAGTGGGGAAGGGTACCTGTCAAAAACAAGTATCCGTTCTCATGAAAGGTGCCATGCGGGGGGGGAGGGGGGGGGAAGCATATAAGCAGAGGTTCCACTTTTGGGTGGAACTCGGCTTTAAACATTTACTGGTAAACCCGTTGCATTTGGTAACCTTTGAATACTAACATGAGCCAGATCAAAGTAAAAAAAAAAAAATCACACTTTTAAAAAGTATGTGAGAATAGAAATGTAGAAGATTGCACATTCATAAACAATATATATTTAAAGTGCTATAGTGTCTCCAATATCTCCGTAGCAAACAATGTAAAAGAAAATTCCATTGAAGCTGTAAACACAATTTCTCTTACGTCCTCCGACAGTCGCCGCCTCTTCATATTCGTCACATATGGGGTATTAGACTTTGCTCCGAAGGAGTAGCTAGGCAACAGAATATGTTAACAATAAAGCTTTAACATATCCCACCCTCAAGGGGTGGTCCCCTCAGTCAATACCCTCCTACTTCCTGCAACCATATCTCAGTTTTAATGTCTAGCTTGTCAGGAGTGGCTGGCTCTCTCTGTGCTGGGACTTTTTGTCCCAGACTCTTTCTTCTTTTTGATATTTTGTTTGAGTTTTCTCTCTGCCTTTACTTAGCTGTTATTTTTGTCAGCATTAGTTAGTTCTTCGGACGAAGAGGATCATGCGGACTGGGTCTCGGGCTGATCCCCCTGGTCGCAGGTCGTGGGTCAGTGGCTTCCCAGTCTGCCATCGAGCGTTCAGCCAGGTATCGCTCCTGGCACAGTGAACGACCCATCCCTGTTCGGTGCAGGGATGATTGGTGAGGTGGCTACCTCACCGGACGCTGTGCGGTTTCTGAACCGCCATTGTGTGCGTCTTGAATTGCGACTCTCCCTGCCTCATGTGCAGCGGCTTGTTCGCCTGTGCGGGTTCCCCACGCCATGTGAGGTAAGTGTATCTATGTGGGGACCTGTCTGTCTGGGGGGGGTCTCAGTCTGGGACTGTGTAACCTGCCTTTAATCACACTGCTTGTCTCCCTATCTCTCGGCTGCATGCTGTGGGCTGCAAGGGGGGGGGGGAGCTGTATGACACTGAGTATGTCAGGCTGGGCAGTGTGAGGAGCTGTGTGCTGTGGGGCATGTTTTTAATGGCATGTTGGGGCATATACAGCGATCGCTGCGGCGATCTAACATGTATCCATATAATGGGTTAATATTGTGTGTGATTTTATGCACTGTGGAGCGGCGATTTCGGCGCCAAACGACGCCATTTTACCGGCGCCCGCTCCGGCCGCATGGTTTACATGCACGGCGGCCATTTTCTTGTAGCCTCCATAGGCTTACATAGAGCGCCCTGGCAGCATCACTTCCTCTCTCCTGGAAGCACCGATCGAGGCAGCAGCAGCAGCGGAGTCTCCTCAGGTTTTATCCTTCTATTCCTGTGTTCCATTGCCTGTATTCAGTCTGTATATTCCCTGTGGGGGTCTCATTGTGCCTGAGTGTGGTGCGGTGGGCTGCGCTTGCCGCGCTTGCTGTAAGGGGGCAGTTAACCCTTGGTTGTCTGGCATACAGGGGCAATGGATTCTCAGGAGGGCAAGTTTCCCACAGTATTGGTGGAAAGCCAGGGGACCGCTGTTTCCCCCCCAGGGGGGGATTTAGCCACTATTGTGGCTGGCCTTGCTGCACAGGTGCAAATGCTGGTGGCTGCTCAATCTACTAAACGGCCCAGAGTTGCTCTGTCCTCTGATTCTGAGGGTGAAGGTGATGGGGCTGTTCTGGCGGGGACCTCCCTATCGGGGTCCCGCTCCTCTCTTGATCTAGTGGGGTCTGAGGTAGAGGCTGAAGTTGAGGGGGTTGATAATTCTCCCCCTGGCTCGCCTGAAGAGCTTGCAATCATGGATGAGTTGATTGCTTCCATTAAGCAGACGCTACGTTTGCAGGACGAGGTGTGTCCCCCAGCTGCCTTGGCGGCTTATGGGACGCAGAGAAAACGCAGGACGCCGCAGGTTTTTCCCTGCAATGCTGATTTTCAGCGCGCTGTTAAGGACCAATGGCGCGATTTGCGCAAGCCTTTTGCGGTGCCAAGTAAATTTAAGCTGCGTTATCCTTTCTCGCCTGCCACTGATGAACGGTGGTGTGTGCCTCCGCCGGTGGATCATGCTATTGCGGTTTTGAACAAAGCCACTGCGATCCCTGCAGAGGGATCCCCTGTTTTCCGTGATGCCACGGATAGGAGACTGGAGTCTCTTGCCCGTCATACTTATTCTGTTACGGGTTCTATGCTTAAGGCTCTGTTTGCTTCTCTCATGGCGGCCCAGGCGATCGCAAGTTGGACGCAGATGCTTAGGCGCGTCCTAGTGGCCGATTCGGCCTCGGCGGCGACCCTGGATATGGTGGATCAGATCCACCAGGGTGTCATGTATCTGTGTGATGCGGACCTGGACCTGATTCCGTTGGCCGCGCGTGTGCACAGCGTGGCGGTGTTGTCTCGCCGCCTGGTTTGGTTGAAATGTTGGTCGGTGGACCAATCTTCACGTAAAACCTTAGCCAATCTGCCTTATGATGGGTCTCGCCTTTTTGGGGAGTCCCTGGATGTGTTGATTAAGGGAATTACCGGGGGTAAGAGCACTCTCTTGCCCCATTTCCCCAAGGCTAAGGGGGCTTCTGGGAAGAAGCATGCTCAGTTTCGGCCCCCTCAGGGGTCCTTTCGTGCCTTTCGGCCGCACTACAAGGGCAAACCGTTCAAGGGCCAAGGCTCTCAGAAGAAGCCCTGGTCTGGGAAACAGAAGTCCGGTCAATCCGGACCTGCGGCCCATAACAGTTCGGCCTGAAGGGGCGCCCTCACCCAGTTTTGGGGTGGGGGGACGCTTGCTCGGTTTTCTTCAGCCCTGGTTGGCCCGTGTGAGGGACAGATGGGTTCTGGAAATCGTTCGATCTGGTTACAAGATCGAGTTTCTCTCTCGGCCGGAGAGCAGATTTTTTCCCTCAAATCTTCACCTGTCTCCAGAGCGCCTGCGGGATCTGCACCTGGCGGTGCGGGACCTGAGGGCTCAGGGAATGGTGGTTCCGGTGCCTCATCGGGACAAATTTCGGGGGTTTTATTCCAATCTGTTCACCGTGCCCAGAAAGGAGGGCAAGGTTCGTCCGATTCTGGACTTGAAAGCTCTGAACCGCTCTGTGCGAGTTCGCAAGTTCCGCATGGAATCCCTGCGCTCGGTGGTGGCTGCCCTGGTTCCGGGGGAATTCATGGCCTCCATCGATTTGAAGGATGCGTACCTTCACATCCCCATATTCGAGGGTCATCAGAAGTACCTTCGATTTGCCATTGCGGAGGATCACTACCAGTTTGTGGCGTTGCCCTTTGGGCTCGCCTCGGCTCCGCGGGTCTTCACCAAGGTGCTTGCACCGGTTCTGGCATTATTGAGAGCCCAGGGCATTTCTGTCCTGGGGTATCTGGACGACATTCTGGTTCGGTCTGCGACCAGACAGGGTCTGGAGAAGGACCTGTCTGTCACAATGCAAACTCTGCAGGAGTTCGGTTGGACGATAAATGTTCGTTCCACACTCGTCTCTGCGGACGGGTATGAGATGTCTGGGATTGATGGTCTCGGCCTTCGAGACGATTCCTTTCGCGCAGTTTCACACGCGGGGTCTCCAAGCGGAGATCCTGTCCAGGTGGGACGGGCGACCTCAATCTCTGGATCTTCAGATCTCGTTGAGTCATCGCACCAGGGAAAACCTTCTGTGGTGGCTCCAGTCCCCGTTGGTGTCCGGGGGCAAGTCTTTTCGTCCGATCTCGTGGACGATAATCACCACGGATGCCAGCCTGTCGGGCTGGGGTGGTGTTCTGGGCGTTCTGTCCGCCCAGGGGACCTGGTCGGAGGGGGAGTCTTCCCTTCCGATCAACATTCTGGAATTGCGTGCGATAAGGCTCTGTCTTCATCGCTGGACGGACCGGCTGCAGGGCTGCCCGGTTCGGGTGCAGACGGACAATGCCACGGCGGTGGCCTACATCAACCACCAAGGGGGCACCAGGAGTGCCCGAGCGGCTCGAGAAGTGGCCGACATTCTGTCTTGGGCCGAGACTCATGTCCCGGCGATAACGGCGGTTCACATTCCGGGAGTGGAGAACTGGCAGGCGGACTATCTGAGTCGCCAGACCCTGGATCAGGGGGAATGGTCTCTCCACCCGGCTGTCTTCCAGATGTTGTGCGCGAAGTGGGGTCTTCCAGATGTGGACCTGTTCGCGTCTCGCCTCAACTACAAGGTGAAGAGGTTCGTGGCAAGGACGCGCGACCCTCGGGCAGACGCGTCGGACGCGTTAGTGGCCCCGTGGCATCAGTACAGGCTGATGTACGCGTTTCCACCGATTCAGTTGCTGTCCAGGTTCCTTCGCAGGTTGCACTCGGAACGCAGCACGGTGATTCTTGTGGCACCGGACTGGCCTCGCCGGTCCTGGTACGCAGACCTCGTGAATCTGGCGGTCGACGCTCCTTGGCGTCTGCCTCTTCGAGACGATCTACTGTCTCAAGGACCGATTTACCATCCTGCTTTACAGTCGCTGGCTTTGACGGCCTGGCTGTTGAGACCGAGGTCCTGAAGGAGAAGGGTCTCTCTCCAGAGGTCGTTCATACTTTGATCAACGCGAGGAAGTCTTCCTCGGGGAAGGTTTATTACCGTACTTGGAAGGCCTATTTTGCCTGGTGTGAGTCCAGGGGGTTTTCACCCCGCACGTACTCGGTTTCCCGTGTGCTGTCTTTCCTTCAGACGGGTGTCGATCAGCGTTTGGCGCTGGCTACGATTAAGGGTCAGGTGTCGGCGCTGGCCGTTCTGTTTCAACGTCCCGTGGCTTCCAACTCCTTGGTTGGCACTTTTATTCAGGGTGTGCGGCATCTGGTTCCTCCTAGGAGGGATCCTTTGCCCCCTTGGGACTTGAATCTAGTTCTGTCTGTGTTACAACGTGCTCCTTTTGAACAGATCAGGGAGATCTCGTTGTCTATGTTGTCCAAAAAGGTCGCCTTTTTGGTGGCGATCACTTCGGCTCGCAGAGTGTCGGAACTGGCGGCTTTGTCCTGCAAGTCTCCGTACCTGGTTGTTCATTTGGATAAGGTGGTCTTGCGACCTAATCCTTCTTTTCTACCGAAACGAGTTTCGGAATTCCATCTTAACGAGGATATTGTTTTGCCTTCGTTGTGCACGAAGCCTAAACATCCAAAGGAGGTGAGATTGCACTCTCTGGATGTTGTTCGGGCGATAAGGGTTTACCTTAAATCGACTGAGTCTTTTCGTAAGACTGACTCCTTGTTTGTTCTTCCAGAGGGTCCTCGGAAGGGCATGGCGGCTTCCGCCTCTACCATTGCCAAATGGATCAGGCAGACCATTGAACAGGCCTATGCCTTGCAGGGGAAGGTTCCCCCTGTGCCTGTGAAGGCGCACTCTACTAGATCACTGAGTACGTCTTGGGCCTGCCGTCATGGGGCTTCTGTAGCCCAGGTGTGTAAGGCGGCGACTTGGTCGACCGTACACACTTTCACAAAATTCTACAAAGTAGATGTTCAAGCATCGGCGGATGCTTCCTTTGGCCGCAAGGTTCTTAGTGCGGCTGTTCCATAGGGTCCCTTATTGGGGACTCCTGGCTGTTGGGATAGCTTTTTTGTATCCCCTGGTTTTTTTGTCTTTTCCTGGGTTGTTGCTCCTGTTGAGCACTTATTTTTGCTGTTGCCCAGCTGGTTTCCTTCCTTTGGTAAGGTTCCTTTCTTTGATGTGGAGACTGCGTTGCCTTTCGGCGCGGATGCGTTTCCCACCCCTCATGTTTGCACTGCTTTGGGACGTCCCCATATGTGACGAATATGAAGAGGCGGCGACTGTCGGAGGACGTAAGAGAAAACGGAATTTTTGTAAAATCTTACCTGTAAAATTCCTTTCTCTGAGTCCTCCGACAGTCGCCGCCCCCGCCCCTCTTTTGGGGTTTGAATGTATACTCTACTGCTATTCCACTAAAACTGAGATATGGTTGCAGGAAGTAGGAGGGTATTGACTGAGGGGACCACCCCTTGAGGGTGGGATATGTTAAAGCTTTATTGTTAACATATTCTGTTGCCTAGCTACTCCTTCGGAGCAAAGTCTAATACCCCATATGTGACGAATATGAAGAGGCGGCGACTGTCGGAGGACTCAGAGAAAGGAATTTTACAGGTAAGGTTTTACAAAAATTCCGTTATTAAAGTGCAATGGTGCTGTAAATAAATCTCAATCACAGAGTGCATATACGACTTCCATACGTGTAGCAACTAAAAAGTCCATAAATCAAAAACAAGCATGCTCCCAGTGAAAGCTACAATTAAATATGATATCCAGAAGTGCTTCCAATAAAGTGCTCTGTGCGCATGCTGCTCTCTGTTTCCACTATACCACGCCATCAAGATGATGCCCCACTGGAGTACTTACCAGCAGATATGGACCCCCTGAGCTTATGTCTAGGTGAGACTATCAGGCTTGAATATGCTGATGGTTTTTCTGATAGTCCCTCTCGGTGTGTCCGTTTCATAAAGAAAATGTAATGACAGGAACCAACATAGCATGATAACTTTTAAATCACATTATTTATTAAAAGTTTCAATCCACTCACGTGTAAAAGTGCCCTATCCTGGCACTAGAAATTATCTGCCAAAAATAGATATGGCTGTCGCTGCCCCGCCATCCTCTCAGGGAGGGAAGATGGTGGAACAGTGGCGGCCATATCAGCATCGGTAAATAAAATGTACACACACTGCTCAAAAAAAATAAAGGAACACTTTTTAATCAGTGTACAGGCAGTCCCCGACTTACGAACATCCGAGTTGCGAACGACTCCTACTTACGAACGGGGCCCCGTGACGAACGACTCCTACTTACGAACGGGGGTGTGACGAACGACTCCTACTTACGAACGGTGGCGGCGCCCGCGTGACATCACTGCTGGCTTCTTCCGGCTTCTTCTCGCTCCTGTGCTGGATAGCATCCATCTTAGTGCCGGCCACAATGCACGCTGCATGTACTGCATGTACTGATTGCCCCACACTGCCCAGAAGCATCCCACTGCACAGGCAGAAGCTGGTGGAACTGTCTGGAAACTGGTGAGATTACATTACTCTGTATTGGGAGCAGGACCACTGTATTGTACTTGTACTTCTAGCTATGTTGAATGTAACTATCCTTCTGGGTCTCTTTTAGCCTTTTAGTTTTGGCTAGTACAGTACTGTATGGTGTGGGGTTAGAGCCACAATGAGGTTTGTACTGCTGTCTGTATCCTTATGAATTTGGGCTGGAGTTACACTTAAAAAAGTACATGTTCCGACTTACAAACAAATTCGACTTAAGAACAAACCTACAGTCCCTATTGTGTTCGTAACCCGGGGACCGCCTGTATATCATCGTCAAGTAAACTCCTAGGATATTAATCTGGTCAGTTAAGTAGCAGAGGGGGGATGTTAATCATTTTCGGCTGTTTTGGTGTTAATGAAATTAACAAGTGCACTGGATGTACAACTATGATACGACCTCCAATACAGGAATGGTTTTACAGGTGGAGGCCACTGACATTTGTTTTCCCTACTCATTTTTTTCTGACTGTTTTTCACTAGTTTTGTATTTGGTTATGGTCACTGTCACTGGTAGCATGAGGCAATACCTGGACCCTATAGAGGTTGCACGGGCAGTCCAACTCCTCCAGGATGGCACCTCAATGCGTGCCATTGCCAGAAGGTTTGCTGTGTCAAGAGCATGGGGGAGATTCCTGGAAACAGGCAGTTGCTCTAGGAGAGCTTGACAGGGCCGTAGAAGGTCCTTAACCCATAGACACGGCTGGTATCTGCTCCTTTGTGCAAGGAGAACAGGATGAGCACTGTCAGAGCCCTACAAAATTACCTCCAGCAGGCCACTGGTGTGAATGTGTCTGACCAAAAAATCTAAGAGACTTCACTTCATGAGGATGGCCTGAGGGCCCAATGTCCTCTAGTGGGCCCTGTGCTCAGTGCCCGCACCATGGAGCTCGATTAGCGTTTGCCATTAACCACCAGGATTGGCAGGTCTGCCACTGGCGCCCTGTGCTTTTCACAGATGAGAGCAGGTTCCCCCTGAGCACATGTGACAGACGTGAAAGGGTCTGGAGAAGCCATGGAGAACTTTATGCTACCTGTGTCTTTCAGCATGATTGGTTTGGTGGTGGGTCAGTGATGGTCTGGGGAGGCATATCCATGGAGGGATGCACAGACCTCTACAGGCTAGACAGTGGCACCCTGACTGCCATTAGCAATCGGGATGAAATCCTTGGACCTATTGTCAGACCCTGTGCTGGTGTAGTGAGTCCTGGGTACATCCTGGTGCATGACAATGCCCGGCCTCATGTGGCGAGAGTATACAGCCAGTTCCTGGAGGAGGAGAAAATTGATACCATTGAATGGCCCCTACGCTCACCTGACCTAAATCCCATAGAACACCTCTGGGGACATTGTTTCGGTCCATCCATCGCCACCAGGTTGCATCTCAGTCTGTTCAGGAGCTCAGTGATGCCCTGGTCCAGATCTGGGAGGAAACACCCCAAGACACTATTCGCCGTCTCAGGAGCATGCCCCCGACTAGACATGTTCATGATGAAAGAATTAGTTTTTTTCATTTAGATTTGTTAATCTAGTTTTTTAGTTAAATTTGGTTGATTTTTTTTCAATTTGTATTCGGGAAGTGTTTTTTTACATTTTTTACATGTTTTTTTTTTTTTTAATTTACCATTTTTTTTCTTTAAATATACCAATTTTTTTTTTCTCGATCCGAAACGTTGGAATTGATCAATTTCGAATTGATCGAATCAAAAATTTCAGATATTTTTTATCGATTTGAATGTGGCAGCAGAGTACCCAAACACTTGATTATTTATACACCTTGATCTTGTTTGTATTAGGTTTAATCAAACCCAAATAAAATTTATGTCCTTTTTTCCACAAATGGAGCTTTCTTTTGGTGGTATTTGATCACCTCTGCAATTTTTTTTTTTTTTTGCGCTCTAAACAAAAAAAAACGTAAATTCTGAAAAAAGAAACAATATTTCTCTTGCGTCCTCTGGCAGTCTCAGCCCGTTCAGTTAGCCTTCACGAGTGGGTAATGCGCCTCTCTGCAGGAGCAGGCTAGGTAGTGAAAAGGTTAACAAAAGCTTTTACACATAACACACCTCTAGGGGGCTGTTCCTCAGCCACTAGGTGCTGCCCTTCATGCTGCCTAGCGTAGGAGTAGGACTAGGTTTACCTACTGGGACCTATGTCTCAGTTTTTTTGTCTTTTTCTTAGTTTTTTCTCATTTCTTTCCTCACTCACTATCGCTAGTTAGGGGGATCCCTGGAGGACTACAAGTGACAGTAGAGCTGGGCCTCGCACTGGATAATATAGATCCTTACGGTATCCCAGCCTGCCAACGAGCATCGCAGGTCATTGGTACGCCCAGGCTTTGCCACAACAGTGCCCCTGTGGGGGTGTGTTATGTGGGCCCACTCCTAGGGGATAGCAGAAAAAGGCGGTCTCTGTGGTGTCCCCCCTTTCCTGGCCATTTTGAGCGGCTCCTACCTCCCTGCTCCCGCTGGGGGGGCGCACTGCGGTGTACACTGCCTGGATGGGGGGGTGTGGGGGCTTAGTACATTCCCGGGGGTATTTGAGGTGTCCCCGCGGTGGCCAGCTCCTGGGTTTGCACTGGCTTGGCGCCGATCACTTGGCTGCTATTTTGGGTGAGGGCAGGCTGTTTGGGCTTCTTTGTGTGGGCAGTAGCCATTTTTTTTTCTGTCCTTTTGACGCCGGTTCGGGCACCATGTTTACTATGGGCGACCGCCTAGTAAGGGCGGTGGCCATTATGCGAGTGCTTCCTCCCATTTGTTTTTATTAGGCATCCATTATACTGTGGCTCAGGGCTTAGATCGGCCTCTAGTGCATGAGATCACGTCCTTTTCACTTCTCCCATACTGCAGGAGCGTGTGTGAGGTAGAGCTGCACAATTAATCGTTAAAAAATCGCGATCTCGATTCACCCCCCCTGACGATCTTAAACTGCATGTCCTCGATTCTTACTGAGCCGTTTTCTGCTCACTCACAGCTGTAAAAAAAAAAAAAAAGTCTTCGGAAAATGTTTATCAACATTGTTAAAGCTGCTAAATAAGTATAAACAAAATGCTTTACAATGTATCTTTTCGTTCTTTAGATCAAAGGAATGAACTTCCGGCTGTAAGGGAGAGCAGTTTAACCTCTAAGTATTTTTTGCTAGAAAATTACTTAGAACCCCAAACATTATATATATATTTTTTAGCAGAGACTCTAGAGAATAAAATGACGATCATTGCAATCTTTTATGTCACACGGTATTTGTGCAGAAGTCTTTCAAACGCAGTTTTTTTGGGGAAAAAATACAAGTCAGCCCAATTTGTTTTTTTATATAATGTAAAAGATGATGTTGCGCCGAGAATCGTGAGAGAATCGTGATCTTTATTCTAAGCAAAAAAATTGTGATTCTCATTTTAGCCAGAATCGTGCAGCTCTAGTGTGAGGTGTAGGTCAAGTACACTGTGACACTGTGGGGCTGATTTTTGGCTGTTTTCGGGCTTTTTCCTGCAAAACTGTACTTTCTTTGTGGCTATAGCTGTTTTAAAGGGGTCTCCACCGGCAGTGCAGATTTGCGGTGTGGAACGCGGGAACCGCTTTTTCAAAGGGCCAGTGTCCCAAAAAAATGTTTTATTGCAAAATGGAGTCCCAGGATAGCAAATTCCCAGCAGACCTGGTTGGTGCTTCAGGAACCCCTGAATCCTCTTCCATGGCCTCTTTATCTGCTGCACTTGCGACCTTGGCGTCCAAGGTTGATCTGCTGATGTCTGAACGCACTACTCAAAAACGGCCGATGCTCCCTGTATTTTGACACAGAGCCTGATTTGGTTGCCACAGATAACGTCCCCACTGAAGGGGAGGACAGTCCTCCCATTCGGATGTGGAAGAGTCCTCCTCCACTGCGACGCGGGAACACTCTATATTGGATGCACTTTTTGTCTCTGTCAAGGAGACTTTAAATGTTGATGATGAGCCCACCCAGTCAGGTAAGGGGGTTTCCTTTGGGTCCCACAAAGCCCAGAAGTCGGATCAGGTTTTTTCCCTGCCCCGAGGAGTTTCACGAAACCGTGAACGACCAATGGCGTCGCATCAAGCATATGCTGGCGGTGCCTAAGCGGTTTAAATGCGGTTATCCCTTTGCGGATCCTGTAAACAATCGTTGGAGGGTGTCACCAAGGGTTGAACCACACTGTTTCTAGGTTGAATGAATCCACATTTATGCCTGTGGAGGACTCCTGGTGTTCAAGGGTCCGGCGGATAGGCACATGGAGACGGTTTCCCGCCACGTATATTTGGTGGCGGGCTCCCTGCTCGAACCTATGTTCACGGAACAGTCCAAGGTGCTTAGGTGCGCCTTCGTGGCGGAGTCGATCTTTCTGACTGCTCTTGACCTGGTGGATCACGTGGCCCAGGCCGTGATGTACCTATGTGATGCGGCCTTGGACGAGACTCCTTTGGTCGCACTGCTATCTGCGGTTGGGGTCGCAATCTGCCGCATTATTTGGCTGAAAGTTGGTCGGCTGACCACGCTTCCAAGAAGACTGTGTCTGATGTCCCTTATATTGGTATTCGACTTCTTGGGGATAACTTAGATGAGTTGATCAAAGGTCTTACGGGTGGTAAGAGTACCCTTTTTCCCCAAACCGCTAAAGGTAAAATCACCCTGCGCTAGGCGGGGTCCATCCTTCAAGGCCTCAGGCGGTCACAGGAAGCCATGGTCCGGGAAGCCCCAAGTTCGGTCAGGCCGGTTCGGTAGCCCAGTCCTCCTCCGCATGAGGGACGCCCTCACCCGTTTCCGGGGTGGGGGGGACGTCTGCGTTACTTTTCAGGAACCCTGGTTGTCCCAAATTTAGGAAAGGTGGGTTCACAAACTGATTCGTTCAGGGTGCGAGATCGAGTTTTGATCTCGCTTCGCAGATAGGTTATTTCCATCAAATCTCCGTCTGACTCCCGCTCGATTAAAAAGTTCTCATGGGGGCGGTGCAAGATCTTCTTGCCCAAGGAGTCATTGTGCCCATCCCTCAGCAGGACACTTTTCACAGGTTCTATTCCAACCTGTTCACGGTTCCCAGAAAAGAGAAAAGTGCGTCCGATTCTGGACCTCAAGCTCTGCGCCGCTTCGTGCGGGTGCAGAAATTCCGGATGGAATCTATCTGGTCGGTGGTGGCGTCGTTGAGTTCAGGAGACTTCTGGCCTGCATCGCCTTAAAGGATGCGTATCTGCACATCCCTGTCTACGAAGGTCATCAGCGGTATCTCCGCTTCGCAGTAGAAAAGGAGCGTTTTCAATTTGTGGCATTACCCTTTGGTCTCGCTTCGGCTCCCAGGGTATTCACCAAGGTTTTGGTTCCGGTGCTGGCTTTGCTGCGCATGAAGGGGATTACGGTCCTTGGTTATCTGGACGACCTTTTGTTGAGGGCGAGCTCGTGTGCAACTCTGTCAAGCAATCTGGCGGTCATGGTTCAGATGCTCCAGGAGTTCGGGTGGACCATCAACTTTCAGGAGCCGGCACTGACCCCGTCAGTTCGTCTCGGTTACCTGGGGATGGACCTGGACCCTGCTCATGCAAGGTTTTTTCTCCCGGAGAATAAACTTCGAACCTGGCAGGGCGAGATTAGGTCCCTCAGGGACAACGATCTCTCCTATCTACGGGCCTGTATGCAATCCCTGGGTCGGTTGGTTTCGGCCTTCAAAGCCATTTGTGTTTGCTCAGTTCCCAACGAGATCTCTGTAAGCAGAGGTTCTTGCCAACTGGGACAAAATCCTCAGTCGTTGGACAAGAGGATATCTTCGAGCCACCTCATGAGGGTGGACTTTTTGTGGTGGCTCCTGTCACCCGCTCTGACACAAGGAAAATCTTTTCTGCCTATGCTGTGGACAGTGCTTACCACTGATGCCAGCCTGTCGGCCGTGGTGAAGTTCTGGGCACAATTTGTGCCCAGGGGACGTGGCCGGCGGAGGGATTCTCCTTGCTGATAACCATCTTGGAGCTCCGAGCAATCCAGCTCTGCTTGTTCCACTGGACCACTCGGCTTCAGGGTTGCCCGGTTCGTGTTCAATCGGACAATGCCACGGCGGTAGTTTACGTCATTCATCAAAGGGGGCACCCTGGGTGCCCGTGTGTCCAAGGCAGAACCCGAGATCCTGTCTTAGGCCGAGTTCAGCTGTTCACGTTCTGGGAGTGGAGCACTGGCAGGCGGATTGTCTTTGTCGCCAGCCCTTGGACCAGGGGGAATGGTCCCTGCATTCGGGGGTATTTTGCCTCCTGTGTTCCCGGTGGGGGACTTCGGACGTGGCTTGCTTCGCGTCCCATCTCAACTAAAAGGTGGGAAGGTTCGTGGCCAGAAACCACGATCCTCTGGCAGATGCTAAGGACGCGTTGGTGGTGCCCTGGCACCAGTATCGGCTGTTTTTGTGTCTTCCCTTCGATTCATCTGCTCTCCAGGTTTCTCTGCCGGTTGGCGTAGGAACCGGTTCAAGTCATTCTGGTGGCCCCAGACTGGCCTCATCGGTCTTGGTACGCTGACCTCGTGCAGATGGTTGTTGAGCCACCCTGGTGGCTTCCGCTGTGAGACGATCTACTGTCTTCAGAGCCGATATTCCATCCTGCTGTATAGTCTCTGGCTTTAACGGCATGGCTGTTACAAGCCAGACTTCGAGAGGAAAGGGTCTCTCGGATGCTGTTATTCCTGCCTTACTGAAGGTTCGGAAAGCTACCTCCAGGAAGATTTATAATCGTACCTGGAAGGCGTATGTTGCCTGGGGTGAGTCGCTAGGGTTTCAGCCACGCTTCTTTTCGGTAGCGAGGGTTTTGGCCTTCCTGCCGACAGGTGTGGATCAGCGCTTGGCATGGTCAAAGGTCGTTGTCAGCCATTGCTGGTTTTCTTCCAGCATCCCTTGGCGACTAATTTCCTTGATTTGCACCTTTACTCCAGGGGTGCGTCATCTGGCTTCCCCGCGGAAGGCTCCTTGCCTCCGTGGGGACTGAATTTGGTTTTTGGGGACTGAATTTGGTTTTTGGTCTGTTTTCTTATAACGGCCTCCCTTTGAGAACATCAGAGACAAAGCTCTGCCTGTGTTGTCCCAGAAAGTTGCTTTTCTGGTGGCTGTCACCTCTGTTTGCAGTGTTGGTATTGGCGGCTCGGTCTTGCCGGTCACCTTTTTTGGTCGTTTATTGGGATTGGGGTCCTGCGACCCACTCAGTGTTTTCTTCCTGGGGTGGTGTCTGCTTTCCACCTCATCGTAGGTCTTCTGTCCCCCTTGGGCAAAGCCCAAGCATCCCAAGGACTTTGTCCTGCGTTCCTTGAATGTAGTCCGGGCGATCAGGTTTTTGCCTGTCTTCCACGGAGTCTTTTGGGAAGTCTTGATTCCCTGTTTGTCCTTCCGAGGGCCCTCTGAAGGGTTCGGCTGCAGCCCCTTCCGATTTGGATCAGACAGACTTTGGTTTAGGCCTATTCACTATAGGCTCTGGTGCCTCCTTTTCCTGTGAGGGCACGTTCTACTAGAGCCGTCAATGCCTCTTGGACTTTCCGCCATCAGGCTACATGTGGCTAAGGTGTGCGTAGCGGCGATGTGGTCATCTGTGTGCACTTTCACAAATTTTCTACTGACTTGCTGTACTGGCATCCTAGGATGCTTACTTTGGCCGCGAGGCTTTGAGCGCGGCAATTGTTTTTCAGAGATGTGGTGTTCTGTCTCTTCTTGGGGTGTACTTGTTCAGGGTTGGCTCCTGTTGTTGAGCTTCTTTTGCCCTGTTGGCTCAGTTTTTTTTTTTTTTGTCTCTGGCCTGGTTGCCTTTTCTTTGTTTACATTCCACTCGTGAAGGCTAACTGAACGGGCTGCGACTGTCAGAGGATGTAAGAGAAAATAGAATTTCTATAAGAACTTACCGTAAAATTCTATTCTCTGAGTCCTCTGACAGTCGCAGACCCCGCCCCTCTATTTTTTGGGGTTGGTTGTCTCCCTGTACTGCTTGCTAAGAAACTGAAGAGCAGCACCTAGTGGCTGATGGGTAATGGCTGAGGAACAGCCCCCTAGAGGTGTGTTATGTGTAAAAGCTTTTGTTTGTTAACCTTTTCACTAACTAGCCTACTCCTGCAGAGAGGGGCATTAACCACTCGTGAAGGCTAACTGAATGGGCTGCCACTGTCAGAGGACTCGGAGAAAAGAATTTTACGGTAAGTTCTTACAAAAATTCTATTTTTTCACTTTCGGGGGAAGCTGATGCACGTTGCCACCTGCGATCACTCCCCGCGAAAAGTGAACGGCGATCTGCTGTTGTGAACACAGCAGACCATTGTCCTCTCAGCTATCAATACAGAGCTCCTGTGTTCCTCCTATTTAGAAACACAGGTCTCTGTTGATTTCACAAGCCCATCCCCCCACAGTTGGAAAACACCCCCTAGGCTCACATTTAACCCTTTCATCGCCCCTGGGTTAACCCCTTCCCTGCCAGTGTCATTAGTACAGTAACAGTGCATATTTTTAGCACTGATTACTGTAGTAATGTCACTGGTCCCACCAAAAATGTCAAATGTCTAGTTTGTAGACACGTTTAACTTTTGCGCAAACCAATCAAAATACGCTTATTGGGATTTTTTTTACTAAAAATATTAAGCAGAATACAAATTTGCCTAAAATTATGAAAAAAATAAAAAACATTTTGGGAAGGTTTTAGAGCAGAAAGTGAGACATTTTTGTTTTCCCCGAAATTGTCGCAGTTTTTTGTTTTATAGCGCAAAAAAAATCGCACAGGTGATCAAATACCACCAAAAGAAAGCTCCATTTGTGGGGGGAAAAAGGACATCAATTTTATTTGGGTACAGCGTTGCACAACCACACAATTGTCAAAGTAACAAAGTGCCGACTCGCAAAAAATGGCGTAGTCATTAAGGGGGAAAATCTTCCGGTCCAGATGTGGTTAAAGATGATAGAAAGGCAACAAAACACTCATTACAACCAAGGTATGCAGAATACCATCTCTGAATATACAATGCATTCATTGCAGATGGGCTACAGCAGCAAAAGAGCACACTGGGTGCCATTCCTGTCAGCTAAGAACAGGAAACAGGCAATAGAAGATTAGAAAAGTGTTGCCTGCTCTGATAAATCTCAATTTCAGCTGCGACATTCAGATAGAAGGGTCACAATCTGGCAATAATATGAAAGCATGGATCCATCCTGCCTTTCTGTAGCGAAGGCTTAGGCTGGTGGTGGTGTAATGGTGTGGGGGATATTTTCTTGGCACACGTTGAGCCCCTTAGTACCAATTGAGCATTGTTTAAACGCCACAGCCTACCTGAGTATTGTTGCTGACCATGTCCATTCCTTTATGACTACAGTGCACCCATCTTCTGATGGCTCCTTCCAGCAGGATAATGCACCATGTCACAAAGCTTTTAAATCATCTCACCACTGGTTTCTTGAACATGACAATGAGTTCACGTTACTCCAGTGGCCTCCACAGTCACCAGATCAAAATCCTATAAAGCGCCTTTGGGATGTAGTAGAACACATCCCTTTTAACAATGAGATCCCTCTGATGCTTGGGAAGCTCATTGCAGATCGTGGCTTTTGCTGTAGAATTCGACTAAGAAAATGTCAGGAAAGACCTACTAGAACAGCTGTATTTTATTTGGGGTTATGCAGAGGCACTCTAAATGATGGCAGGTGTGTTACCATGGGTTTGAATGTGATTGCTTGATTCTGAACACAGCTACATCCCCACATCCCCAGTTATAAGAAGGTGTGCACACTTTTGCAACCACATTATTTTTATTTTTCTCCCATAAAAGATTTCAGTTTGTTTTTTTTTTTAATTGAATTGTACAGCTTATAGGTCACATTTTAACAGGGGGTGTAGACTTTTTATATCCACTGTACAGTAAGCAGTGCTGTGTTCTGGCAGCAGTATGGGCAACTTTCTGAATTTAGGGTAAGCCTTGTATTTTTATCAATAAATACAAGGCCTGCTTTGATTGGTGGAAGGTGGATATTTTGATGTCATCTGCCTGCCTCTCCACCTCGGCAAATTAAAGGAAGCCTTGTATTGGATGAGAAAAAGACCAGGCTTTTCCTCAATGGTACAGAAGCACTCACTATTTAACTGCGACAGCTGACCAGAAGTTGCCTGTACTGCTGGGGAACACAGTGCTGCTTGATGTATGTAGCCAATGCTACTCCAGTACATTATAGCACAATTACCAGTCACATCAATGTGTCGTTTAAATATTTGGTTTGGGCCAGCTTGGTTGATCATCCATGTCCTAATTTATTTCATTTTTTTTAACACCTTATTTTATAAATACTAATAAAATTAGATTAACCCAAAAGCAATGTGCTTAAACCAATAGAGGCATATGTGAAAAGTTTTCTGTAGTGATCAGGTGTGATGTTGGGCTCCTGGTTTGAAAAGGGGTTTTTCACTTAACCTAGGTTCACACTAATACGGTGTGGGAAATGCCATGATTCGCTTGCGTTTAACAATCTCGCTACCCTTGGGATCCACAACAGTTGTCTGCAATCTTAAAAGCCACAAACACCGGATTGCATGGTACGAAATGACTGTAATGTGGTTGCAGTGCAGTCCTAAAATTGTGGCATGCACATCTTTGATACGATTTGATCCCATTCAAAACGAATGCCCTCAAATCGCACTGCACTGATTCGCATGTGGATTGAACAGAAATGCTATGTGGTTCATGGTGTGAACTGAGCCTAATATATATATATATATATATATATATATATATATATATATATATATATATATATATATATATATATATATATATATATATATATATATATATATATATATATATATATATATATATATATATATATATATATAAACCATGTTACAAAGCTAAATTCTGAATAGACCAGGAATTCATGTCCCTAAATAATCCGCATTTAAAGGAGGTATTGATGAAAAAGGTTGTCTATTTTGAATGGAAACATTTCCTGTAACACCTGTACTATGTATTCTTTCTAAATTACACAATGATCTTGCGACCTCACCAGGGAAGCCCTTTGTATAGGGCATGGGATCAGATTGTCCGGTTAGCCCATTTTAATTGTGGAGAGTGCTGCCTAGAGCTGAAATGAAAACACCATAACATTAAAGGATAAGTTCATCTTTTGCAGCATGTTACACCCATATTCAGTGTGCAACATGGTTCAGATGCTGTGACCCCCACACCCCTCTGTACCCCCTTGTTGACAGCACCACCTTCCTAAAGTACACACCTTTTTGGAAACAATATTCCATGATAGATTGCAGTGGCCTCTTTCAACAAGATAATGCTCCTCCTACACTGCAAAAGTGGCTCAAGAATGGACTGAAGAACACAATCATGAGTTTGAGGTGTTGATTTGGCCTCCAGATCTCACTCTGAGCATGTTTGGGAAAAAAAACCCAAAAAGGCCCAATCTATGGAGACACCACCTTGCAACTTACAGGACCTAACAGAGCTGCGACTGACGGTTTGGTCAGGGAATGTTCAACCATGCTTCCAGAAGTGCATTTGTGAGGTTAGGCATTAATGTTGGACGAGAAGGCCTGGCTCGCAATCTCTATTCTAATTCATCCCAAAGGTGTTCTATCAGGTTGGGGTGCAGGCCAGTCTGGTTCCTCCACCCCAAACTCACTCATCTGTGTCTTTATGGACCTTGCTTTGTGCACTGGTCCAAATGATTTGGTGGAGAGGGAATTATGGTGTGGGGTTGTTTTTCAGCGGTTGGGCTTGGCCCCTTAGTTCCAATGAAGGGGTCAGCATACCAAGACTTTTTGTACCATTTGACGTTGTGGGAACAGTTTGGGGATGACCCCTTCCTGTTCCAACATGACTGTAAACCAGTGCACAAAGCAAAGTCCCCAAAGACGGATGAAGTGAGTTTAAGGTGGAGGAACTTGATTGGCCTGCACAGAGTTCTGAGCTCAACCTGATAGAACACCTTTGGGATGAATTAGAGCGGAGGCTGCGTGCTATACCTTCTCTTCTAACATCAGTACCTGACCTCACAAATGTGCTTCTGGAAAAATGGTCAAACCTTTCCAAAGGTAGACGTACCCCCTAAACCTTGTGGACAGCCTTTCCATTAGAGTTGAAGCTGTTATAGCTACAAAGGGTGAGCCAACTCAATTTTGAACGTTACGGATTAAGACTGGGATGCCAGTAAATTTGTTTGTGTAAAGGCAGGCGTCCCAATACTTTTGGTAATATAGCGTATACTGTTTGTATAATATACACACACAGATGCATCTCACAAAAATTAGATTATCAAAAAATTTATTTATTTCAGTAATTAAATTCAAAAAGTAAAACGCATATATTCTATAGATGCATTACGCACAGCGTGATATATTTCAAGCATTTCTTTCTTTTAATGATTATGGTTTACAGCTAGTGAAAACCCAAAATTCAGTATCTCAGAAGACTTGCATATTGTGAAAAAGTTCATTATTGTAGACTCATGGTATCACTCTCTAATCGGCTAATTAATGCAAAACACCTGTAAGGCTTTTCTGGGCCCTTGAATGGTCGTTCAGTAGGTTACACTATCGTGGGGAAGGCTGCTTACTTGCCAGTTGTCCAGGATACAGTCATTGACACCCTCCACAAGAAGAATAAGTCCCAAAAGTAATTTCTAAAGAAGCTGGCTGTTCACAGAGTGCTGTATCAAAGCATATTAATGGAAAGTTGAGTGGAAGGAAAAAGCGTGGTAGAAAACGGTGCACAAGCAAAAGGAATAACCGCAGCCTTGAGAGGATTGTGAAACAAAGGCCAATCAAGAATTTGGGTGAGATTCACAAAGAGGTGAAATACGGCTGGTGTCAGTGCTTCAAAAGCCACCACACACACACATATCCAGGACATGGGCTACAACTGTTGCATTCCTTGTGTCAAGCCACTCCTGAAACAGACAACATCAGAAGTGTCTTACCTTGGCTAAGGCGAAAAAGGACTAGACTGTTGCTCAGTGGTCCAAAGTCCTCTTTTGGGGTGAAATAAAAATGTTGCTTTTAGTTCGGAAATAAAGGTCCCAGTCTGGAGGAAGAGTGGAGAGGCACAGAATCTGCATAGGGTCCAGTGAGAATTTTCCACAGTCAGTGATTATTGGGGGAGCCATGTCATCTGTTGGTATTGGTCCACTGTGTTTTATTAAGTCTGAAGTCAGCACAGCCCTCTACCAGGAAATTCTAGAGCAAATATTGAGTGCATACTATACTGTACATGGACATACTTTTTAACATTCCTGTATTAAAAATCCTTTTTTTTTTTGTCTTATGTAATATTCTAATTTTCTGAGATGCTGAATTTTGGGTTTTCACTAGCTGTAAGCCATAATCATCAGATCTCAATGGGGAAAACATCTTATGCTGGATATCTATACTGATATGGACTGGGTATTGTGTTAGGAACAAAAGGATGTCACATCATTTGATGGAAATGAAAATGATCAACCTATAAAGGGCTGAACTCGAAGACACCTAGAATATCAAAGTGAAGAAAAATTATGCAGCAGGCTAGTCCATTTAGCTGAAATGTCAGTGCAGCAACTCAAAATGGTACTCAGTAGTTTGTATAGCCCCCACATGCTTGTATGCATGCCTGACAATGTTGGGGCATATGGTGTCCTGGGCTATTTCCTCCCAGATCTGGATCAGGACCCACTGCACCAGCATAGGGTCAGACAATGGGTCCAAGGATTTCATCCCGATACCTAATGGCAGTCAGGGTGCCATTGTCTAGCCTGTAGAGGTCTGTGCGTCCCTCCATGGATATGCTTCCCCAGACCATCACTGACCCACCATCAAAACCGGTCATGCTGAACAATTTTACAGGCAGCATAACGTTCTCCACAGCTTCTCCAGAGGCTTTCACGTCTTTCACATGTGCTCAGGGTAAACTTGCTCTCATCTGTAAAAAGCACAGGGCCCCAGTGGCGGACCTGTCAATTCTGCTGTTCAATGGCAAATGCCAATCAAGCTCCATGGTGCCGGGCAGTGAGCACAGAGCCCACTAGAGGACCTTAGGCCAACCTCCTGAAGTCTTTTTCTGTTTGGTCAGAGACATTCACACCAGAGGCCTGCTGGAGGTCATTTTGTAGGGCTCTGGCAGTGCTCATCCTGTTCCTCCTTGCACAAAGGAGCAGATACCGGTCCTGCTGATGGGTTAAAGACCTTCTACGACCCTGTCCAGCTCTCCTAGAGTAACTGCCTGTCTCCGGGAATCTCCTCCATGCTCTTGAGACTGTGCTGGGAGACACAGCAAACTTTTGGCAATGGCACATATTGATGTGCCATCCCGGAGGAGTTGGGACTGCCTGTGCAACCTCAATAGGGTCTGGATATCGCTTTATGCTACCAGTAGTGACATAGTCCGAAAAGATGGGTAGGGAAAAGATATGTCAGTGGCCTTCACCTGTAAAACCATTCCTTTCTTTGGAGATTGTCTCACTGTTGCCCATCTAGTGCACCTGTTAATTTCATTAACACCGAAGCATCTGAAACTGATTAACAACCCCTTCTGCTACTTAACCGACCAGCTCAATATCCCTGAAGTTTAATTTACTTGATGCTATACTCTGATTAAAAAGTTTTATATACAGTGGGTACGGCAAGTATTCAGACCCCCTTAAATTTTTCACTCTTTGTTATATTGCAGCCATTTGCAAAAATCATTTAAGTTCATTCTTCTTCCTCATGAATGTACACATAGCACCCCATACTGACAGAAAAACACAGAATTGTTGACATTGTTGCAGATTTATTAAAAAAGAAAAACTGAAATATCACATGGTCCTAAGTATTCAGACCCTTTGCTCAGTATTTAGTAGAAGCCCCCTTTTGATCTAATACAGCCAGGAGTCTTTTTGGGAAAGATGCAACAAGTCTTTCACATCTGGATTTGGGGATCCTCTGCCATTCCTCCTTGCAGATCCTCTCCAGTTCTGTCAGGTTGGATGGTAAACGTTGGTGGACAGCCATTTTTAGGTCTCTCCAGAGATGCTCAATTGGGTTTAAGTCAGGGCTCTGGCTGGGCCATTCAAGAACAGTCACGGAGTTGTTGTGAAGCCACTCCTTCGTTATTTTAGCTGTGTGCTTAGGGTCTTTGTCTTGTTGGAAGGTAAACCTTCGGCCCAGTCTGAGGTCCAGAGCACTCTGGAGAAGGTTTTTGTCCAGGATATCCCTGTACTTGGCCGCATTCATCTTTCCCTCGATTGCAACCAGTCGTCCTGTCCCTGCAGCTGAAAAACACCCCCACAGCATGATGCTGCCACCACCATGCTTCACTGTTGGGACTGTATTGGACAGGTGATGAGCAGTGCCTGGTTTTCTCCACACATACTGCTTAGAATTAAGGCCAAAAAGTTCTATTTTGGTCTCATCAGACCAGAGAATCTTATTTCTCACCATCTTGGAGTCCAAATTTAAGGGGGTCTGAATACATTCCGTACCCACTGTATATATATATATATATATATATATATATATATATATATATACAGTGGGGAGAACAAGTATTTAGACTCACCATCTTGGAGTCCAAATTTAAGGGGGTCTGAATACTTTCCGTACCCACTGTATATATATATATATATATATATATATATATATATATATATATATGTATACACACAGTGGGGAGAACAAGTATTTGATACACGGCCGATTTTGCAGGTATTCCTACTTACAAAGCACGTAGAGGTCTGTAATTTTTATCATAGGTACTCTTCAACTGTGAGAGACGGAATCTAAAACGAAAATCCAGAAAATCACATTGTATGATTTTTAAATAATTAATTTGCATTTTATTGCATGACATAAGTATTTGATCCCCTACCAACTAGTAAGAATTCCCTCTCTTACAGACCCGTTATTTTTTCTTTAAGAAGCCTTCCTGTTCTCCACTCATTACCTGTATTAACTGCACCTGTTTGAACTTGTTACCTGTAAAAAAGACACCTGTCCACACACTCAATCAAACAGACTCCAACCTCTCTACAATGGCCAAGAACAGAGATCTGTGTAAGGACATCAAGGATAAAATTGTAGACCTGCACAAGGCTGGTATGGGCTACAGGACAACAGGCAAGCAGCTTGGTGAGAAGGCAACAACAGTTGGCGCAAATATTAGAAAATGGAAGAAGTTCAAGATGACGGTCAATCTCCCTCGGTCTGGTACTCCATGCAAGATCTCACCTCATGGGGCATCAGTGATCATGAGGAAGGTAAGGGATCAGCCCAAAACGACATGGCAGGACCTTGTCCATGGCCTAAAGTGAGCTGGGACCACAGTCTCAAAGAAAACAATTAGTAACACACTACGTCATCATGCAATAAAATCCTGCAGTGCACTCCAAGGTCCCCCTGCTCAAGCCAGCGCATGACTAGGCCCGTCTGAAGTTTGCCAATGGCTATCTGGATGATCCAGAGGAGGAATGGGAGAAGGTCATGTGGTCTGATGAGACAAAAATAGAGGTTTATCGTCCATTGACAGACGCAGCCCTTATGCTTCTTATACCATTGGGTTATGCTGCCCCCTACAGGAGTAGTACTAGGCAGGAAAAAAAAACGTTTACCACGCCTACGGGGGCTGTCCCTATAGACATAACCCTATACATCTTGCTCCAGCATACCAGTTTTGTTTCTGCCTAGTGAAGGAGTAGGACCTAGGTTTCCTGATGGGACTTGGGCTCAGTTTTTTATTAATTTAAGAATATTTTGTTTTATTTTCTTTACTCACTTCTGCTAGTTAGTGTTCAGGGGATTCCTCCTGGAGAACTACAAGCAATTTCCGGCTGAGGTTTTGCACTGAATAATTTAGATCCTTAAGGTCTCCCAGTCTGACCTACGAGCGTGAGCAGGTTATAGTCCCGCACTAGGTCTCACGACAACAGAGCCCCATTTTGGATGGGGATGAGCCTGCGAGTGGATGTCTCGCTGGGAAGTGATGACCTGGAACGCCCTGAGTCACAGCGTACCTCTCAGTTGGCAGCACCCCCACTCCGGGTGAGAAGTGGTCTGTCCGGAGCGTAGCCCACCCAGTCCATGGTATGGTGAGTAAATGCAGCCCCCCCAATATCCCTTAGTGGTCTTGGGGGAGGGGGGGCGTTGGCCCACTCCTGGGGATGATAGGACCTAGTATGTCCTAAAAGATCCCCCTGGCCTGTCAGGATACCTGGCCCTGTGCCCTGCCCCCTCCCTCGCCCTATGCCCTTTTTGCGACTTTCACCTGGGGGGCTATTGCTCCTGCGCCTGGTGTCCTAGGGGGGGGGGTGTGAAAATGGTACCTTTTCCTCCTGGGTCTTGTTTAAGATCCTCTGTGGTCTCCAATTTGGGGTCCCCTGACCGCATGGCACGCCGTGGGGGCCACCTTCTTTAGTGTGGGCATAGGAGAGTTTCTCCCAATTGACCTGCATGGTGCAGCCATTTTCACTGTGCTTCTTATTGACTTGCATTGACAGCCATTTTTGTGTAGCTTTATGGAGCTGCACAGGCAGCATGACCTTTCACATTCTATCCAGGCTGATGTCCTATCCCGTGACTTTCACTTTCCTGCTGCACAGATCGGCTCTGGAGGTTTCTCAGAGATGTGGTAAAGTACTGGGGTCTCTGTGGGCATAGCCCTGCGCACTCTGCTATCTGCATATATAAAAAGGAGACTCCGCATACTGCGGTGATCGGCAGTGGAAACCGCGTTCAGCGCTCTTAAAGAGACAGTACACCTGTTTACTTTTTTACCTAATTATGGAGTCCCGGGCAGTTGTTTCACCCTCAGACTCCCTTAGTGCGACTACCGGACCTTCCGAATCGCAGTTGCTGGCCACAATTTCAGCAGCACTGGAAAACCTGGCGACCAAGGTCGATTTTGTGATGAAAAAGGTTAATTGCCGGTAACGGCCGCTGCCTTCACCGTCATCGGTGGGGTCCTCTGATTTAGAGGCTGATATGGTCACCACGGACGCCCCCCTCCTTGAGGGATCGCTGTCCTCGCAATCGGATGGTGAAGAGGACCTGTCCTCCTCAGCTGCAGTTTGGGAACGTGCTTTGGTTGAAGCCCTGATTGTTTCAGTAAGGGGAACTTTAGAAATGGCAGATGAGCCCACTCCGGTAGGGACACGGGTGTCCTTTGGCAACCGCAAAAACCAAAAATCGGGCAAGGTTTTCACTTGTCCCTAGAATTTTCATGATATTTTTAATGAACAATGGCGGCCCATCAAGCACGTGCTAGTAGTGCCTAAGCGCTTTAAACGCCTTTATCCCTTTGCTGAGACAGTTTCGAACCATTGGACGGTACCGCCTAAGGTGGATCATCCTGTATCCAGGTTGAACAAATCTACTATAGTGCCTGTGGAAGATTCCCTATTGTTTACTGACCCGGTGGACAGGCAGGTGGAATCCCTTTCCCGCCATCTTCATGTGTTGGCGGGTTCAATCCTAAAACCGATTTTTGTGTCTGTTTTGGTATCAGACGGTTACGGAATGGGTATGGTTTTTAAGGGGAACCTAGATGCTGACTTCGTTTCCCTAGAGCTGATGGAACATATGGACCAGATGGCCCAGGCCCTGGTGTTCCTGTGTGATGCGTCCCTGGATGCGGCTCCCCTGGTGGTCAGAGTGTCGGCTGTGGGGATTGCTATAAGACGCATGGTGTGGCTTAAAAGCTGGTCGGCAGACCAGGCTTCCAAGAAGGCCTTAACAGATCTCCCTTTCCTGGGAGAGCGATTATTTGGCGACTCGATGGATGAGTTGATCAAAGGTGGGAAAAGTGCCCTTCTTCCCTAATCCTCCAAAGGTAAGGCACCCTGTAGTAGGCGGGGGCCTTTTTTCACCGCTCATAGACGTTTTTTTTCATGCCTCAGGGGAGCAAGAAAAAGGCAAGCTGTTCAGGGCTTCTGGAGGGGCTAAAAAGCCATGGTCAGGCAAGACCAAGACCAGCCAATCCGGTTCTGCGGACAAGTCCTCTTCAGCATGAAGGGGCGCCCTCATCCCTTTCCGAGTCTTTACCAAGGTACTGGCCCCAGTATTGGCCTTGTTGCGCGCTAAAAAGGAATTGCGATCCTGGGATATTTGAACGATCCCCTATTGAGAGCAGACTCTCACTCGGCTCTGTCGGCGACCTGTCAATTACAGTTCAGACCCTTCAAGAATTTGGGTGGACTATCAATTTAAAAAAAATCTGCTCTGACGCCTTCAGTGAGATTGGATTATCTGGGGCTGACTCTAGAATCCGCCTTGGCGAGGGTCTTTGTTTCCCTGGAAAAACTTCAGAAGTTGCAGGGAGCGATCCGGTTGCTGTTGGAAACTGATCTGTCCTCACTACGGACTTGCATGAGAGCCCTGGGTCTGATGGTATCAACTTTCGAGGCGGTTTCGTTTGCTCAGTCTCACTCGAGACCTCTGCAAAAAGAGATTCTTGCCAAATGGAACAGGGATCCACAGTCTTTAGACAAAATGATACGCTTGAGCTGCCTCACAAGGTCTGCTCTATCCTGGTGGATCCAGTCTCCAGCATTGTGTCAGGGCAAGTCCTTCCTACCACTGTTTTGGACGGTGGTCAACACAGATGCCAGCTTGTCCAGCTGGGGTGGAGTGTTTGGAATGCTCTGTGCCCAGGGAACTTGATCAATGGAGGAGTCTCCCTTACCGATCAATATTCTGGAGCTCAGAGCAATCAAACTTTGCCTGATCCACTGGACGAATTGGCTACGCGGTTCTCCAGTTCGGATCCAATCTAAAAATGGCCAAGTGGCCAAGGATGTGGCTGAGATTCTGGCATGGGCGGAAGATGATGTTCAGGCTCTTTCGGCAATCCACATTCCGGGTGTGGAGAATTGGCAAGCTGATTACCTGAGCCGTCAGGTGCTGGATCAAGGGGAATGGTCCCTTCATCCGGAAAAGTTTCATCTTCTATGTGTCCGGTGGGGAACTCCGGAGGTAGACCTGTTTGCATCTCGCCTCAAAAAAAAAATTCAGAGGTTTGTGGCCAGGTCTCCGGATCCTCTAGCCTACGCCACAGACATCTTGGTGGCTCCTTGGAGCCAGTATCGGCTAATCTATGCCTTCCCTCTGATAAAGCTCTTGCCAAGGCTTCTCTGCAGGGTGGTGGTGGAAGGAATTCCAGTCGTTCTGGTGGCCCCAGACTGGCCTTGTCAGTGTTGGTACGCAGACCTAGTAAAATTGGTCGCCAATCCTCTGTGGAGACTTCCTCTGAGGGAGGATTTGCTGTCCCAGGGACCGATCTTCCATCCTGCTTTACGGTCACTGGCTTTAACGGCATGGCTGTTGTAGGGCAGGTGTTGAGAGATAAGGGTCTCTCTGAATCTGCGATTCCTACCCTGTTGAAGGCTAGGAAGGTGAACTTCTAGGAAGATTTATCATCGTACGTGGAAATCGTACATTTCATGGTGCGAATCGCTGAAGTTGCACCCTCGCTTGTTTTCTATAGCTAGGGTTTTGGCCTTTTTTCCAAAAATGGGTTGAGCAGCGGTTGGCCTTGGGCACTATCAAGGGCCAAGTGTCGGCTTTGGCTATTTACTTCCAACGTCCGTTGGCTGCTAATGCCTTGATTCACACTTTTATTCAGAGGATGCGTCACCTGGCTCCCCCGAGGAGATCTCTGTTGCCTCTGAGGGATCTCAATCTGGTTTTGTCTGTTCTTCAAAAGCCTCCTTTTTGAGAACATTAGGGAGATTTCTCTGCTTTCTTTATCCCAAGGTTGCTTTTCTGGTGGCAATTACTTCTGCCCACAGAGTTCCCCTTATTTGGTGGTCCACAGAGATAAAGTGGTACTCTGACCTAATCTTTTCTTTCTCCCTAAGGTGGTGTCTGATTTCCATCTAAATGAAGACATTGTGTTGCCTTTACTCTGTCCTACACCTAAGCATCCCAAGGAAATTGCTTTGCACTCTCTGGATGTGGTTCGGGCGATCAGGGTTTACCTGACGGTCACTGAGTCTTTTAGGAAATTAGATGCTCTTTTTGTCTCTTACTGAGGGATCTCGTAAGGGTTTTGCTGTGTCTACTGTGACTATATCCAGATAGATTTGGCAGATGATTGTTCAGGCTTTTTCTTTGAAAGGTCAGGTTCCTCTTTTCCCTATGAAGGTGCATTCTACTAGGTGCTGAGGGACTCTTGGGCTTTTCGCCATCAGGCCTCAGTAGTGCAAGTTTGTAAGGCGGCGACTTGGTCGTCTGTGCACACATTTACAAAATTCTACAAGGTAGATTTGTTGGCATCTTCTGATGGATCCTTTGGCTGCAAGGTTTTACAGGCTGCTGTTTAAAAGAGACTAATTTATTTCTCTTTAAGGGTTATTTTCTTTCATGGGTGAGCTCCTGCTGTTCCTGGTTGAGCCTCATTTTACCCAGTTGGCTAAGATTAGCCTTTGGAGTTTACATTAACTATTTGGTTTGCGTTCTTCCCACCCCTCATGCCTCCACTGCTTTGGGACATCCCAATGGTATAAGAAGCATAAGAGCTGCGTCTGTCAATGGACCATAGAGAAAACAGTTCATTGACTGATTGCAGCACCCGCCCCCCCTGATTTGGGGATGGTTTGTGTCTTCTTCTCAATGCTTGCAATGAAACTGGTATGCTGGAGCAGGGTGTGTGGGGTTATGCCTAGGGACAGCCCTCGTAGGCGTGGTAAACTGTATATTTCCTGCCTAGTACTACTCCTGTAGGGGGCAGCATAACCCAATGGTATAAGAAGCATAAGAGCTGTGTCTGTCAATGGATTCCAGAGAAAAGGATTTGACGGTAAGTTCTTACAAAAATCAATTTTTTTGGTCTAAACTCTACTCGCCATGTTTGGAGGAAGAAGAAGGATGAGTACAACCCCAAGAACACCATCCTAACCATGAAGCATGGAGGTGGAAACATCATTCTATGGGGATGCTTTTCTGCAAAGGGGACAGGACGACTGCACCATATTGAGGGGAAAATGGATGGGGCCATGTATCGTGAGATCTTGGCCAAAAACCTCCTCCCCTCAGTAAGAGCATTGAAGATGGGTCGTGGCTGGGTCTTCCAACATGACAACGACCCGAAAAACACAGCCAGGGCAACTAAGGAGTTGCTCCGTAAGAAGCATCTCAAGGTCCTGGAGTGGCCTAGCCCGTCTCCAGACCTGAACCCAATAGAAAATCTTTGGAGGGAGCTGGAAGTTGGTATTGCCCAGTGACAGCCTCGAAAACCTGAAGGATCTGGAGAAGCTCTGTATGGATGAGTGGGCCAAAATCCCTGCGGCAGTGTGTGCAAACCTGGTTTAAGAACTTCAGGAAATGTATGATCTCTGTAAATGCAAACAAAGGTTTCTGTACCAAATATTAAGTTCTTCTTTTCTGATGTATCAAATACTTATGTCATGCAATAAAATGCAAATTATTTATTTAAAAATCATACAATGTGATTTTCTGGATTTTTGTTTTAGATTCCGTCTCTCAAAGTTGAAGAGTACCTATGATAAAAATTACAGACCTCTACATGCTTTGTAAGTAGGAAAACCTGCAAAATCTGCAGTATATCAAATACTTGTCTGCCCCACTGTGTGTATGTGTATATATATATATATATATATATATATATATATATATATATATATATATATATAATATATACTTTTAAAAAAAAAAACTAAGGAACACTATGAAAACACATCTCAATGGGGAAAAATATCATGCTGGATATCTATACTGATAAGGAAAGGACTGGGTAATGTGTTGGGAACAAAAGGATGCCACATTGTTTGATGGAAATGAAAATTACCAACCAACAGGGGGCTGAATTCAATGACACCCCCAAAATAAAAGTGAAAAAAATATGCAGCAGGCTAGTCCATTTTGCGGAAATTTCATTTCAGTAACTCAAAATGGTACTCATTGTATGTCACCCACGTGCTTGTATGCATGCTTGACAATGTTGGGGCATGCTCTTAATGAGACAACGGACGGTGCCCTGGGATATTTTCTCCCAGCTCTGGACCAGGGCATCACTGAGCTCCTGAACAGACTGAAGTGCAACCTGGCGGCGTTGAATGGACCAAAACATAATGTCCCAGAGGTGTTCTATTGGATTTAGGTCAGGCGAGCCTGGGGGCCATTCAATGGTAATAATTCCTTTATTCTTCTGAACTAGCTGCATACTCTTGCCACATGGGGCCGGACACAAGGAGGAACCCAGGATGCACTGCACCAGCGTAGTGTTTGACAATGAGTCCAAGGATTTTATTCTGATTCCTAATGGCAGTCAGGATGCCATTGTCTAGCCTGTAGAGGTCTGTGTGTCCCTCCATGGATATACCTCTACAGACCATCACTGACCCACCACCAAACTGGTCATGCCGAATGGTGTTACAGGCAGCATACCGTTCTCCACGGCTTCGCCAGACCCTTTCATGTCTGTCACATGTGCTCAGGGTGAACCTGCTCTCATCTGTGAAAAGCACAGGGTGCCAGTGACGGACCTGCCAGTTCTGGTATTTAATGTCAAATGCCATTTGAGTTCCGCGGGGCTGGGCAGTGAGCACAGGGTCCTCTAGAGGACGTCGGGTCCTCAGGCCACCCTCATGAAGTCTGTTTCTTATTGTTTGGTCAGAGATATTCACACCAGTGGCCTGCTGGAGGTCATTTTGTAGGGCTCTGGCAGTGCTCATCCTGTTCCTGCACAAAGGACCAGATACCAGTCCTGCTGATGGGTTAAGCACCTTCTACCGTCCAGCTCTCTTAGAGTAACTGCCTATCTCCTGGCATCTCCTCCATGCTCTTGAGACTGTGCTTGGAGACACAGCAAAACTTCTGTCAATGGCACATATTGATGTGCCATCCTGGAGGAGTTGGACTTGCCTGTGCAACCTCTGTAGGGTCCAGGTATTGCCTCATGCTACCAGTAGTGACACTGACAATAGCCAAATGCAAAACTAGTAAAAAAACAATCAGAAAAAATGTGTAGCGAAAACAATTTTCAGTGGCCTCCATCTGTAAAACCATTCCTGTTTCAGGGGTTGTTTCATTGTTGCCCATCTAGTGCACCTGTTGGTAATTTCAGTAACATCAAAGCAGCTGAAACTGATTAACAACCCCCTCTGCTATTTAACTGACCAGATCAATATCCCAGAAGTTTGATTGACTTGATGCTATACTCTGATTAAAAAGCGTTCCTTTAATTTTTTTGAGCAGTGTGTGTGTGTGTGTGTGTGTGTGTGTGTGTGTGTGTGTGTGTGTGTGTATATATATATATATATATATACACACACACACACACACACTGGGGAAATAAATGATTTGATTCCCTACTGATTTTGTAGGATTGCCCACTTACAAAGAAATGAAGGGTCTATAATTGTTATCATATGTGTTTTTTTAAATGATAGAGACAGAATATTAAACAAAAATCCAGAAAAAACATGATACAAATGTTATAAATTGATTTGCAGTTCAGTGCGTAACATAAGTATTTGATCTCCAAGCAAAACATTACTTAGTACTTGGTGGAGAAACCCTTGTTGGCAAGGACAAAGGTAAGACGTTTCTTGTAGTTGGTTACCAGGTTTGCACACATCTCACAAGGATTGTGGTCCACTCTTCTTTACAGATCTTCTCTAAATCCTTAAAGTTTCTTGGCTGTGCTTGGCACCTCAAAGTTTCAGCTCCCTCCATAAATTTTCTATAGGATTAAGGTCTGGAGAATGGCTAGGCCACTCCATGACCTTAATGTGCTTCTTCTTGAGCCACCACTTTGTTGCCTAGGTAGTGTGTTTGTATGTGGTGGTATGTATGGGTCATTGTCATGCTGGAAGACCCATCTTCAGTATTCTGGCTGAGGGAAGAAGGTTCTCATCCAAAAATTTACAATACATGGCTCCATCTATTTGCCCCTCAATGAGGCTAAGTCGATCTGTACCTTTAGCAGAGAAACAGCCCCAAAGCATAATGTTTCCACCTCCGTGCTTGACTGTAGGCATAGTGTTTTTAGGGCCATAGTCAGCATTTTTCTTCCTCCAAACACGGTGAGTCGAGTTATTGCTAAAGAGCTTAATTTTGGTCTCATCTGACCACAGCACTTTCTCACAACTTCAGATGGACCTGTACATGTGTCTTCTTGAGAAGGGGGAACTTGCGAGCGCTGTAGGATTTTCAATCCATAGCGGGCATATTGTGTCACCAATGGTTTGTTGTTTGTGGTCCCAACTGCCTTGAGATCATTCACATGTTCCTTCCATGTAGTTCTGGGCTGATCCCTCACTTTTTTCATGATCATCCTTACCCCATGAGCCAAAATATTGCATGGAGCTCCAGACCGAGAGCGATTAATGGTTGTTTTGAATTTCTTACATTTGCGAATAATCGCCCCAACAGTTGTCTCCTTGTTTTGCTTGTGTCTTATCTAGCAAGCTTACTTTGCAGTATAAGCAAGGAAGCTCAGACCTCTGCAGTGTATATATGTGCTTTTACTATACAAAAATGCTGTATATATAAAATTATTACAATATTAAGAATACAGTTCAAGTCTGACAGATATAACAAGCAAGATGCCTAGCAAATAAGCACAAACTATGGTCTCTACACAATAAAAGGACGCTCAAAAGTTACTTAACTCCGGTTACTGTGTGTTTGTGATCTCCGTTGACAACGAAGACTCAGGCTTCTTAAGCAGTTGCTGGAGAATCAGGCGAAAGCATTTTTTTATGGTCTGGCACGGACCTTGCTTCTATGGAGTTAACGAATCATGGAGTCCTTCTATAGTGTTCATGGAGTCCTCCCAGCTTATGCCTGACAACTTGCTGTATATATATGTCAGGTTGCTGAACAACAGAAAGACTTCTTTGTAGTTTTGAATTAGAGAGGAACTGTCAAATTCTACCTCAAGATGCCACTGGTATCATACATGTCATTACCTGTTGATAGGGTTGACATCTCATCACTTTAAAACTGAACACATATTAATTACACATGTTCTGAGGCTAATTTATTGCAGATAAGGTACTAAGTGAGTTTATTTACCACCTGGATCAGCCACAGAACCTGTGAAATTAATGTGTTTGGTTTTACATTTTTTTCTGAATGCTTAAGCGCTAATCGTGATTCTTGTAGCACAATTTCTAAAACTATTAATACGTGTAGCAAAACCACTCACTGAGTTTGCAAAACTAAAAGCACAAACACTGCTTTGCACTCAGTTTGCAATTTTGTAACACACACTTTGCAGGCACAATTCACTGCACAACACTCTTTTTGCAGAACTGTAAACACAACTCACTGCTTACACTCAATTACCAAATTTCCAACACACTCCTAGCAAAATTATACACATGTATGGCTATCATTAACACTATTTTGCCAACTGTCTGGCACACTTTCACATGTGAAAACTGTTTTAGATAATTAGTTCACTTTGCAATCAGCCTAAGCACTATAAATAAGCCACAGGTAAGCTGTCTGTGTGGAGTACAATGGAAGGAGCTGTAAGAGTGAGAAGAGTGAGAATCAGAGGAGGCCGAGGAGGCCGAGGGAGAGGACGTGGAGGTGAAGAAGTTGCAGGAAGAGGACGTAGAGTTGAAGAAGTGAGAGGGTGAGAGGAAGTTAGAGGAAGAGGACAAGGAGGAGCAAGAAGAGGACAAGGAGGCCGAGGGAGAGGACGTGGAGGTGAAGAAGCGAGAGGGCTAGAGGAAGAGGACAAGGAGGAGCAAGAAGAGGACGAGGAGGGGAAAGAGGAAGGGTAAAAAGAGTAAGAGATAGAATAACTGATGACATCAGAGCTACAATAGTGGACCATGTCATCAACCATGGGATGACCCTGAGGGAAGCTGGCCAACGGGTTCAGCCTGATTTGAGCCGCTGCACTGTGGCAAGCATCATTAGGACATTTCGAAATGAGAATCGGTAAGTACTTTGTAGCACTGCCATACTCTAATGAGAAACACAAGAGTACCATACATGCAAAAATACTGAAATTGTTACTTTACAGAATTGCTAGACGTCCAGATGTTGGGGGCAGAGGAAGAATGTTCACTCCAGAGCAAGAGACCCATATAGTGAACATGGTGATTGCCAATAATGCAATAAGACTGCGCGAAATATAGCAGAGCATAATTGATAATGACAACATCTTTCAAAATATACACAGTGTAAGCATTTCTGCATAAGTCGTGTTCTTGCGCGCCACAGAATAAGAATGAAGCAAATTTACAGAGTTCCTTTCGAGAGAAACACAGAACGTGTAAAGCAACTGCGATATGACTATGTGCAGGTAAGCTATAGTGTCATTGGTCCTGAATTTTGAAGTGCATACTGTAGTGCTGTGCATGGGCCTGATGTGTTGCATTTGTTTTGTCTTGTCCAGAGAGTGATGGAACTAGAAGCAGATGCCATGGGACATGAGCTACTTTTTGTAGATGAGGCCGGTTTTAACCTCAGTAAAACCAGGAGACGTGGCAGGAACATTATTGGACACCGTGCCATCATCAATGTCCCAGGACAACGTGGTGGTAACATAACCATGTGTGCAGCTATAAGCCAAAATGGTGTTGTTCACCATCATGCAACCATCGGCCCATACAACACTGCACACATTATTGCATTCCTGGACACCTTACATGACATGCTAACTGTTCAGAGACCAGAGCATACCCGATATGTCATCATATGGGACAATGTTAGTTTCCATAGGGCTGCTTTGGTCCGCAACTGGTTTACAGACCACCCATTCTTCATGGCACTCAACCTCCCTCCATACTCTCCATTCTTACAACCCATCGAGGAGTTCTTCTCTGCCTGGCGCTGGAAAGTGTACGACTGTCATCCTCATCAACAGGTAGCCCTTTTACAGGCAATGGAGGAGGCATGTGGAGATATTGACCAGGCATCATGTCAGGCCTGGATACGGCATTCAAGGAGATATTATCCCCGATGCCTTGGACTGGAGGATATCACATGCGATGTGGACGAAATTTTGTGGCCGGACCCAGAAAGACGACATGATGTAGGCTGATTGTCTTTTTTTTTTTTTTTTTGTGAAATTACTATTTTGTGTTCTGACTTTGTCTTGGTTTTGATGAGTGTGAATAAACACCAATACTTGAAGTTTGGATCCTTGTATGTTTACATGACACTATGACAAAAGTATGACCTCAAATTGACATCTGTACACAGAGAAAGCAAAAGCCAGATGTGTTTTGTATTCATACCATCAGTGTGTAGTTGGCACATTGTGTGCTTAGTAGATGATGGCTTGTGTTTACTGTTTGATATGAAAACACCATTTTTACGAAGGTGTGAAGAGTTAATCTAGCTGTGTTCACTTTTGCAAGAGAACTACAATGTTTTGATAATTGGGTGAAAGGTTTTCTTATATGTGTGTAGAGTTTTGCAAAAATAGCCAATAGTTACAAAAAATGTGCTTAAGCAATCAGAAAAAAATGTAAAGCTATAGAGACCATAGACTGCTGAAACTGTCAACTGAATACAACAATGGTATCAAAATTCCCATTGTATCCAACAGCATTTGTTTGAGAAGTGACCACTCAAACACAACCTGATTTTCTCTGTGAAAACAAGTCTGATGGAGAAAATCATTCATTTTATAATATTATATATACAGTATACTTATATCAAATTCAACAGATTCCTCCCTTGATTTTTCTCTCAGACTCCATTTGGTCACCGAGGTGTTTCAGTCTTTGGGTAAAAGTTAATTAGAAAGTCCATTCTAAGCAAGTCCATTAAAAAGAAGTCCAGGCATACATCAAAGGCCTTGCTCTCCACAACTCTTGGTCTTCCATGATTCTGTTAATCATGGAGACACTTATCTCGTCTTCCTATGTATCAAATGGAAAACAAAGCAGATTATCTGTTCCTTTTACATAAACATAAAACAGCCCTTCAGCTACAATCTCTCCTTTAACTGGCTTCTTGCCTGGATCTCTGACCAACACTTTGCCACCTGTCTGTATCTACTTCTGACCCTCCCAAAGAACATTGATAAGGAGGAGAGGAAATATACTGCTATTTCCCAGAAAATCACTGCTGTTTATTTTGTAAGGTTTGAAGTTCTATCTAGAGCCTCACTTTCCACTTTTGCTGAGAAGCATTCACTATCCAATCAGAGTGTAATGTTCCGGTACCTTTGGTACCCTAAATTACACTTTCCACAAGTGTATGCGCCCTACCATTTACTTTTGGAAAGGTGCGCATACACCTTTAAGACTGGAGCTGTCATCACTCAGCGCCGGACTAGATGGCTATTTAAGGCGTCGGTTCTCACTCACATGTGTTCGTTCAAACACCCTTATCTGGATGCTAACCTTGCTTGAAGCTTCCATGCTTGCAAGCTTACTTCGCTGACGGAACCTCGCTGCGCTGATCCCTGTATCCCGCTACTGGATCATCCGCCTCTCCTGAACCACCCTTCGGCTGTATCGCTAATAGTGCTAAGTACCCCGCAGGGGAATTCTCTATAAACTTATACTAAGCTTACACTATCTAGCTCTGCATAGTAGAGACTGTTTATCACATCTGCATAAACTAGATTGCTAGCTCTTGAGACTACTGCTACTTTTCTGCACTGGGTTGATCTCTTTTGTATGTCCACCTGCTATTCTATCATCTGCTATCATACAACATTGCTAAACCTTCCTGCATCCATCTGCTACTGTCTCACCTTCAAGTGTCTATCACCTACCACCTCCACTCAACCTATCCCTCAACCTTCATCATTGTGTTACCACATGCATAAAGTCACTCTAAGAACCAGCTTGCTAATTGTGTGTATTTACTGGCTGAAATAAGACCTTCCACACATGATGAGTCATTGAGGTTGGGAATGGTATCTCAGCATATCTCTTACATGGCTACTGACGTGGAACTATTTCTGCAGCTGAAAATCCACACCATATAAAAACGCAGGAGCGTTACAGATTGAACGAACCTAAAAATGGATTCAGCAGAAATAGTTCCAGAAATAACCACTCAGGTGACACAATTAAAACAGCAAGTATCTGCGTTAATACACGCACTTGCTGAATTAAAAGAAGACAATCAGGCTCTGTCGCAGCAGGTAATTAGACTGACACAACTTACCTCTGCTCAGTCCCCTGAACCCAAGATAAATCCCCCTTTGGTATTTACAGGCGATCGCAAAAAATTTCGCGAATTTAAAAACGCATGTGAGTTACTTTTTTTGCTAAAATCTCGTACCTACCTTACTGATCACATTAAGGTTTGTACTATTATTTCTTACCTATCAAGCGATCCTCGAGCCTGGGCAGATTCTCTTTTTGAGAAAAACGACCAGCTTCTCAACTCCTATGCCTTGTTCCTGGCAGAGCTCACTAGCCTATATGATGACCCCAATAGGCAGAGTACTGCTGATCTTCAGTTAAGATCCTTGAAACAAGGAAGGAGGCCTGTGGAAGACTTTGTCGCAGAGTTCAAGAGATGGACCCTTGATTCAGAATGGAATGATGCATCTCTGAAAACCCAATTTAGGCTTGGCCTATCAGAAGCCGTTAAGGACGAGCTCGCCCGAGCGGATCTGCCAAAAACCCTGGATGCATTAATACAACTCAGTATCACCATAGATAGAAGACTACGAGAAAGAAAGGCTGAAAAGATGGGAATGCCATTATCAGTTTCCTCTCGGAGTCTGGCCGTTCCTATGGAGGTAGGAACCATACGTCCACCGCTATCAACTATGGAAAAAGCCAAAAGACGAAATGAAAATCTCTGCTTGTACTGTGCATCCCCGGATCACAAGATAAACGTCTGTCCCCTAGTCAACAAAAAGAAGGGTGAGTGTTCACATGTCTCTCTAGGAGGATTGACAACTTCATTCACTAACCCCTACATTTCTGTTTTTTTGACATTACAGTGGGACCAGAACAGGATTACTACTAAGGCCATGATTGACACAGGATCTTGTGGAAATTATATGGATATATGTTTTGCTGCTTTAAATAAAATTCCTATTATTTCTAAACTCAAACCTGTCTCAGTAAGTCTTATTACCGGTGTTCCGTTATCCTCTGGTCCGATCACCGATCAGACACAAGCACTTCTAGTCACTATTAACGAGTCTCATAGGGAGACTTCTACCTTCGATTTAATACCATCACCCCACTTTCCCATTGTGTTGGGACTTCCCTGGTTGCACACACACACCAACCAACCATAGATTGGAAGAAACGGTCCTTGACCTTCCCTTCTTGGTATTGCGAGGAAACGTGTAACCTCCCGTTTTCCGGGAAGATTCTGTCTGTGGTGACAGATGAGATTGCACCACTATGTTATCAGGATCTTTCTGAGGTTTTTCTTGAGAAAAATGCTCAAGCATTACCTCCTCATCGAGACTATGATTGTAGCATTGATCTACTCCCAAATAGCAAATTGCCGTTCGGTCATGTTTATCCTCTTTCACAGGATGAACTTGCCCATCTCAAAACCTATTTGGATGAGAACTTGGAAAAAGGTTTTATTAGACCTTCCACTTCTTCCACAGCAGCAGGACTCTTTTTTGTTCGCAATAAAGATTCAAGTCTCAGACCTATCATCGACTACAGGAAATTGAATGCTATCACAATAAAAGATCGCTATCCTCTACCGCTTATCCCTGAGCTCATTGAGCAGGTGCGTGGAGCTACCTATTTTTCAAAATTAGACCTGAAAGGAGCATACAATCTCATTAGAATCCGTGATGGACATGAGTGGAAGACTGCGTTCAGAACTAGATACGGATTGTTCGAATATCTTGTGATGCCATTCGGCCTATGCAATGCCCCTGCAGTTTTCCAACGATTTATAAACGATATTTTTAAAGACTTACTAGATGTCTGTGTTGTGGTATATCTGGACGATATACTTATATATTCACGGACCCTGTCTGAACACATAAGACATGTAAGACTTGCATTATCGAGATTGCTTGCACATAATCTTTATGTGAAGCTGAAGAAATGCTTGTTTCATAAAGATGAGGTACTCTTTCTAGGCTACATCATATCCAAGACAGGAATCGAGATGGACATGAGTAAAATATCCTGCATTCAGGATTGGCCTACACCAACTACACGCAAGGCGCTACAGCGATTCCTGGGATTTTCAAATTTCTACAGGAAGTTCATAAAAAACTTTTCTGCTATTGTGAGACCCCTCACACAGCTCACTAGCATAAAAATACCATTTAAATGGTCAGAAGAAGCAAATAAGGCTTTCCACTTGTTAAAGACAAGGTTTACTTCCGCTCCCATATTACGCCATCCAGACCCATCCCTCCAATACATTCTGGAGGTAGATGCGTCAAACCTGGCAGTAGGAGCAATACTCTCCCAACTACCTACCCCCACTTCACCACTTCATCCAGTCGCCTTTTTTTCTAAATCCCTGAGCAGTCCCGAGATAAATTACCCCGTGGGTGAGAAGGAACTGCTTGCTATAAAATTGGCTCTGGAGAATTGGCGACATTTACTCGAAGGCACCCAATTACCAATAATTATATACACCGACCATAAAAACCTCCAATATCTTCAGACTAGCAAAACCCTCTCGCATCGACAGGTACGATGGTCACTATTCTTTCTAAGGTTTAACTTCCTAGTGACCTACACACCTGCAGATAAGAACAAAAAGGCGGATGCACTATCACGACTAACTGAAGAAAACTACTTTGAAATTCCTTCCGTTCCTATAATACCTCACAAACGCATTATTGGAGTTGTCCGTTCCTTGAAGGAAGAGGTTCTGCATGGTATAAGGTTGGATTCACCCCCACCACAACTAACTACCGATGCAGAAGGCTTCCTCTACTACAACGACAAACTTTACATACCACCTACCCTACGCACCAAGATCTTGGAATTATCGCATGATGTGCCTATGGCAGGACATATGGGTATGACAAAGACTTTCAATTTGATTTCTCGGCAATTCTGGTGGCCTGACATGAAAACATCTATACAAAAATTCGTCTCTTCATGCAATGTCTGTGCCAGGTCCAAAATTGAAACTACAAGACCATCCGGTCTACTATGCAGTCTACCAATACCCCAAACTCCATGGGAGGTTCTGTCATTGGACTTCATCGTAGAATTGCCTCCTTCCAAAGGATTTAATACCATCTTGGTGTCAGTGGACCATCTGACAAAGATGGCACATTTCATTGCTATTCGCAGACTACCTTCGTCCAAACAAACGGCAGAACTCCTGATGAAACATGTCTTCAGATTACATGGTATCCCATAAACTCTTTTGTCTGACCGTGGATCCCAATTTATTTCTAAATTCTGGCAAGAACTATGTCACATACTACGGATTGAGCGGAAGCTCACTTCTCCTTACCATCCGCAGACCAACGGACAGACTGAAAGAGTCAACCAATGCATCGAGCAGTATTTACGTTGTTACACTTCTTACCAACAGGATGATTGGTTGGATCTTCTCCCCCTGGCAGAATTTGCCTACAACAACGCAACTCACAGTACAACCAAGCAGAGTCCGTTCTACTTGAACTATGGGTTCCATCCCTCTATTCTCCCTCCACGCATCCTTCCTTCAAATAACCCAGTAGCCTCAGACTATCTTTCCCAAATAAAGGATTCTCTGGGTTTACTAAATACTACCATTGCACACGCTCACAGTCAACAAAAGAAGTACTATGATCTTCGTAGAAGACCTTCTCCACAGTATACTATCGGGGACCTCGTTTGGCTCTCAACAAAAAACTTGAGACTGAAGATCCCTAGCAAAAAGCTTGGACCTCTGTTCTTGGGACCTTTCCCAATCAAGAAACTTATTGGAAAAGCTGCAGTGCAGCTTACATTGCCAATGGACCTAAAAATCCATCCCATTTTCCATGTGTCGCTACTAAAACCCCATGTTCCGGACCAAGGAATAAGGCCTAATATTCCACCTCCCCCTCCTGTACAAGTTGAAGGTGGAGAAGAATACGAGATAAAAGAGATTCTGGATTCTCGTATCTACAGAAGAAGACTTCAGTACTTGGTTAGATGGAACAACTATGGGCCCCAAGACGACACCTGGCTAAACACCTCTGACATACATGCCCCTAGATTAATCCACAATTTTCATGCGAGATACCCAGACAAACCAGCTCCAGAGGCCTTCAGGAGCAGGCCTTAAGGGGGGGGTATTGTAATGTTCCGGTACCTTTGGTACCCTAAATTACACTTTCCACAAGTGTATGCGCCCTACCATTTACTTTTGGAAAGGTGCGCATACACCTTTAAGACTGGAGCTGTCATCACTCAGCGCCGGACTAGATGGCTATTTAAGGCGTCGGTTCTCACTCACATGTGTTCGTTCAAACACCCTTATCTGGATGCTAACCTTGCTTGAAGCTTCCATGCTTGCAAGCTTACTTCGCTGACGGAACCTCGCTGCGCTGATCCCTGTATCCCGCTACTGGATCATCCGCCTCTCCTGAACCACCCTTCGGCTGTATCGCTAATAGTGCTAAGTACCCCGCAGGGGAATTCTCTATAAACTTATACTAAGCTTACACTATCTAGCTCTGCATAGTAGAGACTGTTTATCACATCTGCATAAACTAGATTGCTAGCTCTTGAGACTACTGCTACTTTTCTGCACTGGGTTGATCTCTTTTGTATGTCCACCTGCTATTCTATCATCTGCTATCATACAACATTGCTAAACCTTCCTGCATCCATCTGCTACTGTCTCACCTTCAAGTGTCTATCACCTACCACCTCCACTCAACCTATCCCTCAACCTTCATCATTGTGTTACCACATGCATAAAGTCACTCTAAGAACCAGCTTGCTAATTGTGTGTATTTACTGGCTGAAATAAGACCTTCCACACATGATGAGTCATTGAGGTTGGGAATGGTATCTCAGCATATCTCTTACATGGCTACTGACGTGGAACTATTTCTGCAGCTGAAAATCCACACCATATAAAAACGCAGGAGCGTTACACAGAGTCCCAGCCACTGTCCTGAAGCTCATCTTCCAATGCAAATATAACCTTCCTGCCAGATTCCCTCTCATTCCTAGACAGGCTTGGTACCTGTTAAGCCCTGTCCTTTCAGGAACTTTGTGTAAATACTTAGCTCTGCACCCCAGCCCCAACCATCCTCTTGAATGGTGTGCTTTTGGTATTGGTCTAGAATTTAACAACACAGCTGCATGTGTGAGGACCCGATCCCACCCATTTAGTGTACGTGTGGGTGTAAGATTGCGTACCTAGTCCTGCAATAGCCAGTTGTATCTTTCAATCAAAGCAGCTGCCTGTGGATGGTATGGGATGTGGCACAGCCAGTACACTCCAGAATCTTTGGCCCATTGCTTTACTGTTGATCTGGCGAAGTGTGAGCCTTTATCCCTTTGGACTTGTTTGGAACAGTCATAAGCAACGACAAGTTATTGTAACAGTTGAAGTGTTGCAGCTTGATCTGCACGTTTGCAAGGATGAACAAGCAAAAGTCCTGAAATAGGTGTCCACTGCAGTGCAACAATACCTCAGTCCATTGTTTCTCCATGGCAGGGGACCGATGAAGTAAATCTGCCAAATCTCTGCAGGCCTCTCGCCCCTCTTAATCAACCCAGTGGAGTACTTTTGTAATGGCCATTATTGCACTTCTCCACACACTGTACAGTTTCCTATTACAGTCTTTATCATGTCCATGGATCTGGTTAATCCTCTCTGCTGTGCCCATTCATATGTTGCTTTCTGTCCCAAATATCCAGATTGCTTGTGGGCCCAGTTGGTCAAGTTCATAAAGAAAGGATCATTTGGCAAAACCGTGTTCATCTTTGCAATTTCATCTGCCACTGTTATAGTTCTCAAAGTCTAGGACCAGGAGCACATGTGCGTCAACATGCCCCACTTTATTGGTGCGGGAGTGAGCTTCCTTCAAGATGTAGTGCCAGACTTCCTTGCCTCCTCACACCACTTTTTCAAAAATCATCCATTCATTTGACTTCCACGTGGGCATTAAAGTTGTCAGTCCTTTAAAGACTGCCCAGCTGTCAGTGTAGATAGTGACATGTGAAGAAGGATCCTCCTGAAGAGTCATCACTACAGCTTTAAACTCGGCATACTGACTGGACCTTCCAATTCTGGTCTCAGACAGGACTGTGTCTGTACTCGGGTTGTAGGCTGCTGCTGTCCATTTACGCCCAGACAAGGTGATTATGGCTGAATCATCAGTGAACCATGCTGACTCTCATGTCGTCTGACAGAGTCTCAAAGGGTGGGGCCTCTTGAATAGAGGATGACTGCAGCACAGGAATTTCTTCTTCTGGCTGGGTGCTGGTATAAGTAAAAAGCCTGGCCAACTGTTTTGAAATGTCTCTGACATTCCAAGCTGCAATACCCCCTCTTTCTTGAAGGTAAAAGAGGGCCAATTGAAAAAAGATAATCAAAGTTAAGTTAAATCGTCAGGTGCGGAGGCCAGACTGTAACAACATTTCATGAATGGGAGTATCATATGCATGTAATAAATACAAAATAATAATAAAATTATCAAAATAATGAGATTATAAAAAAAATCCCTAAAATTCCAAAACAACATAAAAAATCATAAGATGTAAACCTATGCATACATTATTTCAACAAAAAGAGAAGAAAAAATTAAAAACTAAAAAATGAAAAACAAATATTAGGTGGAATATAATTGATAGGCTTAACTATTATTTATGAAGGCATTAACGTCTCACTCAATATTTAATCCGAATGGTCGATAGCTCTTCAGCCAGTATATCCACCTGGTCTCTAAATTAGAGGTTTCCTTCCTAAAATGGCTTCCCCTCCAATGGGGTTTGAACACATCAATAATCATAAAAGAGGTACCCCTTGGGTCTCTGTCATGCCTTTGATCATAATGCTTGGACAAGCTATGCTTAGGAAAGCCTTTACGTATGTTGGCAATGTGTTCATTCATTCTTGTTTGAAAAGTCCTTATTGTGCAGCCCACGTAATGTAAGCCACATGGGCAAGTGACTAAATATACTACGTTCTTCGTAGAACAGGTAGCAAAATTCTCAATGTCGTAGGATTTACCGGTAACATTAGAACTGAAGGTAGTACATTTTCTATTTTTCTTGTGATTAAGAGAACAAACAGAGCATTTTTTACAGGGGAAAAAAAACCTTCATCTGAAAAAAGAAAATGTGCTTTTTTGGGGGTTCCACAACATTAGGGGCAACTTGAAGTCTGAGAGGGGTATTCCTCTAAAGGTAACCAAGGGGACTTCCAGCAGAAGAGGGCCTAGAACTCTGTCGCTCTTCAAGATACCCCAATGTTTGGAAAAAAGCTTTTTTACATAGTGATGCTGGGTGGAATAAGTTGTAAGGAATGAAAAACATGGAGAGAAGGTAGAGGAGACTTTCATCTGATCATTTGTGTGAGGTTTCTGAGCGGGTTTAAGGATAGATTCCCTGTCCATATTTCCCACTTCTTGAAAAATAATTTCCATTTCCTCAGAGTTATAGCCCTTATTGACAAATCTTTCTTTCAACATTTTGGCTTCTCCTAAGTAGTCCTCAAGAAGGGAACAATTCCGCCTAAGGCGTCTGAACTGACTCTTAGGAACTGCTTTTAGCCATGCTCGGTGATGGCAACTATCCAAGCTAATAAAACCATTGCGATCTGTTTCTTTGAAGTAGATGGATGTTACCACCTTATTTTCTTCACTCCTGATTTTCAGATCTAAGAAGTTTATTTCAACATTACTGGTTTCATATTTTAAGTCAATGCTCCTTTCATTTGAGTTAGGATGATACATAAAAGCATCCAGTGATTCCCTATCACCCTTCCACAGGAGGAGGATGTCATCAATGTAGCGCCTCCAGAGAATTAACTCTTGTATGGCATCCCCCATAGATGACCTCCTCCTCCCGTTTTGCCATAAATAGGTTTGCCATGGAGGGCACAAATTTTGCGCCAATAGCCACCCCTCTACACTGTAAAAAAAAAAAAAGAGCCATTGAACCAAAAATAATTGTGGCTCTTCCAGGAGATCAAAAATAAAATGCTGTTGTTGTCTAGGTAAGGAAAGATCCTTACTGAGGAAGTATTTAACAGCTTCATTCCCATGGGAGTGGGTAATGGTAAAATAAAGGGAGGCTACATCAGCCATCACCAATAAATACCCTTCCTCCCATTCAATGTCACTCAAAATGTTGATAACCTGGGTGGTGTCTTTTATTTTCAATGGTGTTTATTGAATTTTAAGAAGCATAACAAGCAAAGGTGACCAAACAGGTATAGCATAACATTGCAAGTGAGGTCATAGTATATAGGGTTACATCAGAAAATGCATGGTCATCAAAACATAAGTCTGCATTACAGTAAGTGGGTACGTGAGCATGTATCAATGGAGGAATACTGTCATCACACCCAGGGCACCCCAAGGGAAACAAACTGTGCCCCAGAAGATGACAGAATTACGTTTGCATCCACAATGTAACAAATATAACAATCATGAACTGATAGAAAAAAAAAACAGGAAAAAACTATAATGCACCCATAGTAACAGGAAAGGCAGCAAGCATGACCCCTTAGGCTCCATGTACACGGGACGTTAGAAAAAATGTGCTGCAAAGCTAGTTCTGACGTCGGGAAAAAGCAGCTGTTAAACGTGCTTTCAGTAGCTTTTGCCATTTGCGTTATTGCACGTTTGGCCACGTTGCTTTTAGCAGCGTTTTTTCTGCCTCCATTCAAAATCAATGGTTCCCTATGGGAGCCTATTGATTTGAATGGAAGTCGCACCGCAAGTCGCGACTTGCACTGTGAGAATCTTGAGGGGGAACTCCACGCCAAAAATGGGAAAAAAATTAGTGGGGGCCCCCCCCAGGTTCCAAACCAGGTCCTTCGGGTCTGGTATGGAATTTGAGGGTAGCCCATAGCCTCATATGCGACATGAGGGGGCGGGGCCTCTCGATGACGTCATCGGGGGCCACGCCCACAATGGCTATATAACAAGCTGCAGAGACCGGAAACCGGCATAATCACCGGAGACATCGGAGGAGGAGGACCGGAGGAAGAAGAAGAGAAGAGCCGAGGGCAAAAGAGCGGACAGCAAAAGAGCAGAAGAGCGAACAGGAAAGGAGCAGAAGACCAGAAGACCAGGAGAGGGAGAAGACCAGAGCAGAGAAGAACAGATGAAGATTTTTAATAAACTTTCCAAAACGTCTCCTGTCGTTATTTACATACACTGCCTTTTATGGGGTGAATGGGTAGGGGTACAGTGTACCCCATACCCATTCACATAGGGAGGGGGTCCGGGATCTGGGGGGCCCCCTTGTTAAAGGGGGCTTCCAGATTCCGATGAGCCCCCTGCCCGCAGACCCCCACAACCACCGGCCAGGGTTGTGGGGATGAGGCCCTTGTCCTCATCAACATGGGGGCAAGGTGCTTTGGGGTGGGGGGTGGAGAGCTCCCCCTGCCCCAAAGCACCAACACCCCCCCCATGTTGAGGGCATGTGGCCTCGTATGGTTCAGGGGGGGTGGGGCAGCTTGCTCGTCCCCTCCCCCTTCCTGCCCTACCAGGCTGCATGCTCGGATAAGGGTCTGGTATGGATTTTGGGGGGGGCCCCACGCTGTTTTTTTCCCATTTTTGGCGTGGAGTTCCCCCTCAAGATTCTCACAGTGCAAGTCGCGCCGCAAGTCGGATCATCCTGATCCGACTTACGGTGCGACTTCCATTCAAATCAATAGGCTCCCATAGGGAACCATTGATTTTGAATGGAAGAAAAAAAAACTTATAACGTGGCTGAACGTACGTTCATCACGTTCGGTCACGTTCGGCCGTGTTTCTGCATTTGAAACGCCGGGAAACACACGTTCGAACGCAAATAATTGCGTTCCAAAAAACGTCCCTGAACTCAACTGCCTGCAAATGACTGTAAACGACCCTGTGTACATGGACAGATAAGATAAAATGTAGATGGGTTCAGGGGCTTCTGAAAAAAACACCCAACTGCTCCTAAACGGCCATTTACAACGTCCCGTGTACATGGAGCCTAAAACATAGTGGTAAGTAGACCGTTTGGTGATAGAGCAAAGGTGAGAAAAGACAAAACGGGGGGGGGGGGGGAGAAAAAAAAGGGGCAGGAATGACAGAAGGGCTGTAGTGTGCAAAAAAAAAAGGGGGGGAGAGAGGGGAAGAGGAGAAGAAGAGAAAAGTCAAGCAGAGCCTATAACAACACCAACACATCACAGAATTGTATCAGTCTAGTACAGTGCACTTAGGATGAGATGACCAGACTTCCCAGTTCGCTTGAAATGATGAAGTGGTAAGAGTGGTGATCGCCAGCGTCTTTTCCATCAGGCATTGATGGTTAAGCGAGAGGATGACTTCACTGTAGGAGGGTGGTACGGTAGATTTCCAGTGTTTCGTAATAGTAGTTTTTGCCGCTAAGAGCAATTGCAATATTACAGTTCTATGGCGGGGTCTAAATGCATGGATATTGAGGTGTAGAATAGCTAGTACCGGAGAGGGGGGGGGATGGTATCTCGTACAAGCTCAGAGATTAATGCAAATATTCTGTTCCAAAAGGATCTCAGTGAAATACATGACCACGGTGGGTGGTGCAGAGTTCTTATCTCTCCACACTGTCTCAAGCACAGGGAGGAGTGGGATGGGTAGAACTTGGAGAGTTTAAAGGTAGTGAGGTACCACATATGAACTACCTTTTGATACTGTTCCCAATGGTTTACACATTTAGTGGCAGCATAGGTGGCAGTAAAAGCCTTCAGCCCAGTGGAGTCTGAAAATGTTTGTATGAGATTTCTTTCCCATTCGGTGACCGTGGAAGGTTTAGAAAATAAGCTATGATTGTTATAGATACTATAGAATAGGGTAATACCTTTTTTGGGCGAGGCGGTGTCTTGAAGGAAAGAGTGTACCAAAGTGGGGATTACAATATAAGCGGGAACAGGGTGTTGTTTGAGGAATGATTTAATACGGAGATAGGAGAAGAAAGCTCCTGGTGGCAAATTAAATTTAGCTGGCAAAGTATCAAATGGGCAAATGTGTGAGGTTTGGTATATGTCTGATAGTAGAGTAATGCCTTTATTCACCCACGGTTGTAGATTGAGGTGCGGTATAAAGTGGCATAATACTTTTACGGGAGTATAGATTTTGTGTGCGGTAGTCTAAGGGGGCTGTAGAAGGTGGAATTCCTTCCACACAGATAGGGAGGTCTGCACAGTTGGGTTGTCAGGGAAGGAAATCTTTGCTCCAAGAGCGGTAGCAATGAGGGTCAGTTGTAAATCCCTACCAGGGACTGTAGATGCTTCAAAGGAGGACCACATTTTGTGCAGGGACAATGACCACCAGTATTTAAGTTGGTCCAGGACACAAGCCTTATAATAAGCTACAATATTGGGCACTCCCATACCTCCATGTTTCCTGTGCAGCACTGCGGTTTTGAGAGGGCATCGAGGAGGTCTATCGTTCCATATGAAGTGGGTCAGAAGTTTCTGGAGGGTAGATAGGAAGGACAGGGATAGAGGAATGGCAATGGCACGAAACAGGTAAAGGAGTTTCGAGAGTTTGATCATTTTAAAGGTGGCTATTCTGCACATAGTGGACAATTCATTTGTTTTCAATTGTAGTAGGAGGGTGGGTAGAGACTCCGTTGGGTAAGTTGGATACCCAAAAATGATATAGAGCGAGGGGATTAGATGAAGAGGAATCTCTTAGTGAGGGAGTCCCGAAGGGCAGGTGATATATTGAAACCTAAAATTTGGGATTTATTTGCATTGAGTTTATAGTACGATATTTTGCTAAAGTCGTTCAGGAGGGCGTATGATTCCATCAAGGAGGTAACAGGGTCTGTGAGCATGAGCATCACATCGTCGGCAAAGAGGCTTATCTTGTGTTACAAGTTAGCGACTGACAGGCATTTGATGCGGGGGTGAGAGCGGAAGCGTTCCGCCAAGGGTTTCATCAAGAGGGCAAAGATAATGGGAGATAGGGGGCACCCTTGCCTGGTGCCATTGCTGATATGTATAGATTTCGATTTTAAACCCGACGTGAGTACAGCGGCCGATGGATTCGAGTAGAGAGATAGAATAGCCGATTGTATCCATCCTGTAACCCCAAATACATCAAGTACTTAGCGCAGGTACCCCCAGTGGACCCCACCGATCGCCTATTCCGCATCCAAAGAAAGAAGCAGAGAAGGCGTTTAAGAGGATCCAGCATGAGAAATCAAATTAATGAGACGTCTCGTGCCATCTGGTGCTTGGCGACCCGGTATGAATCCTACCTGGTCTAGATGAACCAGAAGAGGTAGAACTTTTTGAACTCTAAGGTCTAGTAGTTTAACAAACAACTTAACATCAGTGTTTAAAAGCCAGATCGGTCTGTAGTTCGCTGGGACAGTGGGATCTTTGTTAGGCTTGGGAATAGTCACTATTACGGCTGGGTGGTGTCTTTTAAATAAGATGGTGTAGTGGACACCAACGGTTGCAAAAAGCTATCAATATACCTCCCCACTCGAGATGTGACAGAGTCAATGCCACTTATTATTGGTCTACCAGGAGGCTGTATAGGATTCTTATGAATTTTGGGCAAGTAGTACATCACTGGAACTCTAGGGGCCACGGGTACCAGATATGATTTCTCTTTTTTATTCAAAATTTTATTACTGTAACCTTCTTCCACCAATTTGACCAACTCATTCTTAAATTTATTAGTGGGATTGTATGCTAAAGGGCTATAGGTGTTTGAATCGGATAAGATATTCTTCACCTCACCTTCACCACCCTTGTCTGCTGGGCGGACCACTATGTCATTATGTTTCTTCAAGGATTCCAACCCTTTTTGGAAACTGGGACTGCAGGTTCTCCTTGGAATTGTGACTTTATCCAAATCGGACAAACTCTGAGGAAATGGATATTATTATTTAAGAAGTGGGAAATATGGATAGGGAATCTATCCTGAATCCCGCTCAGAAACCTCACACAAATGATCAGATAAACGTCTCCTCTACCTTCTCTCCATGTTTTTCATTCTTTATAACTTATTCCACCCAGCGTCACTATGTAAAAAGCTTTTTTCCAAACATTGGGGTATCTTGAAGAGCGACAGAGTTCTAGGCTCTCTTCTGCCGGAAGTCCCCTTGGTCACCTTTAGAGGAATATCCCCTCTCAGATTCCAAGTTGCCCCTAATGTTGTGGAACCTCCAAAAAGCCCAGTTTCTTTTTTCAGGTGAAGGGTTTTTTTTTCCCTGTAAAAATGCTCTCTTTGTACTCTAGTCTTAATCACATGAAAAATAGAAAATATACCATGTTCAGTTCTAATGTTACTGGTAAATCCTACGACATTGAGAATTTTGCTACCTGTTCTACAAAGAACGTAGTATATTTAGTCACTTGCCCATGTGGCTTACATTACATGGGCCACATAATAAGGGATTTTCAAACAAGAATGAATGAACACATTGCCAACATACATAAAGGCTTTCCTAAGCATAGCTTGTCCAAGCATTATGATTAAAGACATGACCGAGACCCAAGGGTTACCTCATTTATGATTATTGATGTGTTAAAACCCCATTGGAAGGGAAGCCATATTAGGAGGGAAATCTCTAAGTTAGAGACCAGGTGGATATACTGGCTGAAGAGCTATCGACCATTCGGATTAAATATTGAGTGGGACGTTAATGCCTTCATAAATAATAGTTAAGCCTATCAATTATATTCCACCTAATTTTTGTTTTTCATTTTTTAGTTTTTCATTTTTTCTTCTCTTTTTGTTGAAATCATTTTATACCAGCTTTCTCGTTTGATTGATGTAGACTATGTATGCATAGGTTTACATTTTATGCTTTTTTATGTTGTTTTGGAATTTTATGGATTTTTTATAATCTCTTTATTTTGATAATTTTATTATTATTTTGTATTTATTACATGCATATGATACTCCCATTCATGAAATGTTGTTACAGTCTGGCCTCCGCACTTGACGATGTAATTTAACTTTGATTATCTTTTTTTTCAATTCGCCCTCTTTTACTGTTTATTATCAGTTCTGTACGATTTACACAGGATTCGAGGTGCAGACTTCGTTTCTCATTCCGCTTCCAGTTCCAATTGTTTAGCTGACTCCGCTGTTCCCTGGGTAGAATGCATGCGTGGCTACGCCGACTTCCGGTTTCGCTGATGCGATGTTGTAACCACTTCCGGATGCAAGGTTCTGCGTAAATTGAAGTTCCCGGCTTTAGCTATATATATATATATATATATATATTTACTGTATATATTAGACGTAGTGCTGTCGTAAGGTCACGCCCCCTGATGACACCTTAATGACGAAATGCATTGGGAGGAGCTAGCCTTACATTACGCCATCATGCCCGGAGGTCCACCATTGCTTTGGTTTGAAACTAAGGAGTTCTCTATGGTGTATCTTGTGCATTTTATCTGCTGTTTGGTGAGTGCAATTCCACTACTTTTTGAATAAACATATTGGAAACATATTACACTATGAGTCTCTCTCCTTGATCCTTTTCCCATGTACGGAGTATATTGTGGTCATGGAAGGAATTTTAATACATGATTGGTCCGGAGGTCTAAGGTTGAGTGATCCTTCAAAACACCCACTGCGCTGTCTGACCATTGTGGGAATGATGGTCCACGTTTTGCGGTAACAGTCAGTGTGTGGTGGAGGTGGAGGATCAGGCTCACTACTGCATGTCTCTAGCATTGGGGTGGAAGATCCTGCTCACATTACTTTTTGGACCATTCCTATTTATGTTGGACTTTGACGTTTTATTTTAAACAGCGCTGCATGTGTGTTTTCATATTGTATTCTCTAGCAGTGTTTTAAGCTAGCTGCTGTTATCCATCAGGGAGCGCAGGTTTGATTTTAATATTGTACATTAAACCTCGTTTTCCACATAGTTACCCAATGAAACAGTGCATTGAGGTCGGCTATAAGTTGGGGACATCCTGTATGGAAGTTATTCCACTGCAAAGCTTGGTGTCATCTGCAAAGACTGAAATGGTACTTTTAATCCTAGACCCTATATCATTTATAAAGATATTAAAAAGTAAGGGTCCCAACACTGAACCTTGGGATACACTACTGATAACCTTAGACCATTCAGAGTAAGAATCATTAACCACTACTTTCTAAATTCTATCTTTTAGACAATTTTCTATCCATTTACAAACAGATCTTTCGAGGCCTGTAGACTTTACCTTACAGATTAGCTGTGTTTGGGGAACTGTGTCAAAAGCATTTGCAAAATCCAAGTATACTACATCCACAGCCAACTCTCTACCCAAGGTTTTACTTACCTCCTCATAAAAAGAAATCAGGATTGTTTGACAACTTCTGTCTTTCATGAATCCATGCTGTCTGTTGCTTAAAATATTTTTTTTTCCAGCAAGAACTCATCTATGGTCCTCTATTAAACTCTCCAGTATCTTCCCGACTATAGAAGTTAGCCCCACGCCAATCCAGTGGTACGTGTCCCTACAAATTATAAACAAAGGCTTTGAAATGACAGAGCTCAATTCTTTTAGGATGTGTGGGTGGATGCCATCTGGTCCAGGCGCTTTATCCACCTTTATTTTGTCTAAGTATTTCTAAACCATATCACTTTTGAGGCATTGTGGATCATTTGGGGCTGTGCCAATACCATCCTCATTATGGTCAGGAGCTCACCCATACTCCTTTGTATACAAAGAGCTAATAAATAATAATAAATTTGCCTTCTCTTTGTCCCCAGTCACCCACTCCAGATTATTTTGTAAAGGGCCTACATGCTCAGACCTGAGCTTTGTACTATTAATATATTTAAATAATTTTTTGGGGTTTGTCCAACTATATTTTGCATTCTGTTATTCGTTTAGATTTTTTTGCGTCCATGATTTCCTTTTTACTTATTCTGTTATATTTGTTATAACAATTAAACAATGATAGTGTTCCTTCATTTTTATATTTTTTAAAAGCTCTTTTTTATTTTTTAATATCTTTTTTTAACTTTGTCAGTGAGCCATATAGGTTTTATTTTTAGCCTTTTAAGCGTATATTGCCCATGGGGATATACTTTGCAGTGAGTTTGCATACAGTCTTTTTGAAGAATTCCTATTTCTGTTCTGTGTTCATCGATACCAACATTCCCTCCCAGTCTAAGTCTTGGAGAGCATCCCTCATGCTTGGAAAATTTGCTTTCTTAAAGTTAAGTGGTTTTATATTTCCTCTCTGCATTTGTTGCTTACAGCTAACATTAAATGAAAGCATATTATGGTCACTGCTACCCAGATGTTCTTTTATACAAACATTGTTAATAAGCTCTGCATGGTTTGTGATTACCAGGTCCAACAGAGCATCATTTCTAGTTGGGCCTCAATAAACTGCACCAAAAAATTGTCTTGTAATCGGTTTATACATTTTTGCCCTTTATCTGTTCCAGCAGTGCCATTACTCCAGTCAATGTCTGGGTAGTTAAAATCCACCATTATTATCACTGTCCCAGGCCCTTGCAGCCCTTTCTATCTGTGCAAGGAGCTGAGTCTCCACCTCCTCATTAATACTGGGAGGTCTATAACAAACTCTAATGATAATCTTTGTATTAAGCACACCCATGTACATTTACACCCATACTGCTTCAGACTCATCACACACTTCATCAACTAGGTCCTCTTTCACACTCACTTTGAGATCATAGTTCAACTCGTGCACCAGAGCTTCCAACTCACCTATTTTGCTTGGTAGACTTCTGGCATTGGTGAACAAACACTTTAATTCATTGTCACATTTTGTACACTTATTTTTCATATTTTTTCATTTTGATACAAATATCACCATTTCCAATGGTTGTTTGTAACATGGGAACCATCTTATCCTCTGCCATAACTCTCCCCCCATCTTTCCCCATTCCACCCACCAATAGGGGCTGACCCCTGTCTGTCCTGTCTGCCCCATTATAATCTAATTCAGCCTCCCCCTCAATTCTAGTTTAAATACTTCTCTACTCTAGCCTTCCCATAAACCTCTCCAACAGTGCAAAAGAACCCCTTCCATTTAGGTGCAGGTCTTTAGCCATGCATTCAGTCCCCCTGTCTTTCTTGTGTTGCGCATGGCACAGGTAATATTTCAGAGAATATCACATTGGAGGTCCTTCCCTTCAACTTGCAGCCTAGTTCATTAAATTGGCTCTGAAGGAGCCTCCACCTCCCATATATTCTGTCATTGGTTCCAATGTGGACCAAGAGAGCTGGGTCATACTCAGCCCCTCCCAGTAATTTATCAACCCGGTCCACCACATGCCGAACCCAGGCACCAGGGAGACAGCAAACCATTCAGTTGAGATGATCCTGGCGACAAATGATTCTATCAGTCCTTCTGATTATAGAATCCCCAATTACCACCAACTGTCTAGGCCTACCTGCACTCCCCTCATCACCCCTACTAGATGGCTGCTCTCCCAGCTGTTAGGGATAGCAGTGACATCTATGGCTGCCACCTCTGAGCTTGCTACCCCCACATCTTCACCCAACATGGCAAATCTGTTAGAGTGCTCAAACCCAGGGCTGGCCCTCCTTTTCTGTGAGCCCCTACCACTCCCTCTGACTGTATTAACCCATCTTCCTACGTGATAATCCTGACTTAACCCTCCACCCTCCCCATTAACCCCACTAGCCACCTGCTCAGCGAGCAGAGGACCCCTTCCAAATTTGTTAGTTCTTCCCAATGTTACAATTTGCTCCTCCAGATCTCTAATGTGGGCTTCCAGAAGGGCAACCCACTCACATCTGTTGCAGCGGTATCTATCCTGTTGCTCCGTTATTGTATACATGTGGCACACTGTACACTGCAATCTTGCTAACACACATTTTCCCGGTTACAACAATAATACAACTAAAAGAAAATTTCAAATGTTACTTAGACACCTGTTATAATCTCCTGTTTTAACTCTGGTTTTAAACTCCCCAGTTAGTCAAGGTCCACTTGGTCAGAGATCCAGCAAGCAAAAAGATAGCAAGCTCGAGAAAGAGCAAGCTCAGAAATTAGTCCTACAAAAAGTTATATAGAACCTGAAGCACCTGTGACAAATTAACCACTCCCCTTAGTCTGAAGGTAGGAAACAAAGAAAAAAAAAGGCTATTTAAAAAGTGACAGAAAAGGAGTAAAGAAAACTGCAAGGAAAGACCCCCTAAAAATGCAAACACAACTATCACCAGCAGTCTAAAGCAGTTTATAGCGCAGAGCAGATGTAAAGGGTTACATATATGGACCCATTCAGTCTGGAAACATATTTAATCAGGTTATACAACCTATCTCACGTAACTTGGAAATACCTACTCCTATTGTTTTCCACGAGTAGGTATTTTCCAGGTCATTAGGATTAGCGTATACTCGGACTATACCATCTCTCACGAGGTCTAACAGTGACAAGTTCACAGTAAACTCTCGGGCTTTTCACATGGCCTGGCACAATTGTGGATTATTGGTCAATACTCCCATAGCCACTGCTTCCTTACCTGACAAAACAACACTGTTCTCCCCTTTATCCCACTAACGTAGGAGCCAACTCAATAGGGGTTCCCCAGACCTCTGTTTGTACTGTTTTGCCAGCTCATGGAGTTCAGTTTTTGTAAACTCCCTTCTTTAAATTCCACATCTCTGACGTTGCGATAATGCACCTCCCCATCTTCTATATCCTCTCTTTTATGTTGCCTTTTCCTATGCTTTGTAGTGAGAGGTTTTGCATACTTTTGCTTTGCCAATAGCAGGTCATCATCTGAAACATCAAACTCTATCTCCTCATCCTCACTATCATTTGAGGAGAGCACATCCTCACAATCCCAGTATTGGGATGTGACAATGGCACTTTAGCAACAGGTTTACAGCACTTCCTTTTCCCGAAGGCACTATATGATTTGGTCATGAGGGCTGCACACTGCTCTTGCAAATCATCAGCCTGACTAGCAGTTGAGCGCACACACTCCGAAGCAACTGCTAGCTGGTCTTTTATTGCCTTCATTTCTGCCTCTGCCTCTGCCATCTCTCTTCTCTGCGATTCAGTATAGAGAGCATGAAGAAAGTACCAACCCACTATGGAAACTATCCTTTTCTCTGCTTTTCTAAAATCCAAACCCTAAGGCTAAAATCTACAAAATTATCTGAGACTTTATCACCCCCAAGTCTTATTCATGGGAGAAGCATACTTTACAAAGTCTTTAGCAAGAGGCTCCCACTCATTGTCTATGGCCCATATAGGCAAACTGCACACCAGAATCCTCTGCAGCCTTGATTTTCCTAAACAGCTTACACAGTATTTTTACCTAGCACAAGCTACACAACACACCACAGAAAAACAGGTCTGCTTCAGTCGACTTACAGCGCAATCCCGGACGAGCCCCCAATTGTTTTGCTTGCATCTATCTAGCAAGGTTACTTTGCGGTATAAGCAAGGAAGCTCAGATCTCTACAGTGTATAAGTGTGCTTTTACTATACAAAAAAGCTTTACATATAAAACTAATACAATATTAGGAATACAATTCAAGTCTGACAGATATAACAAGCAAGATGCCTAGCAAATAAGCAGAGGCTATGGTCTATACACAGTAATAGTATACTTAACTCCAGCTACTGTGTGTTCATGATCTCCGTTGACTACGAGGACTCGGGCTTCTTAAGCAGTTGCTGGAGAATCAGGTGACAACATTTTTTATGGTCTTACACAGACCTTGCTTCTATGGTGTTAATGCATCGTGGAGTCCTTCTATAGTGTTCATGGAGTCCTCCCAGCTTATGCCTAACAACCTATATACAGTATCTCACAAAAGTGAGTACACCCCTCACATTCTATTAAATATTTTATTATATCTTTTCATGTGACAACACTGAAGAAATTACACTTTGCTACAATGTAAAGTAGTGAGTGTACAGCTTGTATAACAGTGTACATTTGCTGTCCCCCCAAAATAACTGAACATTTATTAAACCGCTGGCAACAAAAGTGAATACACCCTAAGTTAAAATGTCCAAATTGGGCACAAAGTGTCAATATTTTGTGTGGCCACCATTATTTTCCAGCACTGCCTTAACCCTCTTGGGCATGGAGTTCATCAGAGCTTCACAGGTTGCCACTGGAGTCCTCTTCCACTTCTCCATGATGACATCATGGAGCTGGTGGATGTTAGAGACCTTGCGCTCTTCCACCTTCCATTTAAGAATGCCCCACAGATGCTCAATAGGGTTTAGGTCTGGAGATATGCTTGCCCCCAGTCCATCACCTTTACCCTCAGCTTCTTTATCAAAGCAGTGGTCATCTTGGAGGTGTGTTGGGGGTCATTATCATGTTGGAATACTGCCCTGCAGCCCAGTCTCTAAAGGGAGGGGATCATGCTCTGCTTCAGTAGCTCCCCAGTGACAGCAGCACTCATGCAGCCCCAGACCATGACACTCCCACCACCATGCTTGACTGTAGGCAAGACAAACTTGTCTTTGTACACCTTACCTCATTGCTGCCACACACTCTTGACACCATCTGAACCAAATAAGTTTATCTTGATCATATCAGACCACAGGACATGGTTTCAGTGAACGTGCACTCAACCTCTTTGGCCGACCATGACGAGGCTTGTTCTGAGTGAAACCTGTCCTGTTAAACCGCTATATGGTCTTGGCCACTGTGCTGCAGCTCAGTTTCAGGGACTTGGCAATCTTCTTATAGCCTAGGCCATCTTTATGTAGAAAAACAATTATTTTTTTCAGATCCTCAGAGAGTTCTTTGCCATGAGGTGCCATGTTGAACTTCCAGTGACCAGTATGAGAGAGTGAGAGTGATAACACCAAATTTGACACACCTGCTCCCCATTCACACCTGAGACCTTGTAACACTAATGAGTCATATGACACCAGGGAGGGAAAATGGCTAATTGGGCCCAATTTGGACATTTTCACTTAGGGGTGTACTCACTTTTGTTTCCAGCAGTGTGTTGAGTTATTTTGAGGGGACAGCAAATTTACACTGTTATACAAGCTGTACACTCACTACTTTACATTGTAGCAAAGTGTAATTTCCTCAGTGTTGTCACATGAAAAGATATAATAAAATATTTACAAAAATGTGAGGGGTGTACCCAGTTTTGTGAGATACTGTATATATAAATCAAATGCAACACACTCCTTCTCACCAAGCTTCTTGCTGATGGTCTTGTAGCCCATTCCATCCTTGTGCAGGTCTACAATCTTGTACCTTTGACAGCTCTATGGTCTTGCCCATGATGGTGAGGTTTGAATGGAAAAAAGATTCTGTGGACAGGTGTCTTTTCTATACATAACGAGTTATCATTAGGAGCACTAAATTGACAGGACTAATCTGTGTACAAAATGAGCACATACTGTATCCAGTCTGTGGGAGCCAGAATTATTGTTGGTTGGTAGGGGATCAAATACTTATTTTACTCACTGTACTGCAACTCAATTTATAACATCTGTATACTGTTTTTTTCTGGATTTTTGATTGATATTCTATCTCTATCATTTAAAATGCACATAATAACAATTCTAGACCCTTAATTTCTTTGTAAGTGGGCAAACTTACAAAATCTGCAGGGGATCAAATAATTATTTTCCCCACTGTATACACACACACAATGAGAAATGTGTGTAGTATACTGTGCATATATTGTTTATATGACAGAGGGAACAAGTCTCTGGGTTAGTGCCAACCTAAATGTTAAAAGCAGTACTTTTAGGTTAAGTGATTTTATACAGAAAACCACAAGAGGGAGCATTGCCAAATCAATATATGAAATTCAAAGGTGTTCTTACTGAAAGTGCAATATAATTTCCATTTAAGAACACAATGTTTTTTATTTTTCAAAACCTTTTTTTAATTAAATAAATTGAATTGATTATGTTTTGGTGTCTTGATAAACATTTTTTTCCTCGCTAAATCTTTTTTTCCTATTAGAAAAAAGAAAAACACTACTTTGTTAATGATGATATACCTCTTTTGGTGTGTTAGGTGGTCAGTTGCATTGTTTACCAAATTAAAGTACATTGGAGGCCCATTTCGCCACATAGCATGGTGAAAAAGGGGGGCTAAAAAAAATTAATTACCCACAGAGGATATAATGCACTTCATTTTAGGCTTTGTTAGAACTAATAAGGCACACTCATTGAGGTTGATTTAGTAAAGGGAAATATACTGTGCATTTTAAGTGCATTTTCTCTAGGTCTAAGGGAAGCTCTGCTGCTTTCTATCATCCAATCTTGTACAAGCAAAAATGCTGTTTTTTATTTTCCTTGCATGTGATTGGGTATTCATTACAAAGTCAAGCTTTACCTCATTTACTAAGTTCTGGAGCAAGTGCACTTGCAATGCACACTTTTTTTTCCTTTAGTAAATCATCCCCATTGTGTATCTCTGCACATCGAGGATCTCCTCAATTTATTAGAAATATTTTGTCTTGACTTTTTTTTTTTTTTACTTTTGGTAATTATGGATGGATTATCAATAAGGAGCACATTACATCTGAAACAAATTTCACAGGTGGTTATTTACTTTTTCTTGTGGTCATTTGTCTTTTCGTATTCTAACTGGTCCTGCAGAGCCAAAAAACAACTCTTCTTAACTAAATAGTACATGACTGTCCTCCAAACCATACAATATAAAATGATGGGCCATCTGTATTTCTTTGTCATAAAGAAAGACCATTACAACACAGATGCCCAACCACCAGAAAATAAAAAAGCATTAGTAGTGGAATAACTCTGCATCAACGAATGTCAATTTGTATTTTAATATGGATTGTCTGTACACTACTATAAACAAAAAAACTCAAATGTTTTTGCATTTGTTTTCACATTTAACTTGTTTTGGGGGTAATTATGATGTGGTACATGGACTAGAAAGCCACACATTGAAGCAGTGAAGGATACAATGTAACATGGTAAAAATAATTAATTAAAATGGATCTCAGTTGCAATTTATTATAGGTATTTGAAAAGAGTGCCAGCAATTTACATAGCACCTTACATACTGCTCATTCACATTAGTCCCTGCCCTCAAGGAACTCGCACTCTAAGGGTGTGGTGTGCGATTCAGTGCATCACATGCAGTGTTAATTTCGTCAACGAAAACATTTTCATCAAAATTTTCGTCAGCAGCCTTTTTACAGTGATAAAAACTAAACGAAAAATACACCACATTTTCATCCACTGACAAACACTTTGATGAAAATCAATTACGTTTTCGTTAACGAACAAAAACAAAATGAAATTGTGAGGCAGGAACGTTTACCCTCATGAAGTTTCGGTTTCCACGGAGCTCCATCTGGTTTCGCTCCCAGCAAACAAGTGACTCAAGACTCTAGCGGGCTTCACTTAGCAGCAGTTAGCAGGCTGTGCACCCAGCATTACAGGCCTCTGAGTCTTCAGAAGAATGTCCAGAGCAGCACTGTGCATTACAGGCCTCCTGATGACGACCGTCTGGAGCAGAGAGCACTGTGAGTGTGTATATTACAATTACAGGCCTCCTGATGATGACTTTCCGGAAGCAGAGAGCACTGTGAGTGTGTATATTACAATTACAGGCCTCCTGATGACGACTTTCCGGAGCAGAGAGCACTGTGAGTGTGTATATTACAATTACAGGCCTCCCTTCAGACCACTATCTGCCCAGAGCACTGTGTGCATTACAGACCTTCTCAGACCACTGTCTGTCCAGAGCACTGTGTGCATTACAGACTTTCTCAGACCACTGTCTGTCCAGAGCACTGTGTGCATTACAGGCTTTTTTAGACCACCATCCGTCCAGAGCACTGTGTGTGCAATACAGGCCTACTCTGACCGCCGGCATCCAGAGCACTGTGCATTTAAGTCCATCTCTCAGACCTGGACCACCATCCAGCACTGTGTTGCATTGTAGGCCTCTCAGAGTCAGACCACCTACCCAGAGCACTGTGCAGCATTACAGGCCTCCTCAGACCACCGTCCAGAGCACTGTGTAGCATTACAGGCCTCTCAGACCACCAACCAGAGCACTGTGCAGCGGTACAGGCCTCTCAGACCACCATTTAGAGCACTGCGTAGCATTACAGCCACTGTCAAGAGCATTGTGCACCATTTTAGGCCTCCTCAGACCACCGTCCAGAACACTGTGTGCATTACAAGCCTCCTCAGACCACTGTCCAGAGCACTGAGTTTTTTTTTACTCCAGGAGTATATAATGAGTTTGGAAGTTCTATAAAAATGCTTATATAATGCATTACAATTTAACTAAACCGATTTGATTTTAGTTGACTAAAATGATTTTATTAGACTAAAATGTACTGGAGACTAAAACACGACTAAAATGAAAACAAATGCAGATGACTAAAATGGGACTAAAACTAAAATGGTATTTTAGTCAAAAGACTATAACTAAATCAAATTTGGATTCCAAAATGAACACTGATCACATGACTTGTTTTTTTTTTCCTTTGTTTTGTACAACCTTTATGTGAAGTGTACAAAACATACACTTCATTCATGCCAATGTACAGCAGCACAATGCGCTGTGCTGCTGAACAGCGCCATGCGATTTGGCACGTTGTGCTGCAATAAGATGCAGCATGTCTGAATTTTATTGCAACATGTTGCAGCGCAGCCCTAAGCTGCTACAATTGTTTCCTGTGTGTCCTTGTGGTAACAGATGTTTTACAATGCAGCAAACTGTCTGTCACTGCACATTGTGTAAATTCAGCCTAAGGCAGCCCATAGATGACCGATGGGGGAATGCTTCCCACAGCGCTATTGTGTTCTGCCGGCAGGGAGGAGAATTCTCAGCCAGCAGAACACAGTGATTACTGCTTGTGGCTATAACCACTGGCAGTAAACACATGTTAAAAGATCTGACAGGCAGGCTGATACATTGAACGCCTTGGGTACAATCAGCCTGCCCATACATAGATCAAAATCCGGCCGGTCCCTGCTGAACTGTCCAAATTTTGATCTATGTATTGCCAACTTTAGGCCCCTAACTCACATGCATACATACTAGGGCAAGATTGGGAATGAGCCAGTTAAAACACCAGCATAACATTGGAGTGTGAGAAGACTCAAGGACAGGGAGAACATGCAAACTAAATTCACGGCAGTGTCCTGGCTGGGATATGAATTGTGGACCCACTGTTGCAAGGCAGTAAAGCTTACCACTAAGCCATTATTGAGCTTCAAAAGAAGAACAAAAGAAGAAAAAAAAAAACAATGTCTTGATTTCTTGCTCATCTGATTGAGTCATTTTTTTCATTGTTTTCTAACATCCTAGTAGCTCAGGTCCTCTGAAATCTCAGGGAATACCAGCTACAGAAAAACTGCCTTTTAAAACAATTTTCCTGTCGCATCATGGCAGCACACAGGGTTTTGACTCCGCCCCCCAACCTGATAGGACTGGTTAGCTATAAGGCCTGTGCTTCTGCAAAAAAACAGCGCATTTTAGCTGTGGGTGGTTGCAGGTGCCGGAAGAAGTGCAATTTTTAGTTTTTTTTTTAAAGCTAACTTCATTGTACACAAATTATGCGAGTACAAAAATAAAACATGGCAGAAAGGAAAACAGAGCAAACAACGCTCAAATATCACTGTATGAAATATGCAATATATCCATTGGCAACAGGCAGGAAGGCAGATGACCAATAAAGAATACACCAGACACAAAGCTTGGATAATAAATGGCCGCAGCAGGTTATTGTTGGTTTAAAGGATATGACAGAATTGAGTAAATAAATAACATTGCAATAATGACAACACTCAAAATAGCTTAGCCACCAGGGCTCAAGCTGAAATATTTCCAAACTTTTAACTTCCTAAAGTTACTTAACTTTATAACACATACTGACTCAGTCATTACAACTCAGGCCAACTTGCATAATATTTCAGTGGCTCCCCTTGAATACAAAGTGACACCACCACATAATATCGGCCGCAACATAAAAAAGGAGTGGGAGGGCGGGGAGCACCACGGCTGTGCCTTCTGAGGCGAATGAGCCCTCAGCCACGGAATCCCCCTTTAAATAGGCAGGCTCAGGGGGTTCTGGAATATTCTGAGGTGAAATTCACATAGCCTAACCCCAATAATCCACGTGACCTCACCTAACCCCACTAAACCTAAACAAGGCTCCCTGCGTGCCTTAGGGGAGCCTTGGAGCTGCCTCTTCCCATAGTCCCATGAGGAAAGGGGGGTTCCTTGAAACCTTTTTCCCCTTTCCTTTCATTCCTTATATTTGAATGATACATTAAAGCGTTTGTTACCACAACACTTCCTATTCCTGATATGTGGCTGCTGTACCATGTACTTGTATGAGAAATTCTCCTGATCTCTTTGTATTGCTTCCTTTATGTGAAATCCCTGGTGTTCCTGCCAGTCCCTCTGCTTTCCTATAAAAAAAACTAACCACACTAAGCAGGAGAGCACACTGTGGTCCATTCTCTAGCTATGCTGGGAACTGAGGGTACTCTCCTCCAACGATCAGACTTGTCCTGACATGCCCCTACTGCATAACCATTCACTGGCAAGCTCAGTGTGCTGCTGCTTCTCCTCCCCCAGCTATTATGCAGCTGAAAACAGAGGGAATGTGATCATTTATAAAAAATAAAAAAAAGGGAAATAAGGTATTTATTATGTTTTTTTTTTATATCTATACAAAAATGTTTTGCCTTTCATTTCTATTTTAAACTGAAGGGGTTGTTTTACAAGGTGATCGTTTACAATCACTTTAAGTATACAGGTATTCAAAATAGCCACAGCTAATTTACTCTCTGTTTGCACCCGCAACCACCCGCGCAAGTGTGAACTTAGCCTTACAGATAAATGAAAATGTTACATTTAAAAATAACATATGGACGGGTAAAAAGCCATATCCATTGCCTCCTTCAAACAAAATATAAATGGTACATTTAAACATAAAGCACTTAGCAGGTTATTAGCAATTGAATTAAAACACTGCACAATGGAAACATTTTCTCTCGTCTTTAAACTATAAAAGAACCTTGTTGATGAAGGAGTTTACACTTTTGATACATAACATGAAAGTGTTCTGAATGCTTCCTGATGGAACTCATTGTTACCAGAAGAGGGGGTATGCTGACTTCATAAAAAGGTCACCGAGCAAGTCACAGAATAAATAGGCCTTCTATTGTTTTCACACTAGCAGGCTTTTTTAAATTAAACCTGTTTTGGGGGAAAATGTGAAGCTGCCACTGCTGATCTGCTTGTGAATATACTGGTGGCCTAGACTAGATGCTGGTCTAAATCACTGACCCCAGACATAGTATGCAGCAGATTACATTATATCTTCGGTCTGCATACTTGCTTCAGGTTGGTAGCTCATAGTATTAAAGCCATTGGATCACCACAACATTCAGCAAACATGTCAAGAGAAAACATAGAGGCTGAAACTACTGACTTCTTTTGAACATGCTAGTTACCTAGCTATCATGCAGTGCATGAACTGGAGCTGGACAAAGGGTTGAGAGAACAATGTCCTAGTTAACGTATAAGTTCACCACACTGTTACATGTTCCAGCATCATCTTTTTTATTTATTTTTTTACTAGTAATGGCGGCGATCAGTGATTTTAAGCGGGACTGCGACATTGCGGCAGACAGATCGGACACCTAACTTACATTTTTGACACTTTTGGGGGGATCAGTGACATTACTACAGTAATCAGTGCTAAAAATATGCACTGTTACTGTACTAATGACACTGGCAGGGAAGGGGTTAACACCAGGGGCGATTACAGGGTTAAATGTGTCCCTAGGGGGGGCTTTCTAACTGTGTGGGGGGTGGGCTTGCTGGATGAACACAAAGACCTGTGTTCCTAAATAAAAGGAACACAGGATCCCTGTGTACATTACTGACAGAACAGCGGTCTGCCTTGTTTACATCGGGGAGCGACCGCAGGTGCCCAGCGGACATCGTGGCTCCCCCTGTGGCCAATCGGCGTGTGCGCGCCCCCACTAGCTGTCCCGCGAAACGATGTACAGGTACGTCATTTCGTGGGACAGAGCCGACCTGCCGCAGTAGAAGTACGACAGCTGGTCGGCAAGTGACCATGAACTTATACCATAATTGTTCAGCAGACGCTGCTAAACAAACTGATAGCTCTGATCAATTGCTGATAAGGCACTGATCAGAGCAATTTACCTAAAATGTGACACCCCCCTCCTCCCTGCCGCAGCTGCTCTCCTGCCCCTCCACTCGCCAATGCTGATGTAGCACCACCCCCGCAGGAGCTGCTGATTAGATTATTGGGTCTACGTCCTGCCTAACAACCCACAGAATTGGCTCGAACCCTCCCTAGGCACAACTGACCCAGAATAGGACTGGAATACCAAATGGCTACACAGATTGGAATATAACACTTCAATAAATAATAATGACCTGTTACCTCTCTCCAGCTGCAGTCCTTCTGGGTAATACAAGGTGACCACACACAAGCTTGCTTTTAAACAGGAAAGTTATTTACTGTAAATCAAATAAACAGTTTCGATACAGTAAAATATGACTTTGTAAAAGGATATACTGATTAATTAATCAAAGATAAGATAAATACTGTGATATCACTCCTCAAGGGCACATTAATTGTTTCAGGAAATGTCTCAGAGCCTATAGGACCACCATCTTAATCACTATTATACTTTTGGAGATAAGGCTCAGCATTCAGTTAGACACAGTATCAGAATGTCAGACCTATCTGAGTCCGCTGTTTCTTCTCTATATCTTCGCTAGCAACGTTGGTGCACTCGCAATTTGTAATCCACATTGAGGATGGGTGATCAATAGAGAGAATGGCAGCAAACAGTTAGTAATCACCGCGGGGTGTCTGTGCAGGATTGGCGGTAAAACTTCTGTGAGAGATGAACTGGGCCACCTGGTATATTGCCTTCTACTACTCTAAGGCTAATCCTGACTAAAGTTACTTCTTTGATAGATAGAGTCAGTTTTTGGGCAGGTGCCCTCTCACCAACAGGACTGTCTCCCAGGAAGCCTCCGCTGCTGTCTCAGTCTCCGGCCTCTGTCACCAGCCGCGCTAGGTATTTGGGGTGGATGAGTCTGGTCTCTGTAGAACATCGATGGGACCTCCAGGAGGGATCCTCTACTGGAGATGAAACACTGCAACTTAGTCACTTAAGGCCCAGGAGTTTCGGCCTAGCATACAGCATCAGCCCACAGCACTGGCATCCTGCTTGTCTCACTGTGTCTTTCCCAAGAGAGTGAGCCTGGCTCCTCCCTTCCTTTATAAAGCTTCCCCCAGAAGGCTGTGCGGTGCAGCAGTGCACCCTGGTACTCTCAAAGCACTATGGGCGATGAAGACTGCTCAACTTCCTGAAAGGAAAATAACATCAAAAGAAATTCTATAGCCGCTGCAATGTGTCCTTTTGGCCACTAGATGGAGCCGAGTTCCTCTCAAATGTCAAGCAGCAGTCTTTTAGAACTTGTATAATGGAAGACCCCGCTACACACTCCCCCCACTTGAGAAACTTTGGTCCCCAAAGAGGACAACAGCATGTACTCCAGTGCATATGTTGGCAGTACACAAAAAAAAAAACATTAACATATGCATAACAGGGAATCATCTTCCTTTTCATAAGCAGAGTTCAAACTTAACAACTGCATATTACAACACAGGTTCGACATAGGAACCTCCCACCAATTGTCGGGGGAGGGAAGGTAATTCTGTTCACAGACCCCTGACACTTGAGTGGCTTGTACAGATGTGCCTGGGGGTGAGCTAGGGTTGTCCTCCACCAAATCTGCGGTGGAAGAACTAGGCTGATCAAGAGTTCGTTTGGAAGTAAAGATAGCCTCTTCTGAGCATTCACCCAATTGGTCATAGGTCAGTCTTTTGGGTGGGTGAATGACTCTTCTTTCCCTCTGTTCTTTGGGATGCACGATCTCAGAGGTACTAGGACCAGCCACTTCTGGGGATTCTTCAATGTCCTCCTCCTCATGTTCCAACACACAGGAATCTGATGCTTCAAGAGCGGTCAGTTCTTCTTCAGAGAAAGGTGCAACCTCCTCCTCAGGATCTTCATCATCAACTACTTCTTCTGGAAGCATGTGGAAAGGTATGAATTCGGGGGCTTCCGCCCGAAAGGTTCCTCTGTCAGCCAATTCGGATGAAGACAGGGAGGCAGGTGTGGGTTCTGGTAACGGAGACGACCACATCCAGTCAGGTACCTCCTCTTCATCTTCCAGATCTTCAGATGGAGAATTTCCCTCCCTCACATCTGGGAGTGTCGACTGAGATCTGGTGACTGGTCTGGACAGGCGAGAGGTCGAAGGGGTCTCTGGCGAATCTACGACAGGAGGCATGCGAACTGCTTCAGAGAGAGGCAGTAAATGGTTCCTATGCCAAGTCTTCAATGGACCCACACTTCCTTCAGGCCGAATTTGATACACAGGGAGGTTTGGTAGTTGCTTGCAGATAACATAAGGTTGGGACTTCCAGCGGTCTGCCAACTTGTGTTTTCCCGGGACACCCAAGTTCCTCAACAATACCCTGTCCCCTGGTTGCAAGTCTTGGATCCGAACTTTTAAGTCGAAATTCCTTTTATTCCTCAGTCCACGTTGATCAGATGTGGCCTGAGCTTTATCATAGGCCGATTTCAGACTCTTCCGCAGTCGGTCCACATATCCCTTGTGCGATGCTGAAGAGGTGTGATCGGGCGAGATGCCAAAGGCCAAATCCACTGGCAATCGAGCCTCTCGTCCAAACATTAGACGATAAGGGGAATATCCAGTAGCATCACTGACAGTACTGTTGTAGGCATGCACAATGGCAGCTACATGTTTGCCCCAATGCTGTTTCTTCTCTGAGCTTAAAGTCCCCAACATGTCCAAAAGAGTCCTGTTAAATCGTTCCGGCTGGGCATCCCCTTGTGGATGGTAGGGAGTAGTTCTAGTCTTTTGGATGCCTAACAGATCTAACAGTCTCTTGATCAGTCTGCTTTCAAAGTCTCTTCCCTGATCTGAATGGAGGCGTTGTGGTAACCCATAGTGTACAAAGAACTTTTCTACAAGAACTTTGGCTACTGTAGAGGCTTTCTGATCCCTTGTTGGGAATGCTTGGGCGTATCTGGTAAAATGGTCTGTTACCACAAGGACATTCCCTTGGCCACTCAGATCAGGCTCTAGGCAAAGGAAATCAATGCACACCAGTTCCATGGGTCCCTGGCTTTGCAGATGGCCCATTGGGGCTGCTTGACGTGGCAGAGTCTTCCTTTGTATACATCGGACACAAGAATGACAGTATCCTTCAACTTCGGCCCTCATACAGGGCCAGTAGAACCTGTCTCTGACAAGCTGAAAAGTTCTTTCAGGTCCCAGATGGCCATGATTATCATGAAGAGCAGCCAGAACTCTCTCCCTGTATTTAGCTGGTAAGAACAGTTGCCACTTCTCCTCCAGATCTTCAGATGGGCCTCTTCGGTAGGCCACCCCTTCTCGGATCTGTAACCGGGTCCACTCTCTATGCAACAGACGGGCCCCCTGAGGAGAGTCGGTGAGAAGCAACTCAGGGCGCTGGATCTCCAAGGCTTCCAAAAGAAGTTTTCCCAGAGGGTCTTCCAGCTGCTCCTTCCTCAAGTCCCTTTTGGACAGCCGGGGTAAATCTTCCCCTTCAACCTGGGTCACCCTGCAATAGTATTTGGGTACTCCGACAGCCGAAACCCCAATCTCTTCGGCTCTTGATCCTCCTCTGGATCGAAGTTCAGTTCCCTGATATAGGGCACGCACCCCTTCTGGAGCCAAATGGGTCCATTCTTCATCAGGTTCGTGTGGTGCATGCAACCTTCTGGATAGGGCATCTGCATCCCTGTTCCCGATTCCTGGCCGATACTTCAGGCTGAAGTTGAAGCTAGAGAGGGCAGCCAACCATCTGTGTCCTGTTGCATCCAGCTTAGCTGTAGTCAACAGATAGGTAAGGGGATTATTATCCGTCTTGACAATGAATTCAGCTCCGTACAGGTAATCTTTCAGTTTGTCGACCACTGCCCACTTTAAGGCCAGGAATTCAAGTTTGTGGGTAGGATAATTCCTTTCAGCAGGTAGTAGACTCCTGCTCACGTAGGCTACGGGTCGCAGGTGGCCCTCATGTTCCTGGTAGAGTACCCCACCCAGCCCATCTCGGCTGGCATCGACATGTAGTTCATATGGTTTCGTGGGGTCTGCGTAGGCCAACACAGGGGCAGTGGTTAGATTCTTTTTCAACTGAATGAAAGCCCCTTCACATTCTGGGGTCCACTGATCCTGGATGGACTCCTTGGCCTTCCGGGGTCCCATGGTGGACTTCATTGGCTTGACCAGTTCAGGAACGTCATCTTCTTCATTCTTTAGTAACTCATTGAGGGGTCGGGCAATCTTGGCGAACCCCTCTACAAACCTCCTGTAATAGGAACAAAAACCCAGGAACGACCGAAGTTCGGTCACATTTGTAGGTCTCGGCCAGGAGGCGACAGCATCCAGCTTGTCCGGGTCGGTGGCCACCCCTTCTTCAGACACGATGTGGCCCAGGTAATGGACCGAGGACTGATAGAATTGGCACTTCTCAGGAGAAAGTTTCAGGCCTTCTTCATGTAGCCTCTTCAGGACCTTTTCCAACCTCTCCTCGTGTTCTTCCAAAGTTCTGCCAAACACGATAACATCATCCAAGTATACCAGTACCTCTATCAAATTCATATCTCCAACGGTCCTTTCCATCAGCCTTTGGAAGGTAGCAGGGGCCCCTGACAATCCCTGAGGCATGCGATTGAACTCAAAGAACCCCACAGGGGTGATGAAGGCTGTCTTCTCCCGATCTTCAGGGTGCATGGGGATCTGATAATACCCACTCTTTAAGTCCATCACACTGAACCACTTCGCCCCTGACAGGCTCTGTAGGGCGTCTTCGATTCGAGGAGTGGTATACTGGTCTGGGATGGTTCTTCTGTTCAGGGTTCGGTAGTCGATACAAAGCCTCAGAGATCCGTTTTTCTTCCGGACTACCACTATCGGAGAAGCATATGGGCTCCTGGATTCTCGAATAACCCCAGTCTTCTTGAGTTCCGCCAGCTGCTGACGTAGATCTTCTAAGTCACCTAAGGGAACTCGCCGGACTCTTTCTCGGAAAGGTTTGTCCTCACTCAGGCGGATCTTATGAGTGGCACTCCTGGCGCATCCCACGTCGAACTCATCCCTAGAAAATATTCCTCGCCATCGAGCAAGTTGTGCCTTGGCCCTCTTCACCCATTCTGGTAGGAGGGCAGCGTTTCCAGAGCAGAGCTCTTCTATAACATCTTCACCCCTTCCCTCCTCTTTAAGATCAGATGGGACAACTGGGGTAGCCGGGTTAACTTGGCCCAACAGCACTCTGGCCGGTACCTTCACCGGTGTAGTAGAGGTGTTTCTGACACTCACTAAAACCCTTCCATGGTTTTTCTGTAACACCTTCAAAGGGATCACTTCAGGGATTACTTCTATCCCTCTCTCCTCTTCCTGTGGACCTGATTCAAAGATGATAAAAGGGCCCGGCTGTTTCCATGTGAGTTTAACGGAAGCTTTCAGACAAGCCACCTCTCCTGGCTGCAAGACCTTTTCCGTTCTGTCCAACTTCCAGAGTCTTCCAACTCCTTCTGCAGGAGTCTCTTGCTCCAATACTAATCGTTGATAGGCCTGCCGTAGCATGGGGTGAATCCTTGGCGCTGGAGCATCCTGTCCCTGGACCAGTTGTGTCAGGAGGCGCCTTACTAGGTCAGTGTTGGTCCCTACGATGAGCGAGCTTTTGTTGGCCCCTGGCGGACGAGGACAGACCACCGCTAGGGTGTCGAAGGTTTCAGCTTCACCAGCCACTGATGGATCAAAGGTCAACTTGATTGGCAGATACCCGTCATAGGGAAAACTTTGAGTCCCGATACCCCATATCTCCAGATCTTCCAACTTCTGCAGAGGTAGATGGGTAAGGTGTTTATCATAGAAGTCTCTATACAGAAGAGTCACTTGGGCCCCAGTGTCAAGGAGGGCTCTTGTGTAAATTCCTTCTACCTGGACAGAGACTACAGGGGAAGGCCCGACCAAGTTAGTTGGGAATTCTCTTGAAGTGGCCTTGTTGTCTGATTCAGTTCTCTGCACCCAGGCTCTTTTCTTTTTTTTTCTTCTGGACTTCAGTCCCCTCTGGGCCCGGTGTGCATTGATTTTCCTTCTCTCAGTAGCCTGGAGTATAGAACTAGGGGCGTTGTACCTGGATCTGACTCCCTGACTCAGATTCCCTGAATCATTGAGTCTCTTGGATTCCCTTGAAACTGGCGGGCACCCGGTCGACTCCTTCACGGGTGCCCTCTGAAGTTTTTCCGCTGGCTTGCGAGGTTCTGAGGCGACATTTCCTGGGCTGGGACATACTCCTCTAACATGTCCTACTCCCCCACAGTTGAAACAAGTTAGCGATCTCCTAGGTCTCGGTTCCGGGTCTACTCTAAGGTTAGAAGGTTTATCCGGCTTCTCTGACACGTTCCTATCAGGTAGAGTAGATGCCTGACTAGTCAGGATGGACACCATTTCTATCAACTGGGACACCTGGGTCTTTAGGAGTTCAACTTGCGAGTCACTTTCTTTTGCACTTATCACTCTGACACGAGCAGTTGAGTCAAACTGCCTACTCTTCCTTTTGTTGTCCAACATGACCTCTTCTTCTCTGACCATTCGGATCAGGTCAGGGTATTCCAGAATGCCACCATCTTGGCGAGTTCGCAACAGTATGGCAATGGGATCTAAGGGTTGAGCCCCTCTCAGCACCTGCCGTGCACGAGTCTCATCTACCTTCCGGGGGTCTATCCCTTTCTTTAACAAGATCTGGTGGATGATCTTATCTAGGCGTCTAATAAATTCGGACAACTTCTCTTCCTCTTCTTGGTAACAGTGGTCTAACTGGTAAAGAAGTTCAGCCACGTTCTCCGTCCGACCAAATACATCTTGTAGAATGTCTAGATAATCCTGTGCAGTACAGTTCTTTTTGCTTAGCTTGAGATTACGTACGGCCTCTAGTGCAGGTCCCTTTAAACTTTCTGTGATTCTCTGTTTCTTGTGCTGTTCTGGTACCTCCCACTCTTCCAAAGCCTGAGTGGCGGTATCTAACCACTCTTCAAACCCATCTTCTGTCGAAGGCACAGGCTGTTTCCCAGAGAATGTCCTGAGCTTCCTATATTCAGTCATCAGATAGTTTGGGGAGTCCTTACTACATTTTGCTACGATTTCCCCGAGAACAGCACACAGTTCTGAGCTAAAGGTAGACAAAGGTGGTGACTCTGGACTCCCTTCTTGGACACCTTTTTCTTTGCTGGATCCCCCAGGAGTGGTGGATGAGGGACCTTCAGTAAGTACTTCTGGATGTATTAAGAAAAGTTCTGTTTGGTCAGTAGTCTTTACACTGGTTCCCTTAAAGTAATCAGGGACCCCCTTCCTCCACTCACACAATGCATACGTGTGTGGAACGGTGGTGTCTGTCTTTATGTCAGTCACCCAGAATTTCCTGTCTGTGGACAGTGCCCTTAAAACTGGGAGGAGTTTTTCCTCAGTCCAGACCTCTCCCTTGATTTCAACCACCAGGCCATTTTCCACTACGACATTCTCTTCCCTGCACCACTCGGCTGCAGCGGTAGGATCCATTTCTGCGTTGAGGGGGATTCTGTGGCTGAGAGGGTTGTGTTGCAGGACTGTAGATGATCCCGGACGAGCCCCCACGTGTAGCACCACCCCCGCAGGAGCTGCTGATTAGATTATTGGGTCTACGTCCTGCCTAACAACCCACAGAATTGGCTCGAACCCTCCCTAGGCACAACTGACCCAGAATAGGACTGGAATACCAAATGGCTACACAGATTGGAATATAACACTTCAATAAATAATAATGACCTGTTACCTCTCTCCAGCTGCAGTCCTTCTGGGTAATACAAGGTGACCACACACAAGCTTGCTTTTAAACAGGAAAGTTATTTACTGTAAATCAAATAAACAGTTTCGATACAGTAAAATATGACTTTGTAAAAGGATATACTGATTAATTAATCAAAGATAAGATAAATACTGTGATATCACTCCTCAAGGGCACATTAATTGTTTCAGGAAATGTCTCAGAGCCTATAGGACCACCATCTTAATCACTATTATACTTTTGGAGATAAGGCTCAGCATTCAGTTAGACACAGTATCAGAATGTCAGACCTATCTGAGTCCGCTGTTTCTTCTCTATATCTTCGCTAGCAACGTTGGTGCACTCGCAATTTGTAATCCACATTGAGGATGGGTGATCAATAGAGAGAATGGCAGCAAACAGTTAGTAATCACCGCGGGGTGTCTGTGCAGGATTGGCGGTAAAACTTCTGTGAGAGATGAACTGGGCCACCTGGTATATTGCCTTCTACTACTCTAAGGCTAATCCTGACTAAAGTTACTTCTTTGATAGATAGAGTCAGTTTTTGGGCAGGTGCCCTCTCACCAACAGGACTGTCTCCCAGGAAGCCTCCGCTGCTGTCTCAGTCTCCGGCCTCTGTCACCAGCCGCGCTAGGTATTTGGGGTGGATGAGTCTGGTCTCTGTAGAACATCGATGGGACCTCCAGGAGGGATCCTCTACTGGAGATGAAACACTGCAACTTAGTCACTTAAGGCCCAGGAGTTTCGGCCTAGCATACAGCATCAGCCCACAGCACTGGCATCCTGCTTGTCTCACTGTGTCTTTCCCAAGAGAGTGAGCCTGGCTCCTCCCTTCCTTTATAAAGCTTCCCCCAGAAGGCTGTGCGGTGCAGCAGTGCACCCTGGTACTCTCAAAGCACTATGGGCGATGAAGACTGCTCAACTTCCTGAAAGGAAAATAACATCAAAAGAAATTCTATAGCCGCTGCAATGTGTCCTTTTGGCCACTAGATGGAGCCGAGTTCCTCTCAAATGTCAAGCAGCAGTCTTTTAGAACTTGTATAATGGAAGACCCCGCTACACTGACATCTAAATTGCCCCCCCACCCTCACTCTGCCTTACCATTCCTGCTCTGAACCACCCTTGCAAACTCTGATCCCTCTGTGGCAGTCCTGCAGCTGTCAGATTCTTTTCTCTCCTCCCGCCGGCTTTTTGTCTTGCAGGGCAGTCACAAAGGAATCAACTTGCATAAAGAGATATCCAGTGCTGATTGGACCCCCCTCCAGGCCCCCCCCCCCACTTCTCTAATGTCCTGGTGCCCCCTGCTCTGCAGCTGCTAGCCAGCTCTCCCCCCCCCCCCCATTCCGGCTTTCTGTGCTGCAGGGCAGGCCTAGAGTCATCGTTTTATTTATAAGTGCACCCCCCAGCTTCTCCGACCCCCCCTCCAGTGCTTCTTCACCTCTTCGATGTCTGGGCTCCCCCTCCATGCTACTAGCCAGCTCCCTTCCGCAGGCTTCGGTCGCTGACAGATCGCGGTCAGCATGGAGGAGGTAGGGGGATTGTTGGGGGGGCTGGTAAACATGTGCTTTACCAGCCCCTTTCCTTTCCTGAAAGAATGCAGTCAGCGATCATTACAGATTGCTCCTGCATTCTTTCATCACTGACGTATACAGACTTCTTATCCATTCACATACAGTGCAGCTCAGGCTGCAGAGAAAGGGACTGTCTTTAGTTCCTTATTCTGTTTTAAAAAAAGAGACATTGGAGGTCTATTTAGACCTCTGATGTCTCTCCAAAGCCCCCCCCCCCCCCCAAAAAAGGAATTAAAATATTCAAAATAAAAAGTTGTAAAAGAAAAATAAATAAATAAAAAAATAATGAGGGAGTTAGGGCCAGTTTACATTGGTGCGATGCGGGAAACCCTGCAAATCCAGTGTGGGTTCCCGCACCGCACCTGCATCGTCAGCAGTTCACACTGCCCTCTGAAAACCACTGAGGGTGTCAATACAAAGGGTAGGACAAGCCCAGATTGGTTCGCAGATCATAGTGCGAACTGTGAATTTGGACAGGAATCGGATCGCGATCTGATTCTGGTGGGGACAGAAAAAAGGGTCCTGCACGAGTTTGGTCCAAATACAATGCAAATTCAGCCATACAGTTTGTATGGCTGACTTTGCATCGCACGGACATCGCATGTGATCTGCACAACAATGCAGTGTGAATCAGATGCAATGTCTGGCATCGCACCAGTGTGAACCGGCCCTTAGAGTAGATTTAGACATGTGTCTCAATCTCCCTTGCCTCTGAAATCCAATCCACATTTGGATCGCTCTTTAGAGGTTACTGACAGGTGGTGAGGAAACAATAGGACGCCTCCCCACCGCCAGCTTTACCTAATTTTACCAACAAATGCACAGCAACCACATGCATTGCACAAAGTTGCAGGGAGTTTGCGGCGCTTCCCCTTGACATGAATGTGTAATGTTTGGTCTTGACAAGTTGGGTCAAGTTTGCCACGGGCACAAGGAATCACAGCATCAACACCCTGTTCACTGCCTATTTCAGCTTAAAGCAGAGCTCCACCCAAAAGGGGAAGCTCTACTTGTTTGCACCCTCCCCACTGCCACATTTGGCACTTTTTGGGGGGAGCAGGTACCTGGCTTTGACAGGTACCTGCTCCCACTTCTGTGGTACCCACTCCCATTTCCAGGTAAGATCGCCACGGCAATCTATGAAGCGTTTTGGTTCCTCCATCTTCCCCCTGCAGCCTTCTGAGACACAGAAGAATTTGGGACCATTCACAAAGCGCAGCGCAATTCGCTCATGCACAGTAGGAAACCAGCTGTGAAGCCGGAAGGCCTCACTGCAGGTTTCCCTTAGTGAAGATGCCAGCACCTGCACCCGAAGCCGATTGAAGGCTCAGGTGCTGACATCACTGGATTCCTGGAAAGGTAAGTGTCCTTGTACGAAAAGTCAGCAGCTATAGTATTTGTAGCTGCTGACTTTTAATTTTTGGGGGGGGGGGGGACTGGATCTCCTCTTTAGGGGCAGGGCCGCTGTTAGAAATCACGGGGCCCCCTACAACCTACCTGACAGGGCCCCCCCCCCCCCCGGAAATATAAATTTGCTAAAATGCCATGGTCGCAATGGTATGCTTTGCAGCCATGGAAGAAATTAGAGCCTCGCTACTGACACCTGTTTTTTTTTTTTTTTTTACTTTTTTAAATTGCTGAATGGCAATTTTACATTGTGAGACTGCATTGCAACTGTGAGCCAATTATTTGACTTCAAGGTGCAGAGCGACCCTATTGAACTCAATGGGGAGTTTGACAGGTGGAACTACCTGTCAAACTCTGTAGCCTGCGTTAAAAATGCCACAGCTATGAAGTAAAGCATCGCAGCCATGGCATGTATACAGTCCTGTCTGACTATATGATAGCTGGCTTCTGTCGAAGGGGCATGACCAAAAAAAGGTCTGCCGACCATCTCCCAATCAGTCCTCTCAGCCAATGGCCCGAGAGCGCTGAGCAAAGTGTTCTGGTGGGTGGGTGGTCCCCTTGTCAGAACACAATTGCACAGAAGGGGAGATTGCTGTACTGACATTGGGTTGTTAGTACAGCGGCTCTGACCTGAGGTGTAAGGTTTTTTTTGTTCAGCCAGCAGGGTTGAATGATAAAAAAAACTAGCAGTATATACTAGGGGCATTAGGCTGCATTCACACTTGTGTGATGTTTCCTGAATGTGTGAAAAAGTGCAAAGGTAACAGGCGTTTTGCAGTGCATTTTGGAAATGCACTGCAAATGCGCAAAGCACTTGTGGTGTCATTAATTGTAAATGGCACCCCAAATGCAATTATCAGACCTGCGTTTTGTCATGTGGCAAAGCTGTATGTCTTAATAGGTACTAAAGTCTCTATGATGTGTTTGTCACACATATGACAGCCCATTCAAGTGAATAGGCTACCTATTTACGAAAAGGAAGAAAAAAAAAATGCAAGCAGGAACGTGTGTTCCTGCTATGTGAAGTAGTCTCGGTTTACACTAGTGCGATGCGGGAAGGCTGCGAATTCGCAGCCTGTTCCCGCATCGCAAACGCACATCTGGCAGTTCACATTGCCATATGCGATACGCAGGGGGTGTCAATTAAATGTTAATGACACCCCCAGTTTGATCGCATATCGCAGTGCGATCTGGCAGTTCGCACAGGATCGGATTGCACAAGTGTGATCCACTGTGCGATCCGATTCTGATGCGGCTGAAAAAAGGGTCATGTGCGTGTTTGGTGCAGAAACAGTGCGAATTTCAGCCATACAAAATGTATGGCTGAACTCTCATCCGCACATCCGATCGCATGTAATGAAGGAGCAGTGCGCTCTGAATTACATGCGATCGCCGCACTCGCAATAATGTGAACCGGCCTTAGCAATGGTATATAGAAAAGGCTGGGCAGAGATGTGCACACTGAATCCCAGCTCCAGCACCACAGTAGCAGCTACCTGCAGTTCTAGGCTGGGTCCATGTTCACCCCTCTCAAAAATCCTGAGGTTTCTGTCCCCTTCACTGCAGCAGGAACCCCTCCCCCCCCCAACCCCCAACCCCCAACCCACCACACTCACCCCCTCCAGCATTGATGAATCCAAACCCTGGAGGTCACAGTGCAAACAGAGCAGTGAGTGCACGATCTGGAGGGAGGTGGAGCTTCCTGCTCATTCATCACACTGACAGGAGATAACACTGCCGACTACTGTCCAGAGGGAGACGGAGGGGAGTTTCAGGACCCGACAGAGACACAGACAGAGACTCTGCAGCTGTCTCCTTCTACTTCAAATTGGGACACTTTGCCAGCATGTAGAACTGATCCCCCTGTCGGGCTGCTGGAGGGAGAAAGCTGGCAGTGTTGCAAATGGATCCACAGGAGTCACATGACAGTACAGTCGGCTCTCCTCTCCTGCAGGTGCCCGGGCCCCTCTTCTGAAGTGACAGAGCTCGGGCCCCCTACAGGAGGGCTGGCTGTACTGGCTTATCAGCGGCCCTGGCAGGGGGCATATGGCAAGTGGCAAAAATGAAGATCAACCGTGCATTTTTGTTGCCCCCAACTGCAAAGGCCTTGTTCACATGGGGCATGCTATAGGGATGTCATGTTTAGCTGCACAAGGATGCATAGGTGTTGCGAGCATCCCATGCAGGCAAGCCCATTGATGTCAATTGGGAAACAGCGGCTGCAAAGGAATGCACAATTGTTTTGTGCATTCCTGTACAGGCAGTTCTATTCAGTTCAAAAATTCTAAATAAAGCGAGCGCTGGATAGAGTAGTGTGTATGACAGCTGGCACAAAAAAAGGTGAATATACAGCCTTCAAAAGGCAATGTAAAAAGAGATATGTGCAGTGCTAATAATTAATACATTTAGTGCTTCAGCAAGTGAATATCCAAACAAAGAAAATAAACCCTCAAATAGTGATCAAAACACATAATACAATTCTAAATAAACATACTGTAAAGTCCAACTAGTGAACTTAAATGGAAATAAAAATGAAAATCGAGTGTAAGAACACTCACCAGACAGTAGCAAAGAGACAGCAGTGAAAACAAAAGGTAATACACCTCAAGTGTAGTCAGATGCTTCTTCACAGTGATCTCCCTTCACCAATCTATGCCCTCACCGGAAGATGAAATAAGATGAGCCTTGTATTGCTGTTAAGCAGTATGGTGGAGATGTGGTTCATTGTGATGATTCTACGGTCAGTTTCCATGTGGTGTACACTGTATAAAGAAGCTCACCAACAGGAGCCAATGTACTGCTCATATAGTGTAGTATTTATTGGTTAAGATGAAGGTACACATAAGTAAAAATGGCCATAAAGCTCAGAGAGAACCGTCTCTCCTACCAAGAGGACACGGCGGCAGTGACATCAGCGTGTAGGCCCCTTTGTTCCAATCCAACGGACCTTTATGCTCAATCTGAAACACTCGTCAGTAGGTCACACGGCAATCCCCCCAGGGGTTTGGGGGGTCTTTTACAAATTCCTAAAGCTGAAAGTGAAAAAAAAAACCTTTCGTTTTTTTTTGAGAAATTTGGATACTTACATTTTTGCATACGTTCGAATTTCACCATTTTGCAAAAAAGTGCAATGTAAAAATTACAAATATTTGTTATTTATTAATTCCTTACGGATTAAGCTTTTACATTTAGTAGGAAATTAGCAGTAATTTTGTAAAATTAGCTGTGTTTTTATCTGCTAAAAGTGGTTTTAATGTATTTTTAGCAAACATAATGATTTGATAAAAATTTGCACAAATATCGCTGAGCCTTAAAAATCAGTAGCACCTTTTTTATCCCACAGGTCATGATGTGCTTTCAGAAAATATATGGTTTGGGGGGGGGGGGGGGGGGTCGTTCACAAATTCTTAAAATTGTAAGGAAAAAATAAAAAACCTTTGAATCTTTAGAGAAATTTGGATGCTTACACTTTTGTGTAAAATTTTGCATACATTCGATTTTCACCATTTCGCAAAAAGACGCTATTTAAAAGTTACAAATATTTGTTATTTATTATCTCAATACAGGTTAAGCTTTTATATTTAGTAGGAATTTTGTAAAATGTGCTGTGTTTTTATCTGCCAATAATGATTTTAGTGTATTTTAGCATAAATATTGTTTTGATAAACATTTGCATAAATATTGTGGGGCCTTAAAAATCAGTAGCACCTTCTTTTTATTCCACTGGTCCTGTGTTTTCAGAAAATATGTAGTTTGGGGGGTATTTTACAATCTCTGAAAGCTATAAGCGAAAAATACAAAGGCAATTGCAAAAATGGTCCAGCTAGCTGAGCTTAAAAGTAGAGTGCAGGACCTGGCAGTGAAAGGGTTAATGCCTGCAAATACCATCAGTCATTGCAGCTGACAACTTGTTGTTTTCGATGCACTGTGAGGGCACTGGTGAGCATTCTCATAGTCCATTGATCTTCCTGCTCTCAGGTCTTTAATAGCTGATCACGGGTGCAATGCTCTGCAGGTTCCACAAACAAAAAAAATAAATAAATGCACATTTATTTATTTATTTATTTTTTAAAGGTCAACTTACCCTTTTTTAGGTGAACACCAAAAACTGTCTTAGGCAAGAAAGAAGACATAGGCCTCAACACAAATGTATCCCAATGCCAGATCAAAAAGAGGTTTTTGAAACATAAGGTTGCCAGTTCCTTGCAGAATTGATAGCTTCAAGAAGAGAAACCTTTGGGGTGAGAGTAGAGGGAAGAATCAAATGTCTTTAATGGGTTCAAAACAATGGTTACTAAAGTGCATGGAGAAATCAGTTCCGGTTCCAATGGAGTCACAGGGAAATGGAGGGGGTAACCACATGGGATACCCTCTACACATAAATCCTAATCAACAAGTTAGAGACCAATGGTCTCTGAAACAGAATGAAAAGAGCAGAGACTTGACCTTTGATAGTGCTGAGATCCAAATGCTGGTTCATACTGCAACTGCAGGTAGGAGAGGATTGGCCAAGAAGCAGGAAGGGGCCCTTGGGCCAGTAGATCCAGATCGTCTGGCAGGGTCCATGGTGTATCTGCTAGAAGTCTAACCAGGTTGACACACCACGTACACCTGGACCATTCTGGAGCAATGAGGATCACCACAATTTCCTCCATCTCAATCCTGCTGAGCAAGCGAGGAGTATGTTTCTGTGCAGGAAAGGCATGGTTTAGGGTACACTGATTCCACTAAGCCATCAGAGTATCCCTGCTTTCGTCAGTGGATCCTTTTAACTTGACACAAACTTGTCCAGTTTCTGTTGAACCTGGAAGACAGAAGATCAACTTGTGAGTGACACTGCTGGCTGAGGAAACCTGCCTGCCAACTGTCCACAGCTGGAATGTATACAACTGGCAAGGCTGGAACATGCAATTCTGCCCAGGACAGGATCTGCTCTATTTTCTTACTACAATTTGAATTTTGGTTCCTCCTTAGTGTTTCATGTACAGCACCATTGTGGCATTGTCTGATTGAATCTACATTGGATGGCACTCCAACAGATTTGTGAAATTCTGAAGCAACATCCAAATTGCCCCAAGCTCTGTCATGAAATTCTTCCAAAAGACAGATAAAAAGGACTTCCCTGACTCCAGACCTGTAGTCATAAGCTACCAAGCCAGGTATAGCATTGTCCTTGGTTTTAATGGAATCGGCCTGTCAAGAGGTCTAATTTGTCCCATAATGATAGATTTAGAACAATGTGTTGCAGAGGTCTGCAGTGAAGAACTCCTTTAAAGGAAGCTACCATCAGCCCCAAGACTCTCATACAAAAACAGAGAGTAGGACAGCTTCTGGACTGAAGAGTTTAAAATTGAGACCAAATAGTCTGATGTTTCTCCTTGAAAAGGAACACTCTGGACTGAGAGGAATTAAGGACCAGACCCAAATATTCAAAACGATGAGTGGGTTCCAATGATGATTTGTAAAGCTTCAGGATCTAACTGAACCTCTGTAACATTTAGATATCCCCATCCACAATGGAGATGCCAGGAAAGAGCAACAGGGCCAACACTTGAGCCTGCACCTTGGTGAACATCTGAGGTATCGAAGCAAGGCCAAATGGCAGGGTTAGAAAATGTTGGTGCACTGGAAAGATGGGTACATGCAAGTAAGCATCTTTGATGTCCACAGAAGTCAGGAACTTTCTCTTATGAAAGAAGACACTGACTGGTCTAGTTGATTCCATCCAGAATTTTTGTACCTGGATAAATACATTCAAGACTGTAAGGTTCAGGATAAGGTGAGTATCCCATTTGGGATTCTGTAACAAGTAAATAGGTTAGAATAATATCCCTGGAACTGCTCCAAAGCAAGGACCAAAGCTAAAAACACTTTGATCCAGAAGACCCGAGAGAGCCCGATAGAGATTTGCCAGTCTGTGAGGAGACACAGGAAGGTCTGAAGTGAAGAAGCAAGGAAGCACAACTCAATATTGTAGCCCTGGGACACCACCTCCTTCACCCAAGAATCTGCAATGCAAGATGCACATGAATCAACAAAAGGCAATAGGTGTTCCCAGCTCTAAAAGGTGGGGGTGATCCTTCATGTTTAAGAAGGCTTATCCAAGAATTTGGCAGACTTGGGGTGCCAGATTTTTTTGGTGAATTGGGAGCCAACCTTGGGAGACCTCAACTTGGAAACCAAGGCAGAGGGGGAAAAGGGACTCTTATTGACGGTCAGAGTTGAGAGGACTTGGCAGTCTGTTTCTTTAACTTTTTCTGCTGTGGAGTCCTCTTACTACTAGTATCATCCTTGTTGAGAACATCTAGAGCTGATTTGAAAAGGCATTATCCCTTGAAGGCCTTGCAAATCAAACGCTTCTTAAAAGATAGCTTTGCAGTCTAGCTCTATGGTAATAATGCCCTACCCATATGCACCAACAAGGGACTTATATCTCATCTGAAATGGGGATCAATGCCATCCACTGACCATCGAAAATGAAGGAGCTCCTGATAGGGATAGACCGATATGTTTTTTCATGGCCGATACTGATACCGTTATTTTGGGCACAACGTATCCGTATCGGCTGATATTGGCTCATATTTTGTACATTTAAAGTTTTGAAAAATAAAGACACTTTTTGACACAAATCTGGTACTGAACATGTTAATTTTGGTTTAATGCTTAATGGCTGGCTTGCTGGCACCCTGTGGTGGGTGGCTGGCTGTCTGGCACCCTGTGGTGGGTGGCTGGCTGTCTGGCACCCTGTGGTGGGTGGGTGGGTGGCTGGCTGGCACCCTGTGGTGGGTGGGTGGCTGGCACAGGGGCTGTGGGTGGCTGGCTGGTAAAGAGCCTGTGGGTGGGTGGCTGGCTGGTACAGTGCCTGTGGGTGGCTGGCTGGCACAGTGCCTGTGGCTGGCAGGTACAGGGCCTGTGGGTGGCTGGCTGGTACAGGGCCTGTGGGTGGCTGGCTGGCTCACTAGTACAGTGCCTGTGGATGTGGGTGGCTGGCTGGCACCGGACTGCTGTGGGTGGGTGTATAGCTGTGATACACTCCCACGAGACTAATCCCCACTCCAGACAAGGCTGTCCAAGGCGAGGGAGGCAGCCTAAGAAGGCAGAATGACGTCACAAAAATATCGGCAATATCGGCCAGTTCCAGGGCCGATACCGATATATCGAGGAAAGTGCATATCAGCCCCTGATATATCGGCCTTGTCGATAATTGGTCTATCCCTAGCTCCCGATGCTTGGTCTGACTGGCCTACTCACTAATACTTCAGAGACAGGGCACCTGCAGAGGCAATACCAGTGACTCTGGATCTGGAAAGAACTGCAACAACCTGCCAAAGTGTGAACCTAGCCTTACAGATAAATTAAAATGTTACATTTAAAAATAACATATGGAAAGATAAGAAGGCATATCTATTGCCTCCTTCAACAAAGTATACATTTTAAAATTAAACATAAAACACTTAAGTTATTAGCGGTTGAATTGAAACACTGCACAATGGCAACATTTTCTCTAGCCATTAAAGTATGAAAGAACCTTGTTGATGAAGGACTTTATACTTTTGATACATAATATGCAAGTGTTCTGAATGCTTCCTGATGGAACTCATTGTTGCCAGAAGAGGGGGTATGCTGACTTCATAAAAAGGTCACTGAGCAAGTCACAGAATAAATAGGCCTTCTATTGTTTTCATACTAATAGGCTTATTTAAAAGAAGCCTGTTCTGAGAGAAAATTTGAAGCTGCAGATGCTGATCTGCCTGTGAATATACTAGTTGCCTGGACGGGATGCTGATCTTCTAGCTAAATCACTGACCCCAGAGATAACATGCAGAAAATTATAATCTATCTTTTGATCTCCATACTTGCTTTGGGTTGGTAGCTCATAGTAATAAAGCCATTGGATCATCACAACATTCAGCAAATATGTCAAGAGAACACATAGAGGCTGAATTTTTTGGCTTCCTTTAAATATGCTAGTTACCTAGTTATCATGCACTGCATGTACTGGAGCCTGACAAGAGGACAAAAGTTCACTTTTGTAACATTTTACATATTCCAGCATCTTCAGCCCCTCCCTCCAACTCCCCCAACCTTCCTGTGACAGCGGGCTGGAGATCTTCTCCCCGCACCCACTGTCACTATTTGAAAAGAGCACGGCCACAGTTTCCTGTTAATAAATGCCTACAAGAACCATCATCCATTGCGGCTGACAGCTTGTAGTTTTCAATGAGCTGCGATGGTGCTGATGAGCGCTTCAGAGGCAGGGCAAGTGCAAAGGCAATGTTAGTGACTCTGGACTTAGAAAGCACTCTATAGTTAACATAACCAGAACAAAGTGTAGAAAATGTCCCACACAGAACTCAGTGCCTGAAGGTGACTTTCAGGCAAGCTCCACATATTTCAGTACATCAGGGTTCAGATTTGGTGTAGTCCAAAGCCAAGCTGAGGATGACCATGCCAGATAGCTCCCAATAGTACGGGAAACCCACGCAGTGATGCATTGCAGAGCAGTCTTTATTGAGGAAACACATTGATGAAGACAACTGGGGACATTTGGTGACAACTCCCCAGGAAGAGGATCATGACATTGCAAGACGCTGCAAAGAAAATATTCTACTTCCATGTGTCACTCGGTCAATATTCAGATGAGGGGGGTAGTTGCACGTTTTAGCTCATCCAGCCAGTGTGGAAGCAACACATGACAACAAATAGATATTCCTTTAACCTGTTTCTGTGCTGTAGATCGATCCTGTCAAATGTAATTGTTGCCAGTGGCTGTATCATGAGTGTGACATGGCCCTATTTGTAACCTAAAGCTATGGATGGCCATGGATGTAACTGCTTAACTTGTTCTCTACACTTACTGTAGTTACAGAGAAAATGCCCATAGCTAGCTGCATGTAGCAACTAGGCATTTTCTTTTCACCTTCTAATCGGCGTTAAGAGGATGACAATTGTAATCTAATCTGTTTGGACAGTACAGATACTTTCTTATTACACAGTATTTCTACTTGAAGACTCGTTGTAACTAAATGACCACATATGGAGCACAAAATGGTTACTTTCAGCTTAATCATGCCCAACACTTACATCTACCCATATTTCCAAATATACTGCACAGTTATTGCCAACATTACCTTTCTTATCTTATTAAGATTCACAGTGTTCTATACCCTGCATTTCCTTTTTTTTTATTTAAGATTTGGTTCAGATGTGATGTCTTTTCCTGCTTTAGAAAAAAAAGCCTGAGGCATAGTCCTTTGAGTATGTCTACTGGCACATCTGCGCCAGTAAACCTGTTGTACATTACTGGTATACACCTCGCATAAAAATACCCATTTGGATGTAAAAATGTACCAGCTGTGTTGTTTGAAAAATCTTTGCAAAAGGAAAAAAATGACAGACAAGAGCCATTCTTGTTAGAGAGTCTATTCCATTTGTTCCGTCCTTACTGTTTAAAAACTGATTTCCAGTGTTTTACTGTATGAACTAATGAAAAAATTCAAATACTAGTGATCAACACCATATGAATAAACTGCTTTTACTTTTAGTTTTCTAAATAAGTTTTTATTTACACAGTGACTTTTCACATTAAAGTGAATTAATTTATATTTCAATCTATTAAATCAATTGGCTGTCATAACACAGCGCATTTTAATAATCGGCATAATGCGTTTTAACACATTTCTGGTATTGTACTGCAGGACACTCGCACAAATTTCTGTAGCTTCATTCAATTTGGAGCATTTTGTCCTTTAAGCTCAGATCCACCAAAGTTGTTCAAGTTGGGATTCTGATTCTTGGATCTCCCCTCTTTTTGTATACCGTGTTTACATTAGAGCACACGTAAAACCATATTATTATCCATTTACATATGTAATGTGTGTATGAGGCACCCGGTATGACCAGCCAACTAGACTGTGTGAAATCGCCACTGCTCCTCAATGTTCTGGAACCAGCGTGCATTCAAAATTTCGAAAGGAAGTCAGCGGAAGCGATGTCATCAACCGGAAAAGGCACTACACCCAGTGGTTGGTTGTATGTCGTATAAAAGCTTGGTGTACAGAATACAGGGATCAGGAGTATGTTATTTACAGCCAGGTGTCCAAAGTGCAGTGATCCGGAGTATGTCCTATACACCCCAGTGTACAGAGTGTAGTGGACAGGATTACGTATTGAGTGCAGTGGTCAAGAGTATGTGATATACAGCCTTGGGTGCAGAGTGCAGTGGTCAGGATAAGTAATATACAGCCTGGCGTACAGAGTTTAGTGTTCAGGAGTATACCATATACATCCCAGAGTGTAAAGAGTATAGAGTGCAGTGCTTAGACGTTTGTCATATACAGGCTGGCATACATAGTGCAGTGGTCAGGAGCATGTCATAAACAGCACACCCTTCCATCCTCATGCAGTGCAGTCCCTCCTTCAGGCCTTCTAGGATTTTCTACTCCCTGCACTGCAGAGCTCATCTCGTGGCTCTTTATATGCTTCTCTTTCTCTAAAGCAGGCACTTCTGCATCCCTCTGCAGCTTTTTTTCCCCCTTTCTCTAGCTACCTTCACCATGCAGCCTATGGTGTGTGTCCAGTAGGAGAATAATATACATACAGTATTTGCCAGTACACCATGGATCTTCAATTGCAGTCCAAAGCTTATATTGCAGAGAGAGCACATCATGTGATGTGATCTCTCTGCAATAAAAGCTTTGGACAGCAATTGAAGATCCATGGTGTGCTGGCGGATATGTATATTGTTTTGTGATATCCAGTGTCTAGCTGGTAATTGCTACAGCACCCGCTACATATAAGCCTGTGATCCAGGAATGTGTGCGATGGGAATATAGACAACAATGTCCATTAGGAGAGGCTAAAGGTCCAGCTGTTGATGAGGCCAGTCAGGTTGGTCCTCTCTCCCACCCAAGCTGTCTATCCATGGCCCAGGGGAGGAAAGATAAGCTGCCACAAGGATGCCCCGGCTGTGCTGCACCTGGCACTTAAAGTAGCCAACAGCCTGCACTATGGATGGAGGCTCTGGAAGGGAGGGGGTTTCATTAGGGATAAGAAGGCTAGCAGGCTGCCAACTCACTGTAGGCATGGGAAACAAAACTATCTAGTAATAGAAAAGGAAAGTGATAGCGTTTTTTCATAGAACTTTGCAGGAGGATTACTCCTTGATACTTAAGGCTAGAAAGGTCAGCAAAGGCTTGCTTGTTTTAAAGCATTTTAAAAAAAAAATCAATCTTTATTATGAGAAACTCTGTAAACAGGGTCAACGCATACAGTATGAATGCATGTCCACTACACACTATACATATAAAAGTAAAACATACAGTACATTAGGCAGCATCAATTACAGTGCAGTTCCAACTGTGAACAGTAAATCTCAAGAAAGAAAATAGATTAGATCAAAAAGTAAACTGTATGCGGGAATTAATGTGGAACAAGAATTTTTAGGCTAACTCCTTGGTAGTGTTTTAAAGCATTTTTACTGCTGGTTAATAATATGTAAATAGATACATGTCTATAGACTGTTTCCTATAGTAAGGAGCAAAATTAGAAACATCACCATGTGCAAGCCCTTAAAAACCTAATGTTATAGGCAACTAATAATGGAACATACTTTCCAGAAAACAGTGCAACTATAGTTTATGGCATAAATATTTGAAGCACAGCTATATCTTGAAAAAAAAAGCACCCCAACCCTGTTGCCAACTTACCTTTTCTTGCTAATGGAGCCCTTCTTGTATTTTTACAGTCTCCTTGCTGAAATCATTTGCTGCTTCCACCTCTGCACAGTAACTACCTATAAACTCAAATGGAGCCGTAGTCCCATTGCTTTAAGGGTAGAGCTCAATTCAAGCCTATTAGGATTTACTATGACAGCTGGTGAATGTCTTGCTATGAGGCTGAAATGGTGGAGGCTTGTAGGCAGGTTAAAATGGGACCCACTAAGTGGCCCACATTAAAGTGTTACCCTTTTAAATCCCCCCAAGAAGGAGAGTGAGTTCCTTCCTTGCAGGATGACATATATATAGCGTGGGAGGAGTTAGGACCACCACTGCTGCATAACAGTGGAATCTGGACTGCTGAGTCCAAGTGTACTGACAGCCAGAGTCACCTAGGTGTAGAGCAGAGGATGGACTAATTGCTGTGTGTGACCAGTTGGTAAGTGTCAATATCACTGGGACTGGTGAGCTGCTGCTGTGGGGATTTACTATCTGCTGCTTGAGAGAGACTGAGCCATTTAGGAACTGACCATACAGCCATCTATTAGCCTTGTTGCTGCCTGCAGGCTTGACTGACACTATTCTCATGTGCATCAATGGTACAACTGGGCCCCACCACTAGCTGGCTGATGAATTAGGACTAAAGACTGCCCCTTTACAGCTGCACAGAGACTTTTACCTATTGTTTATGCTGCAAAGTACCTCTAAGGGGACATTGCACCCTATACTAGCCAGTCTCCTAGAGTGCATTCTATAATAGTTATAGTATCATTATTCCCACTTCGGTTAATGGTTACATACACTGTTTAATGCTGACCTTGCTGAGTAATGAGTTGATTTCAGTCTAGTCTGGTACAGAACTCTATTATGATTTACTTTGGCATAGTGATTATATTTTAAAAAATATATACCAAAAAAAAAAAAAAACAAGTGCTTGATTTTAAAAAAGGGATTAGTGGCTGCTGCTCCTCAAAACCTGTAAACTGGACTTCAACTGAAATTCAAACCAACATAAATGTACACATGCCCCATTAAAACTCAATATTCTTTAACAATACACTTAATAAATTGTATAAAATTAATATAATATATAAAAGATGAAAATGATGGACCTTAAAGTCTGTCACTTGAAATGTATCAATATTAACAGCACCCAGTGAAAAAAAATAATAAATAAAATATATCCAATTCATGTGATATGCATATGATAAAAACAACAAACCTAAAAACTGGTACACCTATGTCATTAAAATACATCAAGATTTATAACAATTAATGTAAAATGAGCAAAACAAAAGTCCAGATAAATATATGTGAAACAGTCCAGATCTACAAAATGGTTATCCAAGTGCTTAAATCAGTGTTAACATGTTAAGGAGGTGTTATCCCAACATATATTCACGTCTCATACTGGACTAAGTTCATCTCAAATCATAGGGATCAAACACGCTGATGTGTAAAAAGCCAATGCTCTCACCAACGGATTTCCAGATAAAGATATGGCCCCGTCAGTAAGTACCAGCGCTGGTGTCCCCATCAAACATATTACATACGCCGACCACACTGGCAGACCAATACCTTCAAACTTAAATCCCATAAGATGGCTGAGAATAAGATAATAAAAGATTTTATTACAAAAAGTATTGCACTTACATACTGTATATAAAAACATCTAACAGTGGTTACAAGTGTAGTGCTACCCCCCGCAGGAGCTGTTTGAAAATTGTTTGATTCCTTACTCTGCCTCTCAACCCCAAGAGTAATCTCAGCCCCTCTGGCACACCTGGCAATAGTGTAAGTTCAAGGACCAATGAAAACACACAAGTTATGATAAAACACGGAAAGTAACAGTCAGTAACAGTATATTCTTGAATGAATTAACTAAAGCGCAAAAACTGAGATCAAGAGCAATATAACTAATTATATCAGGCTGCTTTCAGGGGATTTCAGAACTGCAAATAACCCTGAAAGCAGAGCCAAACACTTCTATAACAGCAAATCACAAGATGGCAACTTTATACTGGATTGGTCACCTCTACCTAAATCGGCTCTTTGAGTCCAGGAAGGAGGAGAGAAGAAGAATGACTTTCTCCTATGTCAGACCTCTCTCTTCTATCCCCTGACACCACAGGCCCAACTACAAACACTGTACCTAATTCAGTGCTTAGTGGCTTAACTCCAAAGTCAGACTACACTGCAAATACACCACATATACAGAGCCCTGAGTATGTGTGTGTGCCCATATGGCACCAGTAACTTCAGTCGATTGGAAGAAGGATGAGGCCTTGTATCTTCGGCCAGCTACTTTAGCTGGTGCACTTAGAACTCCTGCTTGGCAAAGTGTACCTGTGGTATGCTGACAGTATCCAAATAGCAAGGCAGACACTGTGACAGCTTAACAGGGCTTCAATAAGACCTAGATTCTGGCAAGAGTAGGCAAAGTGAAGTAACTCTGTCTGTGTGCAGTGTCCTTGTTTCCTGCAGATAGGCAAGTGCTCTCTCACCAATCCTGCGGTCAAGGCCCAAACGAACATCCTGGAACAGGCAGGCTCTTCTGGTAACCCGTCTGGTTACTTCACACTGGAACGCTTCCCAACCGTCAGTGCAGGGGCGCCTGGATATGCACCTGGGATCCCCTCTCTCAGGCTGGATGTCCCCAACTGGCCGTGAATGCCTGAAACAATGCGGTGGACTGACCTGGGAGGCAAAACCTTTCCCCTGGGTCCAGTCTCTTCTCCAGCCTTGTGGTGACTGAATTCTCCTAAGCAGACAAGATGGTGTCCTTCATTTATTCCTTGCCAGAAAATGCTGGGGTGTGTAGTCCTGTCCCCAGTAGTTAGAATGGAGCCACCTGTGCTGGGAACTACATGTCCCAGAGTTCCTTGCAGTTCTTCAGTCCCCTCTAGATTGGCCAGCTCCTTCTGCCAATGAGAAACAGGGAAGGGTACTGAGTATCTGTAAATACCTCTCACAGTGCACAGTGAAAGGAGGAGAGGGAGGGGGAGAAATCACCTGCAGGGGCTGACAAGCACTCTCTCATTCAGTGAGAGCCTCGGTCAGCTTGGCATGGCCACGGGACATGTGAGGCACCCACTATATAAGGTTTCACAAGCACAGCTGCGGTCCTTGCCAGCAGACCCATACGTGATGATGTCACAGATGTGGCTCCACCCAACACATTTCTCAGTAACAAACATCCTCTGGGAACAGAGACTCATCTGAGACATCAGCAGCATAACATTATATAGCGGAGGAGACACTGGAACACCGCGCCATCTATACATCCAGGGGGAATCGCTCTCAACATGAAACAACAATGAGTAGTGACACAACCAGAGCAACTAGGCAATACCAACAATGTATATATACTGTACATCTTAGTTAGAGCATTTTTAATAAGGGTGGAATGGTTCTTTTCTGATTCAATAAATCCCCATTAAACATAGATTAAAGAGAAGACTCCCCCTACTTGTCGCATAATTAATAGTGCCATATTCCAGTTAAAACATATTCAAACACACATATACTAAATGTCACCCAAGACCTAAACACAAGTTAAAACAGATATTTTTTATTTAAAAATAATAAAAATTTTCATTTTAATTATAATTTTTATTATTAAAAAAGAGCCTAAATTGAAAGGAAAACATAAAAAAAATTTTTTTGAAAGGAGAGGTTTGGTGCCTCAAGTCAAGGTTTGTGGGACTTTAAAGGGGCTAATATACACAAAAGTATTCTAAGTATAAATATAATATTTATTTCAAAATAACATAAAAGAAATTATCATACATTTCTGGTTAGCAGAAAATATGTTACATGTGATGTATGGGCTAAGAACCCATAGGTGAGAGTGAAGGAGAATAGTATGAAAAAAGTGACATGGTGGAAATGTGACATTAGTCTCTCTCTTGCGGTCCGAACGTCTATGGTTGGCGTTGGATCTTTGTATGAGAGAGTATTTAGATTCCTACGCGTTTCGGCGGGGGGCCTTTGTCAAGGAAAAATGTCAACCATCTCTGCAAGATATATGAAATGGTAGTAAGGGTATTTAGTTTTTTGACCATCCTGAGACATTTGTTTCATGGTAGGTCATATAATACATACTTAGATAATAAAATGCCTGGGCCTGCTTGTGGTCCTCCGGTCCTCATATGAATCAACAGGATATAGCTACTGGGATATATAAGGTGGCGGTATTAGTATACGTTTGTGTGTTTATAGTACATGTGCCAGTTGTATTGGTTATGTACTTACTGGGTAAGTATATTCTCTAGACCAGTTGAGGGAAGAAGGTATTAGATCAACCCGTATTAGGTCAGGTCTGTATATGGAAGGGAGTATTTTATTAAATATTTAAGGACAATATTTACTTTTATATGTTCCATATTATTTTAGTACTTACTTTGCGACATAAAATTATATAAGCAATATTGGTTCCAGCATTGTCCACTAGGTGGCGTGTTGTCCCAACTGGTCTTGTAGTGCTATACAGTTCCAGTGGTCTCCACTGTGGGGTGCTGGTCCGACTGTTCCTGTTCTAAATATAGTGAACAGGAAAAGTCTTGTCAAAAATATATCCCAATATGAAGATACCATCAGTGCATCTTTTGCACTATGGTATACTTACAGTTTTTGTCCTTTGGTTTAGGAGGAAGAGAGGTAGAAGGTCCGAGTAGCGTGGTCCGAGCGTCCTCACCGTCCCTCAGCTCGAGGGAAGTGACGCCCTGTTTGAGATTCCCGGCCTTTTATATCGTTCGCGCATGCGCAGTGGGTGCATGCTTATGTAACTGAAGATCCTTGCCGGATGACGCGTCGCGGGTGCGCGCGCATCCTGTCTTCGATGTGAACGGTACATTCGATGCGGCCGCCGACACAGGAGGCGGAGTTTGGGTCCCAATTCAGGGTCCTATTGGCAGAAGGTGACAGGAGGTCTGCTTAACTCCTTGTTCCCCGGTCTTAATCACCGGGGTTACCTGTGCCGGATGAGGTTTATTTGGGGGAAAAAGACAAGCAGGCTTTTAAACTTCCAGGCGAGGGGATGTATATAGCAATTAGTGAATTAATTTATTTTAAATAACGTGCCATTTGGAAGCCGGTTTTAGGCTTTTTTGAAAACATCCAAAAGGGGGAACGTCATTTAGGTTATATATAATATACTATTTAAAAATAGAGTTATTTATTTTATTTTATTTTGAGCAGCAATTAGTATAGAGCTGTTCATGTGTGATATGGATGAGACATGAAGTTCTTGATTTTGGTCAGGGAATGTTCGATCCCAGCAGGGTGTTTTAGATGTAATATCGGAAAATTCCGGAGGGGGATAGTATTTTTCAAGGTTGGTTGTCCTCCATGTGTGAAGGGGTTTTTTTTTTGGGAATAAATGTCTGACGTTAGGTCTTTTGTTACTGTGCCTCAATCGGTTTTCCCAGATACAAAGCCCTCCAAAAAGGGGCGGTAGCTAACATTTTCATTCAAGCCCGGTGGGTGGGCTGCATTTAGTTTCTTTATCCAGCGAAGTTCCATCTGGAGGAGCACTTTGTTCCAATCCCCCCCTCTGGGGGGGATATGTATCCTGTCCAGTATGGAGAATTGGACTTTGGGCATATGGTTTTTGTGGTGGTTGGCCACATGGCGGCCTAATGGTAAGTAAAAGTTGCTTATGGACATACTTTGTAAATGCTGGTTAACTCTTATGCCGAACTCCTGTCGCGTTTTCCCTACGTAGAAGCTGCCACATTCGCACTCCATAAGGTAGACCACCCCTTTGGTCTTGCAGTTTGCAAAATGTTTTGGGGTGAACTGGTCTCCGTTCGGTAGTGTCTTATATGTGGATTTTTTAATAACTGAACATTGTGCGCATGATCCGCATGGAAAAGTGCCTTTAGTCTGGCAGGGATCTTTTTTGGTTTTAAACTCGCTGTGGACCAGTGTTTCTTGTAGTGAGGTTGTTTTCCGGTAGGTAACAAGTGGTTTTTCTGTTACCAGTTCTTTTATATTGGGGTCTTCGGTCAATATAGACCAATTTTTTTTGTAGTATTTTTTTTAATTGTTTATGTTCATTGGAAAATCGCAAAATCAACCTTGTTGGTTGTTCCGTTTTGGCCTTAGGGGCATGTTTCTTGAAGAGGATGTCCTGTCTGTTTTTTTCCTGGACTTTGTTAAATGCCTTTCTGAGGCACGTTTTGGTATATCCTCGTTCCTGTAGTCTCAAGTTTAAGTCATATGCTTCTTTTTTGTAGTCCACTTCTTTTGTGCAGTTCCTTTTTAGTCTCAGGAACTGACTATAGGGGATTGATTTTTTTAGAGATTCCGGATGAAAACTGGTGGCATGTAATATTGTGTTTCCTGCCGTTTCTTTTCTATAGAGCGTTGACATCACGTTCCCTTGGTTGTCCTTATAGATGTACGTGTCTAAGAATGGAATTTTGGTTTTATGATATGACATGGTAAAAAACATGTTATGGTTGTTTTTGTTCATTTTTTCAAGGCATTTTTTCATGAGATCTTCGGGTCCATTCCAGATTACTAGGATGTCATCCAGGTATCTTTGCCACAAGAGGATGTTTTCTGTGTATTCTGAGTTTTCTTCTGCTGTCAGAAATTCGTTTTCCCAGTCACCGAGGTATATGTTGGCATAGGCAGGTGCACAACTTGTGCCCATGGCAACTCCGCAAACCTGGAGGTAATAGTTTCCACCGAAAGAGAATGTGTTGTGGTTCAATATAAATTTTAGCATGTTGAGGATAAACTGGTTAAACTTCCTGTCGCGGTTGCTCTGTTGGTTAAGAGTTTTTTCTACGGTTTTTAAGCCGTGTGAGTGAGGAATATTATTGTATAGAGCCTCTACATCTATGGTAACCAGTAATGCGTCTTTTGGAACTGTGAGGCCTTCCAGGATCTGTAGCAAGTGTACCGTATCCTTTGTGTATGATGTCAGTTGGGTCACATGCGGTCTTAAGTAGTTGTCTATGACTTGACTTGCCTTCTCCGTAATATTCCCGTTCCCCGAGATTATGGGTCTGCCGGGTGGGTCTGTTGGATTCTTGTGGATTTTTGGCAGTGAGTAAAAAGTTGGGGTTCTCGGATGTTTAGTTCTAATGAATTCCCAGAGGGGTTGAGATATAGTCTTGTCATTATATGCGCTGTCTACTAGTTGGTAAAATTCCTCCTTGTAATTCCCTATGATGAGAGGTGAGATGGCTTTATAGCATTTTTTGTTTTCCAATATTTGCATACACATATATTCATAGTGGTCGTTGTCCATCACGACGACGTTTCCTCCCTTGTCTGAGGGTTTGATAGTGATATTTTCAATCTCCTTGAGTTCTTGTAATGCTCTCTTTTGTGAGGGATTTAAGTTGGTTGTTCGGGTGTTTTTTTGTATTTTTTCGACGTCTTTTGACATTTGCCTGACAAATAGCGCGATGGTAGGGTTTGTACTTAGTGGTGGGAATTTGTGTGACTTTTTCCGGAAAATGTCAGTTGTTGCGGCTTCCTCTATTTCATCCTCACTATCCGTGGGTTCATCATTTTCTTCAGAGTCACTCAGGCCTCCTTCTTCCAGTAATAAGTTTAGGTCTCGGATGGCTCGAAATTCTGCGGCCGTCAGTGGTGTGGGTTGTTCCTGAGTTGTTGGTTTTTTCTGATGCAAAAATTTCAATAATAGATTCCGTGCGAATAAATTAATATCCTTTATAGCCTCAAAAGTATCCATAGTTTTATTGGGGCAAAAAGACAGTCCTAGTGATAGTACCTCTTTCTGTTCCGGTGTTAGGTTGTAGGAGGAGAGGTTGATCACATTCAGTCCCTCGGTTCCTCTAGTTGTTGCTCCTGTTGTACCTGTGTTAATGGTGGTTTTGTTTTGGTTTTGGTTTTTTCTCGGACTAAAAAAGGCCCCTTTTGGGGCTGTTTTGGGTTTTCATCCCTGTTTTTTTGGGATCTTGTGAAGATCTGGTAGTTGGTAGGTCTGCTGGTTGTGGGTACTTCAATAATTTCTTGTTCTTGGGTGTCAAATTCCCCTGGTTCATTATGTGTTCCCCATTCTCTTCTATCATAATTCCTTTGCGGGTTTTGTTGATAATTTTTTGTTGTTTGGTTCCTACCTCTGCCTCTGTTGGTATCGGTCCCAGAGTTGTAGGATGATGAATCCGTAGAGTAGTTGGGGTTTTTTGTTGGTTTGTTTCTGTTTCTGTTTGCTCTTGATGTATTTGACCATCTATATGCTCTGCCTTGGGTAAATGTGTTTTTGTCTCGCCAGTATTTTCTTTCCTTATTTTGTAGTATTTCTTTTCCATATTCCTCTAGGTGTGTCTTAAGTTTGGTTTCCTGTTCGCTATATAGTGGTGCATTTTTAAGGGGGGTAAGTAGTTCATATACTGATTTTATTTCCTCATCTAGGTTTTTAATTTGTCTCCGGTATTCCTCCTGTAGTAATATCATGAGGTTTTTGGAGCATTCATTTAAAGTATTTTCCCATTCTTTCTTCATTTGTTCAGTTATGTGGTCCATAGTTGGGAAAATTTGAATGCGCAGTCCAGCTGGGTTTATTTTTTCCTTTATGTATCTGTTAAAGCTTTGGATGTGCCAATACAGTGCAGATTTTCTTACCAGGTGTTTCCTGAGGTTTGAAAATAATGCTAGTACGTCTGAGTCCATTTGTTCTTTCTCTTGAAATTTATCCTGGATCCCCTGCATTAGGGAGTCCCATTCCGTGCCCATCAGTTCCTCCATGTTTGTCTCCATCACACATGCACAGGTACTTACCAGGTCAATATTTTTTGGCCTGTATAGTAGTTTTATTTGGGGTTCAAATCCCTTCGTCACTCCTGTTACAGTTATGTGCTGAACTGGAGAAAGGGTTTTTGTTTGTACCCTTTAATATATTAGTTTTCCTATGCCTTGCTGGTCAGCATAGGAGTGGGAACAGTTGTTTTTTTCTCCTTTGGGGAATCTGTGAGGCAGTGGGTGTGTTTTCCACCCGGGGCAAAATTTTTGGGTATGCGATTCCTTAAGAAGTTTATAGTTCAGTTTTAGCCATAATCCCTAAAATATCTTTGAAAGGAGAGGTTTGGTGCCTCAAGTCAAGGTTTGTGGGACTTTAAAGGGGCTAATATACACAAAAGTATTCTAAGTATAAATATAATATTTATTTCAAAATAACATAAAAGAAATTATCATACATTTCTGGTTAGCAGAAAATATGTTACATGTGATGTATGGGCTAAGAACCCATAGGTGAGAGTGAAGGAGAATAGTATGAAAAAAGTGACATGGTGGAAATGTGACATTAGTCTCTCTCTTGTGGTCCGAACGTCTATGGTTGGCGTTGGATCTTTGTATGAGAGAGTATTTAGATTCCTACGCGTTTCGGCGGGGGGCCTTTGTCAAGGAAAAATGTCAACCATCTCTGCAAGATATATGAAATGGTAGTAAGGGTATTTAGTTTTTTGACCATCCTGAGACATTTGTTTCATGGTAGGTCATATAATACATACTTAGATAATAAAATGCCTGGGCCTGCTTGTGGTCCTCCGGTCCTCATATGAATCAACAGGATATAGCTACTGGGATATATAAGGTGGCGGTATTAGTATACGTTTGTGTGTTTATAGTACATGTGCCAGTTGTATTGGTTATGTACTTACTGGGTAAGTATATTCTCTAGACCAGTTGAGGGAAGAAGGTATTAGATCAACCCGTATTAGGTCAGGTCTGTATATGGAAGGGAGTATTTTATTAAATATTTAAGGACAATATTTACTTTTATATGTTCCATATTATTTTAGTACTTACTTTGCGACATAAAATTATATAAGCAATATTGGTTCCAGCATTGTCCACTAGGTGGCGTGTTGTCCCAACTGGTCTTGTAGTGCTATACAGTTCCAGTGGTCTCCACTGTGGGGTGCTGGTCCGACTGTTCCTGTTCTAAATATAGTGAACAGGAAAAGTCTTGTCAAAAATATATCCCAATATGAAGATACCATCAGTGCATCTTTTGCTTATACTTACAGACCCATAATCTCGGGGAACGGGAATATTACGGAGAAGGCAAGTCAAGTCATAGACAACTACTTAAGACCGCATGTGACCCAACTGACATCATACACAAAGGATACGGTACACTTGCTACAGATCCTGGAAGGCCTCACAGTTCCAAAAGACGCATTACTGGTTACCATAGATGTAGAGGCTCTATACAATAATATTCCTCACTCACACGGCTTAAAAACCGTAGAAAAAACTCTTAACCAACAGAGCAACCGCGACAGGAAGTTTAACCAGTTTATCCTCAACATGCTAAAATTTATATTGAACCACAACACATTCTCTTTCGGTGGAAACTATTACCTCCAGGTTTGCGGAGTTGCCATGGGCACAAGTTGTGCACCTGCCTATGCCAACATATACCTCGGTGACTGGGAAAACGAATTTCTGACAGCAGAAGAAAACTCAGAATACACAGAAAACATCCTCTTGTGGCAAAGATACCTGGATGACATCCTAGTAATCTGGAATGGACCCGAAGATCTCATGAAAAAATGCCTTGAAAAAATGAACAAAAACAACCATAACATGTTTTTTACCATGTCATATCATAAAACCAAAATTCCATTCTTAGACACGTACATCTATAAGGACAACCAAGGGAACGTGATGTCAACGCTCTATAGAAAAGAAACGGCAGGAAACACAATATTACATGCCACCAGTTTTCATCCGGAATCTCTAAAAAAATCAATCCCCTATAGTCAGTTACTGAGACTAAAAAGGAACTGCACAAAAGAAGTGGACTACAAAAAAGAAGCATATGACTTAAACTTGAGACTACAGGAACGAGGATATACCAAAACGTGCCTCAGAAAGGCATTTAACAAAGTCCAGGAAAAAAACAGACAGGACATCCTCTTCAAGAAACATGCCCCTAAGGCCAAAACGGAACAACCAACAAGGTTGATTTTGCGATTTTCCAATGAACATAAACAATTAAAAAAAATACTACAAAAAAATTGGTCTATATTGACCGAAGACCCCAATATAAAAGAACTGGTAACAGAAAAACCACTTGTTACCTACCGGAAAACAACCTCACTACAAGAAACACTGGTCCACAACGAGTTTAAAACCAAAAAAGATCCCTGCCAGACTAAAGGCACTTTTCCATGCGGATCATGCGCACAATGTTCAGTTATTAAAAAATCCACATATAAGACACTACCGAACGGAGACCAGTTCACCCCAAAACATTTTGCAAACTGCAAGACCAAAGGGGTGGTCTACCTTATGGAGTGCGAATGTGGCAGCTTCTACGTAGGGAAAACGCGACAGGAGTTCGGCATAAGAGTTAACCAGCATTTACAAAGTATGTCCATAAGCAACTTTTACTTACCATTAGGCCGCCATGTGGCCAACCACCACAAAAACCATATGCCCAAAGTCCAATTCTCCATACTGGACAGGATACATATCCCCCCCAGAGGGGGGGATTGGAACAAAGTGCTCCTCCAGATGGAACTTCGCTGGATAAAGAAACTAAATGCAGCCCACCCACCGGGCTTGAATGAAAATGTTAGCTACCGCCCCTTTTTGGAGGGCTTTGTATCTGGGAAAACCGATTGAGGCACAGTAACAAAAGACCTAACGTCAGACATTTATTCCCAAAAAAAAACCCCCTTCACACATGGAGGACAACCAACCTTGAAAAATACTATCCCCCTCCGGAATTTTCCGATATTACATCTAAAACACCCTGCTGGGATCGAACATTCCCTGACCAAAATCAAGAACTTCATGTCTCATCCACATCACACATGAACAGCTCTATACTAATTGCTGCTCAAAATAAAATAAAATAAATAACTCTATTTTTAAATAGTATATTATATATAACCTAAATGACGTTCCCCCTTTTGGATGTTTTCAAAAAAGCCTAAAACCGGCTTCCAAATGGCACGTTATTTAAAATAAATTAATTCACTAATTGCTATATACATCCCCTCGCCTGGAAGTTTAAAAGCCTGCTTGTCTTTTTCCCCCAAATAAACCTCATCCGGCACAGGTAACCCCGGTGATTAAGACCGGGGAACAAGGAGTTAAGCAGACCTCCTGTCACCTTCTGCCAATAGGACCCTGAATTGGGACCCAAACTCCGCCTCCTGTGTCGGCGGCCGCATCGAATGTACCGTTCACATCGAAGACAGGATGCGCGCGCACCCGCGACGCGTCATCCGGCAAGGATCTTCAGTTACATAAGCATGCACCCACTGCGCATGCGCGAACGATATAAAAGGCCGGGAATCTCAAACAGGGCGTCACTTCCCTCGAGCTGAGGGACGGTGAGGACGCTCGGACCACGCTACTCGGACCTTCTACCTCTCTTCCTCCTAAACCAAAGGACAAAAACTGTAAGTATACCATAGTGCAAAAGATGCACTGATGGTATCTTCATATTGGGATATATTTTTGACAAGACTTTTCCTGTTCACTATATTTAGAACAGGAACAGTCGGACCAGCACCCCACAGTGGAGACCACTGGAACTGTATAGCACTACAAGACCAGTTGGGACAACACGCCACCTAGTGGACAATGCTGGAACCAATATTGCTTAAATAATTTTATGTCGCAAAGTAAGTACTAAAATAATATGGAACATATAAAAGTAAATATTGTCCTTAAATATTTAATAAAATACTCCCTTCCATATACAGACCTGACCTAATACGGGTTGATCTAATACCTTCTTCCCTCAACTGGTCTAGAGAATATACTTACCCAGTAAGTACATAACCAATACAACTGGCACATGTACTATAAACACACAAACGTATACTAATACCGCCACCTTATATATCCCAGTAGCTATATCCTGTTGATTCATATGAGGACCGGAGGACCACAAGCAGGCCCAGGCATTTTATTATCTAAGTATGTATTATATGACCTACCATGAAACAAATGTCTCAGGATGGTCAAAAAACTAAATACCCTTACTACCATTTCATATATCTTGCAGAGATGGTTGACATTTTTCCTTGACAAAGGCCCCCCGCCGAAACGCGTAGGAATCTAAATACTCTCTCATACAAAGATCCAACGCCAACCATAGACGTTCGGACCACAAGAGAGAGACTAATGTCACATTTCCACCATGTCACTTTTTTCATACTATTCTCCTTCACTCTCACCTATGGGTTCTTAGCCCATACATCACATGTAACATATTTTCTGCTAACCAGAAATGTATGATAATTTCTTTTATGTTATTTTGAAATAAATATTATATTTATACTTAGAATACTTTTGTGTATATTAGCCCCTTTAAAGTCCCACAAACCTTGACTTGAGGCACCAAACCTCTCCTTTCAAAGATATTTTAGGGATTATGGCTAAAACTGAACTATAAACTTCTTAAGGAATCGCATACCCAAAAACATAAAAAAAATAAAATATAAAAAAAATGTCATTAAAAGTTATATGAAATAAGGTGAACCATACTAAGATAATATATGGCTGGTAATCAGCTCCGCATGTATAGCACCTTCAAAATCCTAAAGGAGGGACCAAAACATAAAAACAAACCCTGTACATCAACTATTATTGATACAATAATTGATGTCCCACTCGACGTTGAGACCCCATGGATTAAAGGTTTTTAAGTTCAAAGATCCAACGGGTCTCATGGCACAAAATGTGCCTTTTAAGATTACTGCCTCGCCAATGCGGGGTATATTTCTCTATCCAAATAACCTGTAAGAGGGAAGGATCTTTATTATGGTGGCTGCAAAAATGTTTGGAAAGACTATGTCCCACAAAGACCTTTCTGATATTGGCAAGGTGCTCCCCTACCCTCACATTCAGTGCCCTTGTGGTCCTGTCCTCTAATTGCAGGCCACCAAAGAAGGTAGACCACCCCCTTAGTAAAGCAAGTGATAAAATCACATATATGATATTCACGAGATGTAACATTGGAGGAAAAGGATGTAGTATGGACAGTATTGGACTTACATCACACCTCTTGCATAGAAAGAATCCTGTCAAACTACCAAACGTTTATACCCTTGGAGACGGTTTAAGCAAGTTTGGTAAAATGACATCTCTAAGGGTGCTAGCCATCCCATAGATAACATTAGGCCTATCAGAAAGTGCAGGACCCAAAATGCTAGTGCTTCCTCAATATTTTGTTCACCCACCAGTGTTGAGTGGAAAAAGTTATTAAAAATGCCCCTTCATGTTTATTGGAATCTCCACCATTTGTAACCTTAGGAGTCAAAAGGCTACCACGATCTAAAATGGATACAATTGGCAAATCTTGGTGATAAAATGTGGCACTTGGTTATAGTGAACATAACACATTGATAAATAATTATACCATCAATTCATATATATATATATATATATATATATAGCACCCTACAGGTAGGTGCTAGGTAAATGTATAGTGGGCCTTGTCTGCCTAACAGCAGGGCCATGATTTCTGTTAGTTAGGGTGTCATGGGTTCCAGATGTGTTTGCTGAAGGGGAAGTCTCCCCACTGGCTCCTGTAAGAGGCTTCTCATAAGGTAGTGGGGGAAGCCCAATCAGGGGACACAAGCTTGTATGCCGCAAAGGATTCTGGGAGTGGATATAAGTTTGGGGAAGAGCGTGACACGGTGTCTTTGGCGGAAGCAGAGTCCCAGGAGGGAGAGTACGGCTGTCTCCCCTCCTGTCTGAGGAAGTGGATGTCTCGGGGTGTCGCCTGGGGATCCAGAGAGTGCTGAGTTGATCTGAGAGGATCCGGTGTGCCAAGAACCTGCAGAGAGCGAGAGGGGTCCAGTCCTAGGAAAGCCTACACAGGTCGTGAGTACTGAGGATTGCCCCTGGGGGGTCGGCCTAGAGTCAGAGGGGACCACTCCGGAAGAGGTTCTAGGATCCAGTGCCAGCTAGCTGAGGAAAGGGGGTACCTAGGTTGTGGACCCTGAAGTTACTGAGGGGGTACATAGTCAGTGAACCCCGAAGAGTTCAAGGTTAAAGGGGGCAGTGGCAGTTTGGGCCCTTAAGTGCACAGAGTGTCAGTAGAGAGTTGCAGCCATAAAGGAACCTACAACAAAATACCTCAAGCCTGTGCAAGGCTGGGGGAGGAAGTAGCCAGTGACATTGCAGTACCGCAGTGTCAGTAGTTCTATAATGCACAGTCCTGGATCTTCTGGACTTAAAGTCGAGGATTCAGCACTTCTATCAAGTTACAGTGTGTTCTGAGAGTCAGTGAGTGTTGGCTAGAGTCGGCTGGCGTCAAGGCAACATTAACGGACATTTTTCCTGGATAAAGTCCCAAGTGTATTTAGTTGAGCCTAAGGAGTATCCCACTCATTCCCTTCTCCCATCCCCTAATCTACAAAAAAAAAAAACACAAAACAAAGATGCCGCAGTTGTCAATGTCTCAGTTTTCACCCAGGGTGGCAGCTCACATGGGCTGGAGAGGTAACCGGTAACAACGCAGACCCACATCAGGCCACACATATATATATATATATATATATATATATATATATATATATATATATATATATACACAGTTACACAGTTAAAACAAAGCAAAATTATTCTCCAACTATTATAACTTAAAAATGTACCATCAATTCATATGTATACAGTGTAAGTTAAGATGAGAAACAGAAGTGCTCTATATAAAAGAATAGAGTTATCTTTCTAGTGTCAACTCTGCTGTGGGTTGATTCCAAAACTCTGGTGCTGCAAGTGTAAATCGTATATAAAAAGTGCCAAAATTAAATGCTATTAAGTGAAACTTAATCCCATAAATCTAGTGCTATTAATACTGTTCCATAGAGGTGCTTATAGGTGTCCATAAAACACAATATTTCAAATTTTCTAACCTGAAAAATCTGCTCCTTAAATCAAAATTTCCACAGCTTAGTGTGTCCACCACACTGTGTTGCATCCTGGTGTAAAGATGGCAGCTCACCTCAAATGCAAACCTATATTTTCATACAGGTCAGCTTGCGCTCAATAGAAAACCCTCCTGGGTGTCAGAGTCTCGTGCAGATGCACCATATATCTCCTCTCTTGCTCTTCTCCACAGTGTTCTTGAAGAAGTCACGTGTCCAGTGACACAATGTCGGGCGGACCTGGGTGACATCACTTGACACTTGACACGACCTGAATCCGTAAATTCGGATGTAAAACAAACCTATCTGTGTATATCATGCACTTAGAGCTGTTAGCAAGTGTTTTATCTAAATGTAAGTGCAATACTTGTTTTAAATGAAATAGACCTTTACTGTGTTACACTATGGAAAGATTTTCTTTATTAATATGAGTACTATTGTATACACTATGGAGAGGAGCAAGATAGGAGATATACAGTATGGTGCATACACACGAGAATCTTACACCCAGGAGGATTTCCTATTGAGCGCAAGCTGACCTGTATGAGAATATAGGTCTGCATTTGATGTGAGCTGCCATCTTTACACCAGAGTGCAACTCGGTGTGGTGGACACTCTAAGTTGTGGAAAAATTAATTTAGGGAGCATATTTTTTATTTTGGTCACGTTCACTATAAGCAAGCACCTCGTTTTATCTACTAGCTTTTTACATAGCGCCATAAATAGATTGGCGAGGCTGGAGGCAAATTTTGCCCCCATTGCTACGCCAGTGCACTGTAAATATGTATTACCACCATAATAGAAGTAATTATGTTCCATGGCATATCTTAATAGTTCCAAAATTAACCTTTTTTGGTAAAGGGGTACTGACTAATTTTGATGCAAAAAATATCTCGCTGGTTCATACCCTTTGTGATAAGGGATGATGGTTTATAATGAGGAGACATCTGCGGTAACAAGCAGCACATTCCCCTCAATTTCTAACCAAGACAGCATATTGATGATCTGCATGGTATCTTTGTGCTTGTCAATGCATGATGTCACGGAATCAATACCACTAACAATTGGTCTACCAGGAGGTTTTATAGGATTTTTGTGAACCTCATGAAGGTAAATAATATATAATAGGTACTCTTGGTGCCAATGGCATGACATATTCATTTTCTAATTTGAATTAGCTTTAAATCCTATCTAAATAATGTTATCAAGTTGCTTTTTGTATAGATTGGTGGGGTCCTTGTATAAATTGGTATGGGGTTTGTTTTTATGTTTTGGTCCCTGTTTTAGGATTTTAAAGGTACTATACATGTGGAGCTGAATTATCAGCCATATATTATCATAGTATGGTTCACCTTATTTCATACCATTTTTTATGAAATGCTTTAATGTCTTATATTTATTTTCTCTTTTCCTTTTGTTTTAGGCCCTTTTTATCATAATTAAAATACATTTTTAAATAAAAAATATCTGTTTTAGCTTGTGTTTAGGTCTTGGGAAGAAGAAAATATGTTTTAACTAGGATATGGCACTATTAATCATGTGACCAGCAGGGGGAGTCTTCTCTTTAATCATTTAATGGGAACGTGTTGTGACTCCACCTGCATGTATAGATGGCGCTGTGTTTCTGTGTAACCTCCGCTATATAATGTTATGCTGCTGACGTCCCAGACGAGTCTTCTTTCCCAGAGGAGACCTGTTAAGAGAAAACGCCTTGGATGGAGCCACATCTGTGATGTCACTATGCACGGGTCTACTGGCAAGGACTGGGGTCATGCTCGAGGAACCTTGTAACCGCGGTTATATGTGGGGATAGCACCTGCTGAGCACATTAACACTGACTTGTCTTTGTTCATCACTGAGCATGATTTAAGCCCTTGTATAACCATTTTGTGGATCTGGACTATATCACATTTATTTATCTGGACTTTTGTATTGCTCATTTATCATTAATTGTCATAATATCTTGATGTATTTTTTTTGCGATATATGCACCAGATTTTAGGTTTATTGTTTTCATCATACATGCATATCACATGAATTGGATATATTTTATTCAACCACTTCCATACCGGCCTATAGTAAAATGACGCCGACAGGAAGGCTCTCTCGATCCGGGTGGGCGTCATATGATGTCCGCCCGTTCTAGCTTCTACTGCCTTGATCAGGGATAAGGCTCGTCCCTCCGACAGAGCCCATCCCTGATCAAGGTAAACAGCCAATAGAAATTGGCTGTTTAGTATGTGATCGGCTGTGTCAATCACAGCCGATCACATGAGTGGCTCCAGCGCGAGCCGCTCATTCTCTCCGCAATGTGCGCCCCGGGGGGGGAGCAGAGCGGTGGTCGCAGACGAGGCTCTTCCCTTGGACAGAGTCCATCCCCAATCTAGGTAAAGAGCCAATGAAATTGGCTTTTTACCACGTGACCGGCTGTGTCCAATCACAGCCGGTCATAAAATGTCAGAGAAAACGGTAACTAGCTGTCACCGTGTTCTCCTCCTCACACATTGATCCTGTGTGGGCAGGAGATTGCAGTAACATCAGGTACTCTGATGACAGGTACTCGGGTACTCTGATGGGCTGGTGACAGGTACTCGGTACTCTGATGGGCTGGTGACAGGTACTCGGGTACTCTGATGGGCTGGTGACAGGTACTCGGTACTCTGATGGGCTGGTGACAGGTACTCGGGTACTCTGATGGGCTGGTGACAGGTACTCGGGTACTCTGATGGGCTGGTGACAGGTACTTGGGTACTCTGATGGGCTGGTGACAGATACTCGGGCACCTTGATGACAGGTACTCGGGTACTTTGAGTACCTGTCATCGGAGTACCCGAATACCTGTCACCAGCCCGTCAGAGTACCCGAGTACCTGTCACGAGCCCATCAGAGTACCCGAGTACCTCTCTGTACCCCATCAGAATACCCGAGTACCTGTCTCCAGCCCAGAGTACCTGAGTACCTCTCTGCAGCCCATCAGAGTACCCGAGAACATGTCATCAGCGTACCCAAGTACCAGTCACTAGCCCATCAGAGTACCCGAGTACCTGTCACCAGCCCATCAAAGTACCCAAGTACCTGTTATCAGAGTACCCGAGTACCTGTCATCAGAGTACCCGAGTACCTGTCTCCAGCCCTTCAGAGTACCTATCTGCAGCCCATCAGAATACCTGAGTACCTGTCTCCAGCCCATCAGGTTATCTGAGTACCTATCTGCAGCCCAATAGAGTACCTGACTACCTGTCTTCTGCCCATCAAAGTATCCGGGTACCTGTCTCCAGCCCATTAGAGTACCCGAATACCTCTCTGCAGCCCATCATAGTACCCAAGTATCTCTCTGTAGCCCATTAGAGTACCCGAGTACCTGTCTCCAGCCCAGAGTACCCAAGTACCTGTCTCCAGCCCAGAGTACCTGTCTCCAGCCCAGAGTACCTGAGTACCTGTCTCCAGCCCAGAGTGCCCGAGTACCTGTCACCAGCCCCGAGTATCTGTCTCCAGCCCAGAGTACACAAGTACCAGTCTCCAGCCCAGAGTACCCGAGTACCTGTCTCCAGCCCAGAGTGCCAGAGTACCTATCTACAGCCCATCAGATTACCTGAGTACCTGTCTCTAGCCCATCAGAATACCCAAGTACCTCTCTGAAGCTCATCAGAGTACCCAAGTACCTTTCTGAAGCTAATAAGTGTACCTGAGTACCTGTCTGCAGTGTATCAGAGTACTTGAGCACCTATCTGCAGTCCATGCCTCCTAGATTATGTGTTGGGGTGTTTGCTTTCCAAAATGGGGTCATTTTGTGGGGGTTTGCATTGTCTTGGGGTTCCAGGGCCTTCAAAAGTGTGATTGGTTGTAATGAAATTATATGTGTAATTTATGCTCCTAGAACACCTGACGGTGCTCCTTGCATGTTGGGTCTCTGTATGTGGCCAGGCTGTGGAAAAGTGTCACATATGTGGTATCAACACACTCAGGAGGAGTGGCAGAATGTATTTTGGGGTGTATTTTTTGCTATGTATATGCTATGTGTTAGAAATATCTTATGAATTGTTTGTGTGAAAAAAAATTATAAAAAATTTGAGAGCGCTGAAAGCTGAAAATTGGTCTGGGCAGGAAGGTAGTGTAACTGCTCTGTATGGAAGTGGTTAATCTTTTTCATTTAATAATTTGTTTTTCATTTAATATTGATACACTTTAAGGGACAGATGCACAGATTTTAAGATCCATAATTTTCATTATTTATATATTATATTCATTTGATATAATTTATTCAGTGTATTGTTTAGGAATATTGAGATTTAGGAGGGCATACACACTTTTATGTTGGTTTAAAAAAAAGAATTGTGATTACATTGTCAAGTAGTCTGTATCACCTACTGTATGTTAATTTATGCTCATACCATAATTTACTCTAATCTGTACCAATTCATTGAGTTAAAGATATCTTTTCCTATTTTCTTAAAAGTGCTTGCAGTGACTTTCATTAAACCAGGTCTGCCAGAGGGGTTGAGGTTGTTCTTGGAGTCGAGGCACAGAACAGGGAACCCAAATTACCAAGAAGCTCCTTTGGGGGTAGCGCTAAAATTCAATTAATTTTAAAAATCGAATTTTGATTATCCCCATTACGTTAGTGGGTAACATGTCCAACAGTAGTATTGATGTGACCCGTAGCACATCTTGCTCCAGGTATACATTGCTTGGACAACTGTTTGAGGGGGAATACTGCTGTGTGAGATGTGAGTAAGTTGTTTGTTTGGAAGCCCAGATCCTGGATCTAGAGATTAAACTGGTAACACTGCGGAGCATCGACAATCTGGACAGGAGTGTGGATCCTACCCTTCAGGTGTTGGCTAGTTCCAGTATTGACAAGGATGGTGATATTTAGGTGCAGATGCTAGAGGTAGGTAACTGGGTTCGTTGAACAGTATGTTGTTTATTGGGTGCTCAGGTTTGCCACATTGTACATCGGATGGACAGATTGTTGGGTGGGGCTGGGGAGGACCTGGCGGTCTTGCTACATATTGGTACAAATCACAAAGTCAAAGGAAATCATCCCTAAAAATGATTTCAGGGACATAGGAGGGATATTATATAAAAGGACCTTCAAGGTAGTATTCACAGAAATTTTGCCTGTACCTTAAAGCGGATTTCCGCCCTAAAAATGAACTTTGCACCATCCGTTAGCTTAAAAAAAACTGAAAAAGAATTGGATAAGTAATATATATTTTTTTTCACTTACCTTGTTTTTAATGAAAATAAACTTACCTTCCTTCCTCTTCCTCCTTGTGCGGCCGCGGCCCCCGACGTCACTTCCTCCTTTGCATTGCGTCCTGGGAGATGAGCGTCATCAATCCCAGGATGCAATGGGCACGGCCGATCGCAATCTACAGCGCATGCGCGAGATTGCGATCGGCATTCTGTGTAGCCAAGAACAAGGAAGAGGGACGCAGTGGGGGACACCACGGCTTCAGATGCCCACACCGGAGATGGCCGCGCTCTGCAATCAATTTTAAAGGTAAGAATTTATCTTTATTCTATAACTGTAATGTACTGTAATGTGGGGTTAGTGTTAGGGTAATTGGGGATATGTTAGGATTAGAGGGGTATTTTTAGCTTAAAAATTAATTTTTGCCCCGGAACTCAGCTTTAAAGCAACACCAGAGATTCAGAGAGGTAAACAACTGGCTCAGGAGCTGCTGTAGGAAGGAGAGTTTTGGTTTCATGGAGAACTGGCCTGAACTTGCGGTTGGTTACTAGCTCTATAGCAGAGACAGTCTGCACCTAACTGGAGAGGGCACAGCTCTGTTGTGGGGAGAGGATGGTCAGAAGGTTGGAGGGACTTTTAAATTAGGATGAGCCAGATAGGGCAGTGGTTCTCAATTCCGGTCCTCGGGACCCACTAACAGGCCAGATTTTAAGTATTACCTTGGGGGATGCAGACTAGAATACTGCAATCACTGAGCAGCAAATGAGATCACCTGTGATGTAATTTAGTTATCTTGCAAACCTGGCCTGTTGGTGGGTCCCGAGGACCGGAGTTGAGAACCACTGAGATAGGGGAACAGAGGAAGGTATACCGTGCAGTGAGCAAAGGTCAAAGTGTGAAGATGGGGCAAAGTTGAGGGAGAAGGAAACCTCAAACCAGATGGTAGATAAACTAAAGTTTCCAAGGCCGGCAGGCATGCTGAACCTAAATGGAATTAAAAGGTGTGCAAGAATAAAATAATAAAATGTATACAAATGCTAAAGGTCTGGTTAATAAAATGGAAGAACAAGAACTCTGATACATGAGGAAGATGTTGATTTTGTAGGAATATCAGAACCTGGTTTAAAAGAGAAGTGTGGATTTTCTGGTTTTCCGCTCTGCCCCTCCAGCACTCACTGAAGCACTTGGCTGTGTGTGTGGGGGGCAGGAGAGGTTGGCTCAGGCTCTCAGCAAATTGCTGACAATCTGAGCCAGGTGCTGGTCCAGGCTTCTGGATGGATCCCAACCATATGGTCATGATCTTTTCAGAGCTTGGATCAGCTTAGTGACATCAGGTGACAGCGGATTTTAGCTCACTGTCAGCTTAACCACTTGCCGACCGCCGCAAGTACATATACTGCGGCGGTAAGCCCCGGCCAGGCAAAGTGACGTACCAGTACGTCACTAGCAGACTTGTATAAAGTACTCGAAATTTCTACTTGAGTAAAAGTACAAGTGCTCGATCAAAAAATTACTTGAGTAGAAGTGGAAGTGCTCGCAGAAAAAGTTACTTAAGTAGAAGTACTAAAGTATTCAACATTTTTTTTACTTAAGTATTGCAAGTAGTTTTTTCAAAAAATTTGCTACTTAAGTACTAAAAGTAAAAAGTACCAGTAGTTTTGAAAAAAAAATTCTACTCAAGTACTGAAAGTAGAAGTACAAGTACTGTGTTATGTAGTTATTAAAGAAAGAAGTCAAAAGTATGAACATCATATTGTTTTTATTATTTCAAATGATTTATTCAAATGATTAACCGGTGTTTGTTAGTAGTTTCTTGATGCACTTTAAGCGCTGTAGCATCATTTATTTGTTTGTTTCATATTTTCTTTTTATTGGAAAGATTTGGTATAGCAGCTTTTATTATACACAGCCTTTATTTTCGTATGCGCTGATTTACAAATGACATTATACACATTTTTTTGAGCTTTATGCAACCTGCCATCTACTGTTCTGGCAGTGGTAATTTTTTTAAAAGTAACGAGTAACTATGCAGCACAAAAAAAAATACTTGAGTAGAAGTATCGAAATCATCGAAAAAATGTAGTGAAGTAAAAGTAGAAGTAGGAGAAAAAAATTCTACTCTAGGAAAGTACAGATACCGCATTTCGGTACTTAAGTACAGTACTTAAGTAGTTCTACTTCGTTACTATACATCTCTGGTCACTAGCCTGTCACTCGCTTGTGAGCCAAAAGCGGGCGAGCGTGCGCCCGCTGAGGCGCGCGCCCGCCCGCCCCGGCTCGTTCCCTAACAAGTCAGTGCGCGATCGTTCGCCGTGAAGGGAGAAAGGCAGGCGGCTAATGTAAACAAGCCAAAAAAAGAAAAAAGAAAGGGGCCATGGTGTACCCCTTGGAACGGCTGCAAAAAGGGATGCTCAGACCAACTTGGTGTGAATTTTCAAAAAACTTTATTGAGGATCAATTGACACATTGTCTAAAAAATACCCCAACGTTGGGGAACAGTATACAAATATGGAAAGGTTCAAAGGTATACAACCAACAACATACAGGACACATAAAAACAATGACTCACACTCATTCCAGAAGATCTGACCAGCAGATACCTGAGCATGCTGCATACATTCCTACGACGGAATATGTGAATGCTGCTGGCTCATGGGTCTGCTGGTCGGCATGCCACAATTTGGTAATGTTACCTGGTGTAATAAATGACCAATGAAGCTACACCAATAAATCAAAGGACCATGGACATCATATAGTATGCTCCCCATCTAGTCAACCTAGTGCTTCAAAACCAATTTGGAAATAATTCTAGAGTCCGCATAGCAGACAATCATGTAGATAGGAAGTACTAGTGGACTACTCAGATACAGATTAAACCATGACACTTCTGCTCATTCATAACTGAGATGCATTTTGGCTCTAAATTTCCAGTGCAGTTCCACCATGGAAAGGAGGGTGTCTAGAGGAATGTCTGCGTGCCGAGTTGGATGGGCTATATGAAAAGCCAGTCCTTCAAAATGGACAATAACTGATGTCCTTGGAGGGATGAGGTTCAGGCCCTCTGGAATTTGGGGTAGCGATGACGGACCGACATATGTCCCCCTGCAACAGAGAGTCTCTCTTTTTCTAATGGGTGGAGGTTCAGGAGCTGGGGAGAGACGCAGTATGGTTGAATAACTGCGCGGGCTCACACCATGGTTAGGCTGTATTCATTATTGGTCAGATTTGCCATTGGCCAAACGATGGCCGTTCACTGGGTTGCATTAATATGCTATGTGTCCAATGCAGCCAGGTGTTCACTGCCTTTTCTCTATCCCCTATCATTCAATGGCTTTGGCTCACCGTACATTTAAGACCTTCAATGGAGAGACTTCTGTTCATCCTCTTCGGGTGTTGTTTGGATGAAGGCCCGATGTTTGGGTTCAGCTCCGGCATGCCACGAGGAGGCAGCGTGTTCCGTGTGTAGCAGAGTAACAGCGCCGTGAGCGGGAGCTGGAACGCATCGGTGGCACTTCCGGGTGACGTGCGGCCGGCGTGTGACGTCAACGCGTTTCGCGTGCGTGACGCACGCTTTGTCAGGACGTCATTGGATAGTGCGGAAGGTCAATAAATAGGGAAATAGCCTGATTGGTGAGTGCTGTCAGGTGGCAGCACTGCAGACATTCCTCCATTATCACTTCCTGTGTAATTAAAAACCGGATGGTGAAACTCCATCTTGTGGTAAAAAGTAGGTAATGCTTAGTATTTCACATTTATTGACAACTAAGGCGTGGCTCCAGAACTAAATTCAACAACTTTCAAAACAGCATTGTCTTACTTCAAAGCATGAATCAAGACTATAATCAGTAAATATTAGAGTCCTATTGACCGATCTAGTCAATAAGTGACGTTATTACTGTCATCTTTCAAAGCTCTTCTAACAGGTCACATTGCTATTATTCATATTATAACTGTGATGAATACAATTTAGGATTATCATAAGATTAGACAAACACTAGAATTGATGGATGATATAGGGAACCCATTTGTCGAGCACTAGTCAAGTGTCACCTTTTGACCTAGGTGCTGCTAGGCATCAGGGAATGGGCATTATTTTAGGAAGGAATTTCCACATTTCAATTGTAGTGGGGTCTTAGACTATATTTTTATATACAGTGGCCTAGGTCATATGGAGGGGGACATTTATATATTAAAATCACCCATTGTTAGCATACATATAGGTAAGTACACAAGTGGATTACCTTAATTTATGAAAAACAGATATAATTTGGATCAGAAGGGTGCTGATTAGAGAGAGGTATCACATAGTTTACTAGAGGGTATCAGGGGAGCTGGGTGGTATAGACTGATAACACTGTAAGAAAGGAAGGCCCTTTCACCCTCTATTCCAGTATTCTATGGCCTAGTATAGTCCCTCTCATAGTCAGCCCAATCTTTCACCTTGTTACCCACCTAAAGTCCTCATACTAGAACTAACTCCATGGTTCTATGGCTCGAGAAATATACGAAGGCTCATGTCAGTATTCAAGCCTAAAGGTACCAACGTCTGAAGACGAAAAATCCATGCCTTCTCTTCTTTTAAAAGGACTTTATCGAAATCACCCCTTCTGGGTGATATCTTTAAAGCCCAGAAGCCCATTACCCTCAAGCCTGAAGGATCGCCGTTGTGTTTTTCGGCAAAGTGTAAGCCGATGGGGGTCTCTTCCTTGAGGCGTACACTTTTTAGGTGCTCCCCTATTCTAGTACGTAGTTGCCTTTTGGTCTTACCTACGTACATTTTGTGACATGGGCACTCTATTATGTATAGTACTCGGGAGGTAGAGCAATTTATGAAGGACTCAACTCTATAAGTCACTTTTGCTTGTGAGTCAGTATACACCTGTGATTTTATCACATGGCTGCAGATCTGACAATGACCACAAGGGTACATTCCTTTTAGAGGTTGTAGTTCAGTGAGCCAGTTAGTTTTGGTGATACGTGTAAACTCAGAGCGTACCAGATGGTCATTGAGATTAGTGATAAAGAGAATGTGACCAGCGCTACGGACTTAACTATATGTTGGGAGGATGGACTCACACATAAAGGTGTAAGCTGCCCCAATCAAACCATAGGTGTAAGGTGTCATACCATTGGTATACTAATTATATGTATTCTTGCGCTCCATCCTCATTATTGAACACACTTTTTTCTGATTTCCTCCAGTTACTAGATCCACATCCCTCTCAAAAAAACTCATGCTTTTTATTCATTTCCATTTTTCACTTGGCACTTTATCACCCTTTGAATATATTCTCCTGATATTTTTTTAGGATTTTTAGCAATTGGTAATACTGCTTCGCACTTCACGTTTTATTCAACATCATCTTTTTAATATATTCACAACCATTTCCTCCCATACCGGCATCTACCTCAGGATATTCATCCAGACATTCAGACAATTTTTCATATTTTATTCCCCTTTTTATGCCTTTTTGCTTTCTCGTCCAGCATCACTGTTCACTGGCACACTACACATCTATACACGTTTTACATCACCAACTTCTTATTTTTACCTGTTAGCAGGTATTTTGATTTTTTGCCTTCTCATCCAGCATCATGTTCATTGGCACATGCACATGCATATATATTTCTATGTCCTCAATTTTATCCTCGCCCGGTTATGGCTTTTTTGCCCAAACCAGTATATTTGTTCAAATATTGAGTGATATTGCCCTCACCCGTATTGATCCATCCCCTCTTGTAATGGTATACGTAGTGGGCATCTATTTGTGATCATGTTCCCCGTTTTTCTTACACAGACTTCTCACCAATATATACATGCACCTATATGCATTGGAACCTGCCCTGGATGGTTCAAATTATTTCTCACTTTTTCATTTTTATTTTTATGTTTTTCATTGTTCGCATTCCTCAGAAGTACACACTCCAGATATGGCCCCTTGTTTCCATCTGGTTTTACAATTAATTTGTATGGCCTTTCGTTTTTAATCTTTTAATTTATTCATAATCAGCACTTTTTAGCATGTTTTTTAATGGTACCAATAAAGTAATGTTTTTATATTGTCAAAGGCTTGTAGCACACTCGGTCAAACTAAATAGATCAGATATGATGAAATATGGCCGTTCCCCTGCACATCCAGAGAATGAAGCTAGTGGCAGAGCAATATGGCTTCCGGAGAGGGAGTAGCAAGATGGCGGTGTTTTTCCGTCCCCTCTGTTGCCTGGATACGGGCGGCTATAAATATTCCGGGAGTGCGCTCTGTTGACGCCGCTCCAGTTGACGTCATTGTGACAAAACGCGTAGGGCGGAGTCTCCGACGTCAAACGTCACTTCCGGTTGTCGGCCGTGGAACGCGGAAGCATCCCGGCGCGCACGTTTTTTCTGACTCTGATCTTCTGAACGAGTGAGTTTACTACGCCGTTATTGTATGACTGTATGACTCATTTATTAATCATGGGGCCTTCTTCTTTTTATGTGAGCACTTAAGGTATCCGCCGCTGACTCTTGACTGCTCGTCCATTACGAAGAGGAATCCCCCCATATACCAGCATACAGGTTGTACGAATATAAACGCCACCCAGTGGCCACTCGTGGAATTTCACCTATCCACATTTCTTCACCAATTTTTAAACACAATGTATGTGGCACATTTATTAGTTTATTTGTAATCCATTCACACACTTGTGGCTGTGGGTTATTTTTTCACAGTATCAGTTCACTTTATTTCCTGTATTTATTGATTTATGTGAATAAATATTTGTTCCCACATTTATATATTTTTATTTATTTTTTTCATTTTATGACACTGCACCATTTGTGGGTCACCCAACCAATATATCCCCTTTCACGCCACTAGGGGCACTATATATGGTTTCATTTATTTGTTCTATAGGTAGCGCCATCACCAATCTTCACATTTCTTTCTAGCACTTTTCACCTTACACCTAAGGTTTGATTGGGGCAGCTTACACCTTTATTTGTGTTTCCATCCTCCCAACATATAGCGCTGGTCACATTCTCTTTATCACTAATCTCAATGACCATCTGGTACGCTCTGAGTTTACACGTATCACCAAAACTAACTGGCTCACTGAACTACAACCTCTAAAAGGAATGTACCCTTGTGGTCATTGTCAGATCTGCAGCCATGTGATAAAATCACAGGTGTATACTGACTCACAAGCAAAAGTGACTTATAGAGTTGAGTCCTTCATAAATTGCTCTACCTCCCGAGTACTATACATAATAGAGTGCCCATGTCACAAAATGTACGTAGGTAAGACCAAAAGGCAACTACGTACTAGAATAGGGGAGCACCTAAAAAGTGTACGCCTCAAGGAAGAGACCCCCATCGGCTTACACTTTGCCGAAAAACACAACGGTGATCCTTCAGGCTTGAGGGTAATGGGCTTCTGGGCTTTAAAGATATCACCCAGAAGGGGTGATTTCGATAAAGTCCTTTTAAAAGAAGAGAAGGCATGGATTTTTCGTCTTCAGACGTTGGTACCTTTAGGCTTGAATACTGACATGAGCCTTCGTATATTTCTCGAGCCATAGAACCATGGAGTTAGTTCTAGTATGAGGACTTTAGGTGGGTAACAAGGTGAAAGATTGGGCTGACTATGAGAGGGACTATACTAGGCCATAGAATACTGGAATAGAGGGTGAAAGGGCCTTCCTCTCTTACAGTGTTATCAGTCTATACCACCCAGCTCCCCTGATACCCTCTAGTAAACTATGTGATACCTCTCTCTAATCAGCACCCTTCTGATCCAAATTATATCTGTTTTTCATAAATTAAGGTAATCCACTTGTGTACTTACCTATATGTATGCTAACAATGGGTGATTTTAATATATAAATGTCCCCCTCCATATGACCTAGGCCACTGTATATAAAAATATAGTCTAAGACCCCACTACAATTGAAATGTGGAAATTCCTTCCTAAAATAATGCCCATTCCCTGATGCCTAGCAGCACCTAGGTCAAAAGGTGACACTTGACTAGTGCTCGACCAATGGGTTCCCTATATCATCCATCATTCTAGTGTTTGTCTAATCATACGATAATCCTAAGTTGTATTCATCACAGTTATAATATGAATAATAGCAATGTGACCTGTTAGAAGAGCTTTGAAAGATGACAGTAATAACGTCACTTAATGACTAGATCGGTCAATAGGACTCTAATATTTACTGATTATAGTCTTGATTCATGCTTTGAAGTAAGACAATGCTGTTTTGAAAGTTGTTGAATTTAGTTCTGGAGCCACGCCTTAGTTGTCAATAAATGTGAAATACTAAGCATTACCTACTTTTTACCACCATTTTGAAGGACTGGCTTTTCATATAGCCCATCCAACTCGGCACGCAGACATTCCTCTAGACACCCTCCTTTCCATGGTGGAACTGCACTGGAAATTTAGAGCCAAAATGCATCTCAGTTATGAATGAGCAGAAGTGTCATGGTTTAATCTGTATCTGAGTAGTCCACTAGTACTTCCTATCTACATGATTGTCTGCTATGCGGACTCTAGAATTATTTCCAAATTGGTTTTGAAGCACTAGGTTGACTAGATGGGAGCATACTATATGATGTCCATGGTCCTTTGATTTATTGGTGTAGCTTCATTGGTCATTTATTACACCAGGTAACATTACCAAATTGTGGCATGCCGACCAGCAGACCCATGAGCCAGCAGCATTCACATATTCCGTCGTAGGAATGTATGCAGCATGCTCAGGTATCTGCTGGTCAGATCTTCTGGAATGAGTGTGTGGCCGGCCTTGTGAGTGTGAGTCATTGTTTTTATGTGTCCTGTATGTTGTTGGTTGTATACCTTTGAACCTTTCCATATTTGTATACTGTTCCCCAACGTTGGGGTATTTTTTAGACAATGTGTCAATTGATCCTCAATAAAGTTTTTTGAAAATTCACACCAAGTTGGTCTGAGCATCCCTTTTTGCAGCCGTTCCAAGGGGTACACCATTGCCCCTTTCTTTTTTCTTTTATAGTGTTACATTGGCTGCTGTGGCTCCCCACTTACAATTTGAGACTGTCTGGATTTCCAATAGGTCTCTTGACGGTCCTGTGCCCAGTACAAATAGGACACAGCAGTCTTTGTTTTGGGTGCCTCTCTTGTTTTGTCTAATGTAAACAAGCCACCTGTCATTCTCCCCTGTGTAAAAATGGAGATCACACGGTTCTACTATGTAGGACCATTGATCTCAGTTAGAAACACGCCCCTAGGACACACTTAACCCCTCCCTCTCCAATACAGTTAACTCCGTCACTGCCAGTGTCATTTTTACAGTAACAGTGCATATGTATAGCACGGATTACTGCAGTAATGTCACTGGTAACCCCAAAAGTGTCAAAAATGTCAGTTAAGGGTCCGATCTGTCCGCCGCAATGTCGCAGTCCCGCAAAAAAATAAATCGCAGATCGCCGCCATTACTCGTTAAAAAAAAACAACAAAAATGACAAAAATCTTTCCCTTTGTTAGTAAACGCGATAACTTTTGCGCAAACCAATCAAAATACGCTTTTTGCTATTTTTTTTACCAAACATATGTAGCATAAAACAAATTGGTCGAAAATTTTAAAAAATTTTGATTTTTACATTTTTTTTGGGGGGAATTTCATATAAAAAAATTTGAAAAATATTGTTATTTTTGCAAAATTTAAGCTCTTTTTTTGTTTATAGCGCATGATCAAAAAATCGCACAGGTGATCAAATACCACCAAAAGAAAGCTCTCTTTGTGCAAAAAAAAGGACGTCAAATTCGTTTAGGTACAGCGTCGCATGACCGCGCAATTGTCCGTTAAAGTCACGCAGTGCCGAATCGCAAAAAAGGCCCTGGTCAGGAAGGGGGTAAAATCTTCCGGGCTTAAGTGGTTAAAATGGGTCACAGGAGTGCAGAACAAACTGCACTCCTGTTAGTCATAGAAGAAGTACAGCCAGCACAACCTTTGGCTATACTTCTCCTTTAACAGTTCAAATGACTGGCTTGTGACTGTCCAGGGATACTCCCTGTATCAGAGGGACAGGGTAGATAGAAGAGGGGGATGGGTGCCTATATGTGAAGAGTGTTTTGATGGTGAATATGAGGAATGGCATTGCTAATGGGGCTAGTGAGGTGGGCAGCCTTTGTGGCTAGAGCTTCAAACAGACAAAACGAATGTTAAATTGCTTATGGGTGTATGCAGAGTCATCACAGAGTAATTAGGCTTGCCATAAACTATAGCAAAGAGAGACACAAGGGCAGGACAAGAATATTCAATTTCCAACAGCCAACTTTACTAAGCTGCACTCCATACTGCATAGTACTAAATGGGATCCAATTCCTGCAACTAGGAACACTGAAGAAAAGTTGGAGTACATTAAGGACATAGTAAACAAAATTCATCAGTGTAGTCTAATGAGAGTCACCATCAGCATTCCAAAACTACGAAGAATGCAATAAGAAATGCAAGAGTGCGAGCAGGGCAGCTAAAATAGATTATTGAGGAGGATAAAAAAAACATACATTTTTAAAAAAAATATTGATAGTAAAAAGGCTAGGTCAGAACATATCGCCCCATAAAAGATGATCAGGGGAAGTTGGTCTCAAGCTACAGGGAGAAGGCAACTGTTTTAAACACATTCTCCTCCTCGGTTTATATGAAGGGAAAGAGGGGGTATCATAAACTAGACAGTAATGCTAATAACACTATATTGAATGTACCCTTTTGGCTGACAGTGTTCGAAAAGTACTAAACAAACTTAATGTCAATGTCCTCAATGAATTTCGACATTTTATAGCCAGACCATTATTTTAAGCAAACATGGTACCAATATTCAAAAAAGGGGCCAAGATTTTTTCCTGGAAATTACTGACCAGTCAGTCTAGCACCAGGAGTATGTAAGCTATTAGGACTGATAAGGGGCCATATCCAAAAATTTTCTGATGAAAATGGTATCCTTAGTAGTAAGTACAAACAAATGGCCACTAACCCCACCTATAATTGGCCTTCCCAGCAAGGAGCACATGGAAGGGTGATGCATGTGAAGCAAAACCAAAGAAAATGCCCAATTACCAACGACCCTGCAGCCAACCAAATTATTCTGTCTAATAGTTTGTGTTAAAAACAGGGGTTTTGTTTTGCAAATACATGCAAAAGCTGCGGAGCCACTTCACGGCACCCCAGTATTATCTGCAGTCCTAACTCTATCAATTTTTGAGAGCCTCCTTAGTAGAAGCACATTCATTATAATGGATAGATAGGGGGCAGGTGAGCCTGGAAGGCTTAGTAGCAACCAATATAAATTAATGAAAGGCTTTTCTTGCCAGACTAACCTTTTGACATTCTATGAGGAGGTAAGTTGTAATTTGGATAAAGGAAAGCATGTGGGCATAGTGTACCTGGATATTGCTAAGGCATTTTTAAATCCCAAACCAAAAATGTAATATGTTGCAGCTTACCAATCATTAGATGTGGTGGCTGTATTAGTTTTCTTTCTTTTGGCCTTTTCCCCCTCTGTTTTTCCCTGGTGATCTGGCCAGTGACACACCTCCTGTATAATACAGACACCACTCTGGATGAGCACAGGAGTCAGATTTAGTGAAAAAATAAAGGTGCGCTGATAAACGTGCGTAAAGCTGCTACCAAGATATGTATGTGATGTAAATGTAAAAAAAGGTTGGTGCGCTAAACTTGTATTCCACAAATATATAAACAATGCATACAATTGTAAATAAAGTGAAAAAATTAAAAGTCCATTCTCTTGTGACAACGTGCAAATGAATAAACTTTGAAGTGACTTGAAACGAATTGTGATTCCTGTAACTCGATAAATTGTGTATGACCACCACGTGAAACGATCCCCACCACCGACAAGCTGTTCTTCTTACCAGATAGACAGATATATACGTGAGTGGATGGATGATACAGCTACTCACTCCCCATGCAGCTTCACCCAAAATGTGTGTGTAAGCCGCTTACCAGATATCAATGTGGTTGAGCATGGGAATAAACATCTCATCTCTTCAGAATCGAGGCTGTCTGTTGGTGTGGCGATCCCAATACAAAGTATAGTGTCTCCTTGTGACTCCGCAACGAATATGTAAGGAATGCAAGAGGACCAAATAGTGCATTACCCCCGATTTATTTAAAAAATAAAAGCAATTGCACTTACATGTCTCTGAATAGTCACAGGCATATACGTAGGAAAGTTGAATGATTACAGGAACGCTCCCATGTCCGGCTGCAGCAACGGACGACCGGGATGACGTGAGTGACGGCGCGACACGCCTCCTCTCTGACGCGTTTCCTCTTACGAGACTTCCACCGAGATAGGAGGGACGTGCGCGCCGTCACGCTCGTCAATATATACCTCCTAGATTGAATGACCACTTCCGGTGTCCGCAAATAACACACAGGAAGTGTTTACATCCGACGTAACTATCGGTAAGAATTTAAAATTAAAAATTGTGGGAGTATTGAATAAAACTCTTTATTATGTGTTTAAAATCACTACGGATTAATTCTTTTTTGCCCATTTTGCTGGTTAGTGTGATAGTGAACCATACTAGTATTTACTTCCGGTCCCATCTGTTTAATGTATACCAAGCTCCGGACACCGGAAATAACATTCCTAGGCGCTATTTTGTGGGGACATATCAATATATCACACATATATGTTATATCGATTACAATTACATATCCAGCTGGGTCCGCATACACCAACAATGCATTATGGGTATATATAAGTAAAAAACTTATTTTAAAAAATATAAAAATATAAAATTCTAAAACTTTAAAGAATTTTGAAAAATTATTTTTCAGACTAGTTGTTAAGATGACATTTTGGAATTAAGGAAGGAAAAAAATATTTTAGCTGTTATTTATATGAGCATTGATGTCCCACTCTACATTTAACCCCAAAGGTCGATAACATCTAAGCTCATATATCCAGAAGGTTTCCCTTCTGGATATTGACCTCTTGAGGTTACTTCCCCTCCAATGGGGTACATATTTCTCAATCACTGTGATCTGCAGATTTTTGGGATTCTTTTTGTGACATTTGCTAAAATGTAGAGAAACACTGTGTCCTATAAAACCCGTCTTTATATTTGACAAATGCTCCCCAATGCGAATGCTGGCTGTTCGAATAGTACGTCCCACGTACTGGAAACCACACCCGCATTGTAGGAGGTATATTACCCCTTTAGTATGACATGAAATAAATTCCTTAATTTGGTATTCCTTCCCTGTGTTGCTGGAACTGAACTTAGAAGTTCTTTTTGTTTTTGCTCCTTTGCAAATTTTACAATTTCTGCAGGGAAAATACCCTTTCATGTCAGGAAAAATTCTTGGGGCGACAGGTTTTTGTACTGGATTGGGAGCTATGATGTCTTTGAGGTTTCTTGTTTTTCTATAGATCATGTTGGGTCTTTCAGGGAGATGGGGACCCAGAACTTTATCTCCCTGAAGTATACTCCAGTGTTTCCGAAACGTGTGATTCAGCCACCTATAGTTGTTTGAAAATTGTGTGACAAAGGCGAACTCAAATTTGGATCCACTATTCGTAGGTATATTATGATCTTTAGGAGTTATCAATTTTCCTTGTGAAAGATTACCTACTTCTTTTATCTCTTTATCCAGGATTGCGGCATCATAACCTTTTTCAAGAATCCTTTCTTTAAGTATTAAAGCCTGTTCCTGAAAGTCCGAATCCTGTGTGCAGTTTCGTCTTATTCTTTTAAACTGGCTCTTGGGTACTGATTTTAACCAGTTCGGATGGTGGCAGCTATCCATCATGATGAAGCCGTTACGGTCTGTGGGTTTGAAATAGGATCTAGTTATGAAACCAGACCCTTTTCTGGAAATGACCAAATCCAAGAAATTGACTGATGTTGGGCTTGACTCATAAGTGAGTCTAATTCCCCAGTCATTGCAATTTAGTCTTTCCATAAATTTCTTCAATGTTATCTCATTTCCTCTCCACACAAGTAACGTGTCATCAATATAGCGCCTCCAAAAGAGGAGTTCTTTTGTTCTGTTTGAAAAAACATTCCGATCTTCCCATAAAGCCATAAAAAGATTTGCCAAACTCGGGGCAAATTTGGCCCCCATGGCAACACCTGTACGTTGGAGGTAAAAGTTACCGTCGTGATAAAAATAATTGTGTTCCATCCCGAATCTTAAAAGATCCAGAATGAACTCCTTTTGTTTCAACGGTATCTCATAGTTGGTTTCCAAAAATGTGCTCACAGCCTCGTAACCCATCTCATGTGGGATAATCGTATACAGGGATGACACGTCCGCAGTAACAAGGAGCACATCTCCATCCACTTCCATTTGTGTCATCTCTTGTATACACTGCGTGGTGTCCTTTAGGTACGCAGGGGTGTCTTGTACTAGAGGCTGCAGGAAATAATCTACATACCTTCCGATTCTGGATGTGATAGAATCGATCCCACTCACAATGGGTCTCCCCGGTGGTTTAGTGGGATGTTTGTGCACCTTAGGTAAATAATAGATGGTAGGTAACCTAGGTGCCAATGGTATTAGATACTCCTTTTCTTTGTCAGTTAGGATACCTGTGTCGAAACCTTTGTTGACTAGTTTTTTCAATTTCTCTTTGTATGTACGTGTGGGGTCTCTCTTTAGAACTTCGTATGTGTTAGTGTCGGACAGGAGATTTTTCATTTCTTCCGCATAATCTTCTCGTTTTAACAATACGATTCCCCCACCTTTATCGGCTGGTCTGATGATAAGGTTTTTGTTGTCGCACAAAGTTTTTATACCTTTCATCAGATCTGGTTGAGGTTTGTGTTGTATATCTTTCTCCTCTAGTTCTTTAAGTAACATATCTTTAAAAACTAAGATGTTGTTACTATGTTTTCCATCTGGGTTGAACAGAGAAGAATTCCTCAACCCCGTATTCACTACCGAGGAGGATTGATAGGACACATAATTACGCTCACCAGCCTTTGATAGAAAGTGCCTTTTTACGTTCAGCTTTCTAATATACTTCTGAATGTCAACAAAGGTCTGAAATTTGTTGAGGGATTGTCTTGGGGCATATTTCAATCCTTTGTTGAGCGTATGTTTCTCACTCTCAGTCAGAGTAACCCCGCTTAGATTGAATATCCCCGCCTCATCGACTTTGGGACCCTTCTTTTTAGATCCTCCTCTGGATCCTCTTTTTACTTTCTTTTCTTGCCTTTCTTGTGGCCCCGTCCTAAAAAACCCCGCTTCTTGGTGCTAATGGGTGTTTTAGAGGACTGTTGTATTCTTTCCTCACCTCTGTCCTCATATCCCTCATGTCTGAGAGGTTCAAATCTGTTCTGTGAACTTTGGGGATAAGGTCTTGGGGTATGAGGTGTGTCTAAGCTGTTGCCCATATAATCTAATGGGACGCGTCTAGGGGATCTAGACCTAGAGCGTCTGGATCTTCTCTCTGGTGACCTGGATTTAGATCTTCTTGGTCTTCTCTCAGATGATCTATGTTTCTTGTCAGTATCATCTCTATAGTATTCTTGTCTCATAGGACGAAATTCCTCTTTAGTATTCTCTCTTTTCCGTTTTTCTCTAGCGTTAGTAGAGGCATCTCTTAAAGGTCTATATCCCTTATTTTTAGGGGGTATCACCCCTTGGTTGGGTCTATTGGACTCCTGAGCATTCACAGTAGTAGTGGCCGTGCTCCTGGAGTCCTTAAACCCAAAAGGTGTTAGAGTCCCACTGGACGTTCCTTCTCCTAAGGGATTGGTAATCTCCATGTCTCTGACCAATTCTTCTTCTTCATCTGACACATTCAATTGCCATTTGAAGACTTTACCTGATTGATAATCCTCCAGGTCTCTAAAATATTTTTTACGTTTTTTAGCTTTTTGTTCTTCTTCCTCAATGGCTATAATCTCCCTTAACTCTTGGTTGTAAACTTTATAGGCTTCTTCCAAGATAAAGGGAGTTAATTTTTCCTTAATTTCCAAAATTTCCTTGTTTAACTTTAAAACTTTTTTCCTTCTCTTATCAACAAGGAAGTTTAAGAGACTCATGCCGGCTCGTCCGTTGCTGCAGCCGGACATGGGAGCGTTCCTGTAATCATTCAACTTTCCTACGTATATGCCTGTGACTATTCAGAGACATGTAAGTGCAATTGCTTTTATTTTTTAAATAAATCGGGGGTAATGCACTATTTGGTCCTCTTGCATTCCTTACATATTCGTTGCGGAGTCACAAGGAGACACTATACTTTGTATTGGGATCGCCACACCAACAGACAGCCTCGATTCTGAAGAGATGAGATGTTTATTCCCATGCTCAACCACATTGATATCTGGTAAGCGGCTTACACACACATTTTGGGTGAAGCTGCATGGGGAGTGAGTAGCTGTATCATCCATCCACTCACGTATATATCTGTCTATCTGGTAAGAAGAACAGCTTGTCGGTGGTGGGGATCGTTTCACGTGGTGGTCATACACAATTTATCGAGTTACAGGAATCACAATTCGTTTCAAGTCACTTCAAAGTTTATTCATTTGCACGTTGTCACAAGAGAATGGACTTTTAATTTTTTCACTTTATTTACAATTGTATGCATTGTTTATATATTTGTGGAATACAAGTTTAGCGCACCTACCTTTTTTTACATTTACATCACATACATATCTTGGTAGCAGCTTTACGCACGTTTATCAGCGCACCTTTATTTTTTCACTAATTCCCTACATTCCAACGGGTTGCTGCAGATAAACCAATGGATATTTTTGAATATCATAAAACCAGAATTCTGGCCGTCGAGGATGTTTTTGATAAACATCTATCAGATCCCACAGATCTTAGGGGCATTTTTATGCGCCTTAAGAATATTATGGTGTCTGAATTACACGCATCATGGGACATTGTTTTCCTGGAAAAATATATCCAGGAAAAAATGGTCCCTAGGAGTTTAAGATGGACCATCAACCCCGACCAAGGGGATACGGAAATGATGGAATGGTTCCACTTTTTCAATGGAGCCGGCATGAGTCTCTTAAACTTCCTTGTTGATAAGAGAAGGAAAAAAGTTTTAAAGTTAAACAAGGAAATTTTGGAAATTAAGGAAAAATTAACTCCCTTTATCTTGGAAGAAGCCTATAAAGTTTACAACCAAGAGTTAAGGGAGATTATAGCCATTGAGGAAGAAGAACAAAAAGCTAAAAAACGTAAAAAATATTTTAGAGACCTGGAGGATTATCAATCAGGTAAAGTCTTCAAATGGCAATTGAATGTGTCAGATGAAGAAGAAGAATTGGTCAGAGACATGGAGATTACCAATCCCTTAGGAGAAGGAACGTCCAGTGGGACTCTAACACCTTTTGGGTTTAAGGACTCCAGGAGCACGGCCACTACTACTGTGAATGCTCAGGAGTCCAATAGACCCAACCAAGGGGTGATACCCCCTAAAAATAAGGGATATAGACCTTTAAGAGATGCCTCTACTAACGCTAGAGAAAAACGGAAAAGAGAGAATACTAAAGAGGAATTTCGTCCTATGAGACAAGAATACTATAGAGATGATACTGACAAGAAACATAGATCATCTGAGAGAAGACCAAGAAGATCTAAATCCAGGTCACCAGAGAGAAGATCCAGACGCTCTAGGTCTAGATCCCCTAGACGCGTCCCATTAGATTATATGGGCAACAGCTTAGACACACCTCATACCCCAAGACCTTATCCCCAAAGTTCACAGAACAGATTTGAACCTCTCAGACATGAGGGATATGAGGACAGAGGTGAGGAAAGAATACAACAGTCCTCTAAAACACCCATTAGCACCAAGAAGCGGGGTTTTTTAGGACGGGGCCACAAGAAAGGCAAGAAAAGAAAGTAAAAAGAGGATCCAGAGGAGGATCTAAAAAGAAGGGTCCCAAAGTCGATGAGGCGGGGATATTCAATCTAAGCGGGGTTACTCTGACTGAGAGTGAGAAACATACGCTCAACAAAGGATTGAAATATGCCCCAAGACAATCCCTCAACAAATTTCAGACCTTTGTTGACATTCAGAAGTATATTAGAAAGCTGAACGTAAAAAGGCACTTTCTATCAAAGGCTGGTGAGCGTAATTATGTGTCCTATCAATCCTCCTCGGTAGTGAATACGGGGTTGAGGAATTCTTCTCTGTTCAACCCAGATGGAAAACATAGTAACAACATCTTAGTTTTTAAAGATATGTTACTTAAAGAACTAGAGGAGAAAGATATACAACACAAACCTCAACCAGATCTGATGAAAGGTATAAAAACTTTGTGCGACAACAAAAACCTTATCATCAGACCAGCCGATAAAGGTGGGGGAATCGTATTGTTAAAACGAGAAGATTATGCGGAAGAAATGAAAAATCTCCTGTCCGACACTAACACATACGAAGTTCTAAAGAGAGACCCCACACGTACATACAAAGAGAAATTGAAAAAACTAGTCAACAAAGGTTTCGACATAGGTATCCTAACTGACAAAGAAAAGGAGTATCTAATACCATTGGCACCTAGGTTACCTACCATCTATTATTTACCTAAGGTGCACAAACATCCCACTAAACCACCGGGGAGACCCATTGTGAGTGGGATCGATTCTATCACATCCAGAATCGGAAGGTATGTAGATTATTTCCTGCAGCCTCTAGTACAAGACACCCCTGCGTACCTAAAGGACACCACGCAGTGTATACAAGAGATGACACAAATGGAAGTGGATGGAGATGTGCTCCTTGTTACTGCGGACGTGTCATCCCTGTATACGATTATCCCACATGAGATGGGTTACGAGGCTGTGAGCACATTTTTGGAAACCAACTATGAGATACCGTTGAAACAAAAGGAGTTCATTCTGGATCTTTTAAGATTCGGGATGGAACACAATTATTTTTATCACGACGGTAACTTTTACCTCCAACGTACAGGTGTTGCCATGGGGGCCAAATTTGCCCCGAGTTTGGCAAATCTTTTTATGGCTTTATGGGAAGATCGGAATGTTTTTTCAAACAGAACAAAAGAACTCCTCTTTTGGAGGCGCTATATTGATGACACGTTACTTGTGTGGAGAGGAAATGAGATAACATTGAAGAAATTTATGGAAAGACTAAATTGCAATGACTGGGGAATTAGACTCACTTATGAGTCAAGCCCAACATCAGTCAATTTCTTGGATTTGGTCATTTCCAGAAAAGGGTCTGGTTTCATAACTAGATCCTATTTCAAACCCACAGACCGTAACGGCTTCATCATGATGGATAGCTGCCACCATCCGAACTGGTTAAAATCAGTACCCAAGAGCCAGTTTAAAAGAATAAGACGAAACTGCACACAGGATTCGGACTTTCAGGAACAGGCTTTAATACTTAAAGAAAGGTTTCTTGAAAAAGGTTATGATGCCGCAATCCTGGATAAAGAGATAAAAGAAGTAGGTAATCTTTCACAAGGAAAATTGATAACTCCTAAAGATCATAATATACCTACGAATAGTGGATCCAAATTTGAGTTCGCCTTTGTCACACAATTTTCAAACAACTATAGGTGGCTCAATCACACGTTTCGGAAACACTGGAGTATACTTCAGGGAGATAAAGTTCTGGGTCCCCATCTCCCTGAAAGACCCAACATGATCTATAGAAAAACAAGAAACCTCAAAGACATCATAGCTCCCAATCCAGTACAAAAACCTGTCGCCCCAAGAATTTTTCCTGACATGAAAGGGTATTTTCCCTGCAGAAATTGTAAAATTTGCAAAGGAGCAAAAACAAAAAGAACTTCTAAGTTCAGTTCCAGCAACACAGGGAAGGAATACCAAATTAAGGAATTTATTTCATGTCATACTAAAGGGGTAATATACCTCCTACAATGCGGGTGTGGTTTCCAGTACGTGGGACGTACTATTCGAACAGCCAGCATTCGCATTGGGGAGCATTTGTCAAATATAAAGACGGGTTTTATAGGACACAGTGTTTCTCTACATTTTAGCAAATGTCACAAAAAGAATCCCAAAAATCTGCAGATCACAGTGATTGAGAAATATGTACCCCATTGGAGGGGAAGTAACCTCAAGAGGTCAATATCCAGAAGGGAAACCTTCTGGATATATGAGCTTAGATGTTATCGACCTTTGGGGTTAAATGTAGAGTGGGACATCAATGCTCATATAAATAACAGCTAAAATATTTTTTTCCTTCCTTAATTCCAAAATGTCATCTTAACAACTAGTCTGAAAAATAATTTTTCAAAATTCTTTAAAGTTTTAGAATTTTATATTTTTATATTTTTTAAAATAAGTTTTTTACTTATATATACCCATAATGCATTGTTGGTGTATGCGGACCCAGCTGGATATGTAATTGTAATCGATATAACATATATGTGTGATATATTGATATGTCCCCACAAAATAGCGCCTAGGAATGTTATTTCCGGTGTCCGGAGCTTGGTATACATTAAACAGATGGGACCGGAAGTAAATACTAGTATGGTTCACTATCACACTAACCAGCAAAATGGGCAAAAAAGAATTAATCCGTAGTGATTTTAAACACATAATAAAGAGTTTTATTCAATACTCCCACAATTTTTAATTTTAAATTCTTACCGATAGTTACGTCGGATGTAAACACTTCCTGTGTGTTATTTGCGGACACCGGAAGTGGTCATTCAATCTAGGAGGTATATATTGACGAGCGTGACGGCGCGCACGTCCCTCCTATCTCGGTGGAAGTCTCGTAAGAGGAAACGCGTCAGAGAGGAGGCGTGTCGCGCCGTCACTCACGTCATCCCGGTCGTCCGTTGCTGCAGCCGGACATGGGAGCGTTCCTGTAATCATTCAACTTTCCTACGTATATGCCTGTGACTATTCAGAGACATGTAAGTGCAATTGCTTTTATTTTTTAAATAAATCGGGGGTAATGCACTATTTGGTCCTCTTGCATTCCTTACATATTCGTTGCGGAGTCACAAGGAGACACTATACTTTGTATTGGGATCGCCACACCAACAGACAGCCTCGATTCTGAAGAGATGAGATGTTTATTCCCATGCTCAACCACATTGATATCTGGTAAGCGGCTTACACACACATTTTGGGTGAAGCTGCATGGGGAGTGAGTAGCTGTATCATCCATCCACTCACGTATATATCTGTCTATCTGGTAAGAAGAACAGCTTGTCGGTGGTGGGGATCGTTTCACGTGGTGGTCATACACAATTTATCGAGTTACAGGAATCACAATTCGTTTCAAGTCACTTCAAAGTTTATTCATTTGCACGTTGTCACAAGAGAATGGACTTTTAATTTTTTCACTTTATTTACAATTGTATGCATTGTTTATATATTTGTGGAATACAAGTTTAGCGCACCAACCTTTTTTTACATTTACAGGAGTCAGATTTGGATAGCAGCATTGTCAATTTGGGGGGAGGGGAGTGTTAGATGGACTAGCAGATTTAAATACAATAACACATTGAATACTTTATAATCAGTTACACCAAAAAGTATTTTCCTTTTGAGATAAATAAAAGCAAATCATTTTAAAGCGGAGTTCCGGCTACAAAATCGTTACTTTCGATTTTGTGGCATCCGCTTCCTTAGTTTCACCTGAAAAAGAATTAGATATTTTTTTTTTTACTTACCTTGTTTCAGAAGAATATATACTCACCTTTCCTTCCACTTCCTTCCTCCTCGGCCGCGGCCCGCACCGTCACTTCCTGTCCCGCAATGCGTCCTGGGAGCTTTTACTCATCGCTCACAGGATGCAATGTGCAGTGACGTAGGCGGCCGGCCGCTCCTCTCATCGCGTTATTTCCATACAGGAAATGACGCAATGATAGGCAGGGAACACATGGAAACACATACAATGCCGATCGCATAGTACTGGGCATGTGCGAGATCTCACGCTGCATTCACCGGCCTCCTCCCTCTTGAACCAGGAAGCAGGGCAGACATTTCCCTACTGCGGCCTCAGCTGACCCGGACAAAGATGGTGGTGCTCTGCAAACATTATATAAAGTAAGATTTTATGATTGCCTAACTGTTATTAAACTGTATAAAACCGGATTAGCTGATGTATGAAGGGCGGTGGATCACGATTCTGTGGCCGGAACTTTAAGCACCATTGCCAGTGTTAAATAGTTTGCCTTATCCCTGTAACTGCAAGAGAGCTTTTCTGTTGAAAAACAACGGAATTACTGGCTGAATCGCCAAATGAACATAAAGGAAAGAAAGCTTAAAAAAGGAAACTAATGCAGCCATGACATCTAAGAATTGATAAGCTGCTATATAATAAATCTTTGCTTTTGGGTTTAATACTGCTTTAATATACTAAATTAAGTCATTTGGGATTAATGATATTGTATGTACCATGGATAGAAAACTGGCTGCAGGAGTGCTTCCAGAGAGTGGTGATTAATGGCACATTTTCCGAATGGTCTTGAGTTGTGAGCAGGGTATCCCAGGGCTGTGTAGATCATTTTTAAAAAGTTTACATGCTTATATGCAGATAACTGCAAGCAGATTATAACCAGGCAGTTATCTTTCCCACTACACAGACATAAAGCATATGTTCTGCTCATTCCTCCCTTCTTGTTAAATATATTTGATTGTACTAATTATTTTATTTAATTATTTTTTTGCTCAGGCTGTGCTCCTGCTGAATCAAACACATTGCATATCTTGATTATGTATCTTTTTAGCTATTGATGGAACACAGACCATTTTGCATACATTTTAATTTGCATCTGGAATCTCATTCCTGGTGCAAATCATTTATTTAAAAGTGTGCGTTGTTTGTTGCATCCAACATTACCATTATGATTTAATGGCAAAGTATTAACACTGTGCCCTTATACCAGGAATTATGTTCAATATCCTATGACATTCTATTAATCATTCATTTTCAGCAGTGTGCTTACATTCAAACTGATTTCCTCTTGCTTTTTTTAATTGAAGAAAGCCCACAAATCTTTTACTTCTAGTACTACAAGCTATTCTCTTGTTAATTAAAGTCTGGGGCAGCAAGCTATTTTAGGAAAGCTTAAAGGAGAATTTTGTAATACATATGTTACATGAATAACTGCCTCTCAGTTACAAAAGTGCTTCCATAAATGTGAGTTCAATTGGCTACTGTACATAATATAAATTCATGTATCATTATTATTTGTATTATTAATATTGCAAAAGAGGACCTTCCTATCTGCTGTTGAATACAATTTTATGCAGAGCTGAGAATCCCTATTTATTAGCCTTATGTACTGGTACTTCTTGTACTGTGCAAAAGTTTTAAAGCATTTGTAAAAAATATGTTGCAAAGCAGACATGCTTTAAAAAATAATTGTTAATCATAAAGACACATCCTAGAAATGGCAGTAAGGAAAACAATACACTACACTTCAAATTAATATCTGTCATGACTCCCCTTTGCTTTTAACACAGTGGCAATTTTTGTTAGGTACACTTTCATTTAGTTTCTGAAAATACGTGCGTGATAGCTTGTTCCAAGCCTCCAGGAGGACTTGTCATAGTTCAACCACAGGTTTGGCAATCTTATTTCCTTCTGTCTCTGCAAGTAATCCACACTGACTTAATGATGTTACAAACACTTCCTTGTCCTAGTTTTGATTGCAGATAGTTCTTTATGATTTTAATTGTGTGTTTGGGGTCTATCAAGTACATGATAAGGAGCTAAAAATGACAAGAACAGCCTCCATTGCACCTTCAGTCTGGGGTCAAATTTGCATTTTTCTGGTTGAGCATGCAACCCGTGTTGCCTTAGACTACTAAAAAACATTTTACATTTACCTGGTGTAACGCTAGGGAGATGAAGATATAAAGATGTCATCTATGTATACATTAAAAGATATTGGATTGGTGAAATTCTCGCGCTGTCACTTTATATGAATCCTAAATTCCTTTTAAGCTGCAGGTACTGTTATTGGTAACCTACACAATTCAGAAATGTATAACAGGGGGGAGTACCGCGCTTAAAAGGTGCTTAGTGCATGTTGTTCATACATTTAATAATTTACTTTCAGTGCTTTCAATTGTTTAAAATAAAATATAAATATTCTCCAGTGTATAAAATTATATAAATTTCTTCAGTGCATAAAGATTAAAAAAATCTCATTAATAAATAAAATATTTCTTACAAGTGATGTAAATATGTGCTATAAACAATCCTTATATCAAATATCAATATATCAAAATTTATAAAAATGAAACATAAAAATAAAATGCCAGTGATAAATTATGTGCTTATAAGTTTCCAATAATTAATTAGTTCAAAAGTGAAAAAGTGCCAAAGTGTCCTTGTATGTATAAATAAAATAGTGTATATTCAAACGCCTTTTCTTTCCCAAAATTCATGCAGGTGCTCTTCCATGCAGTGGCCACTAGGTGTCCTAAGCGCTCACCTCAATTGGCTTTATAACCAGCTTTGTATGGTATCATGTATAATCCTCCTTTTCTATGGTTAATGGGTCCGGTCACTGATTCTCACACTTATCCCTTTTCACACGATATTCCAGGGGGTGTGTATGGAGCCTTTGAATCTCCAAAATAAATGGGGCCACAATAGTGAGGTACCGTTTGGTAATTTTATTTAAAAGAGATAAAAATCATAGACTCACATTTTCCTTCGTCTTTGCCAATGCATAACAATTGTACTGTCGCTACGTCACTTCCGGTTTGGCGTCCTACGCGTTACGCTGCGTGCCCACACAGCTTCTTCCAGGGAGAAGAAGCTGTGAGTCTATGATTTTTATCTCTTTTAAATAAAATTACCAAACGGTACCTCACTATTGTGGCCCCATTTATTTTGGAGATTCAAAGGCTCCATACACACCCCCTGGAATATCGTGTGAAAAGGGATAAGTGTGAGAATCAGTGACCGGACCCATTAACCATAGAAAAGGAGGATTATACATGATACCATACAAAGCTGGTTATAAAGCCAATTGAGGTGAGCGCTTAGGACACCTAGTGGCCACTGCATGGAAGAGCACCTGCATGAATTTTGGGAAAGAAAAGGCGTTTGAATATACACTATTTTATTTATACATACAAGGACACTTTGGCACTTTTTCACTTTTGAACTAATTAATTATTGGAAACTTATAAGCACATAATTTATCACTGGCATTTTATTTTTATGTTTCATTTTTATAAATTTTGATATATTTAAGGATTGTTTATAGCACATATTTACATCACTTGTAAGAAATATTTTATTTATTAATGAGATTTTTTTAATCTTTATGCACTGAAGAAATTTATATAATTTTATACACTGGAGAATATTTATATTTTATTTTAAACAATTGAAAGCACTGAAAGTAAATTATTAAATGTATGAACAACATGCACTAAGCACCTTTTAAGCGCGGTACTCCCCCCTGTTATACATCTATGTATACAATTAAGAACGTTTTCTACTCATCTCCTTCACATATTCACACTAGATTGTAGACACCCCTTAGTCCAGTTTACTAAACACTTTTTTAGATGTCTTTGTAACAGTTTAAGTTCAAGGGAGAGTGGGTAATTAATCTTAAAGGATAAGTTCATCATATTCAGGGTGTAACTTGTAACATGTTATGAATGGACCGGCACCCGCACCTCCCAAATCTGACAGCTAGCGGGTTCTTCTCCCCCCCCCAACCCCCCCCCCCCCCCCCACCTGCTAGCTGTCACAAAAAAAATGTGGCCAGTTCGGCTGGGTCAATCATTCACAGTGTCCTGTAAATGCAAAGCTACAATGTCCGGCAACCTTTGCGGCTGTCGGCTTGTAGTTTTCAATGAACTACCATGGTGCTGTGGAGCGCCATGGCAGTTCATTTTCTCTTCCTGTCATATTGTATCTGCTTGCCTGTATGGGAGAAGCTACCGCTGCCAGAGCTGCGGCGAAGGTTCTTCCTAAGATAACAGCAGGAAAATGAGAGCCTCACTCACTATGCGGTGGTCATTCAGAACCTCTGGAGGCACTTAGAAAAAAAAGATGTGTATGGCTGTGCTAACATCGCTTATTTAGACCACATACTGAGGGACTAATTCATTGCTAGTCTGAAAGCAGGTCTAGTTCGAAGGGACCTGTAGGAGAAATTTAGGGTGCAACCTATGACTTTCTTCCATGATGTGATGGTGGATGCGGTTGCAGGGAAACAAGGGGAAGCAGACGCAACAGTGGCAGTAACCAGGAAATTTGAACTGGCGTATCTCAAAGAGGAGGCCTTGGCACCTTCACCCCTGCCTGCCATGCAAACAGGCCTGACTAAACTGGCTCAGGAGGTAGCTGCCTCTAAGAAAAACTCCCCCCCAATCCCAGAAGGGGCAAGAACCTGTTGCGCAGGGATCCTGAGGAGGATGGAAAATGCTGGCGGTGTGGCCACTATGGACACTTATCTAAGAACTGTGGACATTCTGGATTCAGAAACCCATTCATGCCGTTGGTAAACTACTTACTCCTGGAGCAGATGGACAATCCCTGGGACAGACAGCTCCAAGTCCCAACAAAGGGCTGAAGTGATGATTGCTCCAAGCCCATTGGTTTCCACCCTAGTCAATGGGTAAGAGGCCCCATGTCTGGTTAACACCAGGTCAGAGGTCACCATCATGGAATATGACTTCTATGTACAAAGGTTTGGAGCCCGGGAACAGGTGGCCCCCTGTTGACTGTCTTTTCACTTTGTCATTTTGTTCACAAGTTAAAATCAGTATTTTTTGCTAGAAAACTACTTAGAACCCCAAAACATTAGATATATTTTATTAGCAAAGACTCTGGAGAATAAAATGGCGGTCATTGCAATATGTGTGTTTTGAACAGTGATTTCATTTGCGGGCGTGACTTCAGTATACGTTTTTCTCGTGCGCAAGCTCATGGCGACGGGGGCGGAAATTTTTTATTTATTTTTTCCTATTTATTTTATTTATTTTTTTAATTTTACCACAGTTTAAAAAAAAAAAATCATCAACAAGCATTCCTTGTGACAGGAATAGGCAGTGACAGGTACTCTTTATGGAGGGATCGAGGGTCTAAAAGACCCTAGACCCCTCCACTACACTTCCATGTATTCAAAATGCCAAAAACTGCATTTTTGAATACACTCACTTTTTAAATTTGGCACCTTTAGCAGCCGAGAAACCCGGACGTGACATCATGGACGGCGCCTCCTGGTTACGTCATCAGAGACCCGATCGATGCCGCATCCGGATTTGATTGGGACTCGCACCCGGGCGGAGCCGGCGGAGACCCGGGCAGAGCCGCGGAAGGGCGTCCCCTCCTGCTCACTGGGGTAATGATCGGGCAGCTCCCGAGCTGCATCGGTCATTACCGCCGGAAAGCCAACCGCCGGCTCTAAAAAAACAGTACCGGGATGATGCCTTTAGCTAGAGGCATCACTCTGGTACAACCACTTAAAGTCAGCCAAAGTAGACAGAAGTGCGAAAGCTGTGCCATGCGCAAAGCATCCCCTGAGACTGGTGACACCCATGACTATCACTACCTCTAAGCTGTTTGAGTTGACCATAGACTTTCTGACAATTCTGACAATTTCCAGCACACCTTCCGGGTATCAGTATGAACTGGTCTTCGTCTACCACTTCACTGAATTTGCGGTGGTGCCCACCAAAGACCAGACAGCTTTTACCAGCACCAAGCTCTTCTGGGAGCACATCATTCAACCCTATGTCTGCTCAAAAGGTCTTAACTTAGAATCGGTAATCATGACGGAACTGTGCCACCTCAGTGGCATCTAGCAGTCCCACACCACCTGCTATTACCTTTAGAGGAATGGGGCCTGTGAGTGGTTCCACTGCACCCTGCTGGTCATGCTATGGACTGTAGAACTGAGCCATCAGGACCGTTGGTACGAACATGTTGGGGCCTTCTGTGAGCCTATAACAATACCGTCCAGCAGTCCACTGGGCTTAAACCCTTCTTCCTGATTTTCGGGTATATATATATATATATATATATTGTACAGGACGCCAAGGTTGGGTCCTGGACAGTTGCTATATATCTCCTGTATTTGGGTTGTGGTCTCTTTAAGGGAAGTTGGGAAATGTTCAGGGGGTCACCCAAGATGGGTGAGAAATTCCTGGGAATAGCTAAAACCAGGAGGACTGACTCGCAGTTCTCTCTGTATTGAATAGAGAGATATTTGGGACCCGGAATTTGGGGGGCTCTGTAGTGATATTCGGGTGGGAAAGAGCCCCCACCCCTGACTATAAGGGATTCCAGCGCACACAGGGTTAAGACCCATTTGAAGCAGACCTTAAGAGACAGGAAGCAGCAATAGGTGTGGGGAGAGGAGGAGTTGGTGGTTGGTGGGAGAGCTGTAAGTCTGCTGAAGTCTGCCAAAAGCTGCTGAGAGGTCTATTAAGGACTGTTACAAACCTTGGGTAACAAACCTTGGGGTGAAGACCCATCTACAAAAACTATATGTGCCTTTTTCCTTACTTTGTTCCATTGTGCTGAAGATAAGCGGACTTTATTTTGTGTTTGATTTGTGCGCTGCTGGAAGCCTTGTTTGAGTTTTGCTGAAATAAAGACTTTTTGTTTATATTTTAAATGGTTGTGCACTCAATCCGGTGAAGCTAGAACCCCCAAACTTTACAATATATATATATATATGTGTGTGTGTGTGTCTGTGTGTGTGTTTTGTAAGATATCCAATAAATAGCCGGGAAGATTAAGGGCATTGAAGATATGAAACAAATCCCCTTTGTGCAGCAGATGTACTAATGTACTACTAGGTAAGGGGTTTAACACATCAGGAAGAGAGGAATGCTCTTCATTGGGATAAAGTGCTCCATCTTGGTGAGCATGGCCACCACCACAATGATAGAATTGTACCTTCTCATAGTGGGAGTACCACAATGAAGCCCATCATAAGCATGCTCTTTGAATGAGCTTGGAAGCATATTGGTCTATGGAGACCCCAATGTTAGGCCTCAAAGCTCTTGGCATGAGCACAAGTACAGCAGGAAAAAAAAAAAGCTATATAGTCAAAGACAGAGTGGGGCCACCAAAACCTTTGTTGCAACACCTCTGTTGGTGCTGCCAAAATACCCTTTGAGTGGAGTGGCATGTCCAGAGAGCTTCTGGAACAAAAATCTTGCCCTCATGCAAAAGAAAACTGTTGGAGCAGTGGACCTTCAATTCAGAAGTAACTGGGTTGGTTTTGTATGTTTCCTTGATTTGGGGCAATAGGTGGAGTTGAATCAAGAGAAAGTTATTTTCAGAGAGAATAGTGTCGGTTGGAACTGGAACAGAATCTTTAACATACCTGAGAAGGAATTGGATAGGGATTGTATCCAACAGAAGAAGTGGAAGGCTGGATTAATCCCTTGACTAGGGTACCTTCAAAAAAGTGGAGAGAGGAGAAAAACAAAGGCAGAAAGCCTTGTAGAGCTCCTTATGGTATAGACAATGATGTATGTACAACCTGATGTAAGAGCCTGTGGGGAATATAGCTGTCCCTGCACAGAAGTGGCCACATTCTATGCTAGATATGGTGATCTGGATGATCTTAGCACATTTCCAGACAACTGGAGAGACTGATCACAAGTATTAAAAGTTTCCTATGCACCATCCTGAGGATAGCCCTATAAAACACATTGATAGTGTTTTTATGAGATTCTGTGGGTATTAAACATCAATTTTATGAAAAATCAGGATCCAAGTCTATCCTATCCTGTACATTCTGGCTCTTCTGCTGACACTTCCCCTCAACTCTCCCTATCGTTCTGCAGATGAATCCTTTGTTCAGGTTTATATATACAGTATACAGTATCTGACACAAGTAAGTGCACCCCTCACATTTTTTTAAATATGTTATTATACCTTTTCATGTGACAACACTGAAGAAATGGCACTTTGCTACAATCCAAAGTAGTGAGTGTACAGCTTGTATAACAGTGTCAATTTGCTGTCCCCCTCAAAATAACTCAACACACCGCCATTAATGTTTAACCACTTGCCGCCCGCCCACCGTCAAATGACAGCGGGACGGTGCGGCCATTGTTCTGGGTGAACGTCATATGACGTCGGCCCATTCAAGCAGGGCAGGCGCGCAATCGTGTTCGCGCCGCCCTGCACTGTCGGTGGTGGCGTGTCCCTGGGACACAGCGCATCACCGGCAGGGGGGAAACAGCCAATGGGCGTAGCTGTTTCTCACGTGATCGGCTGTGTTTCAATCACACAGCCGATCACAATGGGAAAGCCCGGAAGAAGACCGGAACACAGCTAGTCACCGGCAGTAGTAAACAGTCACTGACAGTGACTGTTTACTATGTGATCGGCTGTGAATCCATTCACAGCCGATCACAAAATGTAAACACAGAGCAGTAACTCACTGTTACTAGCTCTTCTCCCCTCACACAGTTTCCAGTGTGAGGAGAGCAGAGCCAGAAACAGTGAGTTACTGCTCTGTGTACCTGTCACAATGTAAAAGCACAAAAATAAATGTCCCCACACAGTCCTCAGCCCCCCCCCCCCCAATTGCACCTGTCACCCAACAGTCACCTCATCAGTGCCCAGAAATTGCCACCCATAAGGCTACGTTCACATGTGAGCGATCCAGAAATCATTGCAAATCGCGGGACGTCTGTGCATTGCCCGTGATTTGCAATAGCACCCCAAACGCTGTGCGATGTTGCCGCGATTTCCACCTGCCAAATCGCGGTAACATTGCGCAAACAAGGCATGACGCCCAAAAAAGGCACAAGAGCTTCTTTGGGGCGTCATGCGTTGTTTGCGTGATGTTACCTCAATTCGGCAGGCAGAAATCGCGGCAACATCGCACAGCGTTTGGGGTGCTATTGCAAATCACGGGCAACGCACAGACGTCCCGCGATTTGCAATGATTTCCAGATCGCAGGCAGAATCGATGTGATTCTGCCCTGATCCGCTACGCCCACATGTGAACGTAGCCTAAAGTGCACCTGTCAACAGAGACTGCCATCAGTACCGCCGTGCACCATCGCCCGTCACCTGTCACCCATCGGTGACCATCGCCTGTCACCTGTCACCCCATCAGTGATCGTCACTTGTCACCCCATCAGTGATCGTCACTTGTCACCCCATCAATCATCGTCACTTGTCACCCCATTAGTGATCGTCATCTGTCACCCCATCAATCATCGTCACTTGTCACCCCATCAGTGATCGCCATCTGTCACCCCATCAATCATCGTCACCTGTCACCCCATCAGTGATCGTCATCTGTCACCCCATCAATCATCGTCACCTGTCACCCCATCAGTCATCGTCACCTGTCACCCCATCAGTCATTGTCATCTGTCACCCCATCAGTCATCGTCACCTGTCACCCCATCAGTCATCGTCACCTGTCACCCCATCAGTCATCGTCACCTGTTACCCCATCAGTCATCGTCACCTGTCACCCCATCAGTCATCATCATCTGTCAACCCATCAGTCATCGTCATCTGTCACCCATCAGTGACCGTCACCTGCCACCTATCAGTCCCCTGCCACCCATCAGGGATCATCCGCAGTTAACCGTCACCCGTCGCACAGCCCATCACAGCCAGCATGTCAAAAAGGATGTACAGCAGCGAGGAGGCCCTTCAGTTCCTCTCCATGACTGATGAGAGCACCGGGGAGCTCTCATCAGTATCCGAATCCGATTCGGAATTTGAAATCGCTAATAGTAGCGGATCGGAGATGGAAGCGGACTATTCCTGTACACTTTCCTTTATAGAGTGTATTTTGGGTGCAATTTTTGCTATATACATGCAACCACTTACCGACCGCCTAACGACTATATACGTCGGTCATTAAAAGCTAAATACTGGGGTTATGGCAGCAGATAGCTGCCATAACCCCGGTATTTTTTTAAACAGCGGGCGGTTGGCTTTCAGATAAGGGTGGTCCCATTGGCATATTCACTGCGAAATTACCCTTACGGTGCAGGGGAAGAGGTGCCCCCCCCTCCCGCCACGTCCCAGACGTTTTCCCAGCTTACCGGACCCACCGGCAGCGGGGAAAACTATCCGGTCCCGGATCCTCAGACAGGAAGTCAAGTGAGGGCAAGATGGCCCTCACTCGACTCTATGGTCTTGGAGGACCGGAGCTACGTCAAAAGTCGTTGCCTAGCAACCAGTTTAAAGGGCCGCTTTTTTTTTCTTTTTTTTTTTTTTCTTTTTCAACATTTTTTTTTTCTTTTTCAACAATTTTTTTTTTTCTTTTTTAGTGTAGTTGTGAGGTGTGAGGTCTTTTTTGACCCCAGATCTCACAATTAAGAGGACCTGTCATGCCTATTTCTATTACAAGGGATGTTTACATTCCTTGTAATAGGAATAAAAATGATCAAAACATTTTTTTTTAAAACTGTGTAAAAATTAAAAAATAATAAATAAAATAAATAGGAAAAAAAAAAGAATTAAAGCGCCCTGTCCCCGTTAGCTCGCGCGCAGAAGCGAACGGATACACAAGTCCCGCCCACATATGTAAACGGTGTTCAAACCATACATTTGAGGTATCGCCACGATCGTTAGAGTGAGAGAAATAATTTAAGCCCTAGACATCCTCTGTAACTCTAAGCTGGTAACCTGTAGAAATGTTTACATTTTTGCCTATGGGGATTTTTAAGTACCAATGTTTGGCACCATTCTGTAAGCGTGCGCAATTTTGAAAGATGACATGTTGGTTATCTAATTACTCGGAGTAATATTATCTTTCACATTATGGAAAATTGGGCTAAATTTACTGTTTTCTTATTTTTTAATTTAAAAAAGTGAATTTTTTTCAAAAAAATTGCATTTGGAAGACTGCTGCGCAAATATGGTGTGATAAAAAATATTACAACGATCTCCATTTTATTCTCTAGGGTCTCTGCTATAAAAAAATATATAATGTTTGGGAGTTCTAAGTAGTTTTCTAGCAAAAAAAATAATTTTAGCTTGTAAACACCAAGTTTCAAAAATAGGCCCAGTCTTAAAGTGGATAAATGGACAACTTTGTGTAAAGTGCTACTTGGATGTTAGGCCTCTGTATGTGGCTAGGCTGTGTAAAAGTGTTACACATGTGGTATCGCCATACTCAGGAGGAATAGCAGAATGTATTTTGGGGTGCAATTTTTGCTATGTAAATGCTATGTGTTGGAAATATTTCATAAATGGACAACTTTGTGTAAAAAAAAATGCATTTTCATTTTCTTTCCCCAGTTTCCAAAAACTTGTGGAAAAAAATGACACGTTCAAAAGACTCATTATGCCTCAAAAATTATTCGTTGGGGTGTTTGCTTTCCAAAATGGGGTCCTTTTATGGGGGTTTCCATTGTCCTGGTGCTCCAGGGCCTTCAAAAGTGCGATAGGTTGTCAGGAAATGATATGTGTAATTTATGCTCCTAGAATGCCGGACGGTGCTACTTGGATGTTAGGCCTCTGTATGTGGCTAGGCTGTAAAAAAGTCTCACACATGTGGTGTCGCCATACTCAGGAGGAGTAGTAGAATTTGTTTTGGGGTGTAGTTGCAAGTATACATATGCTGTGTGAGAGAAATAACCTGTTAATACGTCAATTTGTAAAAAAAAAAAAAAAAAACCTTCATTTTGCAAAGACTTGTGGGAAAAAATTACAACTTCAAAAAACTCACCATGCCCCATATTAAATACCTTGGAATGTCTACTTTCCAAAAAGGGGTAATTTGGGGGGTATTTGTACTTTCCTGACTTTTTAGTGTCTCAAGAAATGAGATAGGCCTTCAGTACATCAGGTGTGATCAAGTGTGATACATTTTTAATGATTAGCGCCATAACTTGTGGACTCTATAACTTTCACAAAGACCAAATAATATACACTTATTTGGGTTATTTTTACCAAAGATAAGTAGCAGTATACATTTTGGCTAAAATTTGTGAAGAAAAATTACTAATTTGCAAAATTTTATGACAGAAACAAAGAAAAATGTGTTTTTTCACAATATTTTCAGTCTTTTTTTATTTATAGCACAAAAAATAAAAAAACCCAGTAGTGATTAAATACGATCAAAAGAAAGCTCTATTTGTGTGAAAAAAAGGACACAAATTTTTTATGGGTACAGTGTTGCATGACTGAGTATTTGTCATTCAAAGTGTGAGAGCGCTGAAAGCTGAAAATCGGTCTGGGCAGGAAGGGGGTGAAAGTGCACTGTAGGCAAGTGGTTAAACCGCTGGCAACAAAAGTGAGTACACCCCTAAGTGAAAATGTCCAAATTAGGCCCAGTTAGAAATTTTCCCTCCCCAGTGTAATGTCAAATAATAGAAGATGTATTTGAATTGTTGTTCCAAATATCCTTTACTTCTGATCTTCATGCATTAATAAGTAAACATACATTTACAAGCAACTGCACAGTTTCAGACATGCATATGTCCTTCTTCAAGCTGCATGTGTACTACTAATCCTCAGTACAATCTTTTATCACTATTCCCTCCGTGAGTCCAGCCTCACACTACACAGGTGTATCTCAATTTCTAATCAAATCCACTTTAACCCATTATTTTCTAACAACCTCAAAACAATAGCCAAATTTCCACACCTCTACATAATACCCCCATAGCTAACTGCAAAAATTTATTACTAATCTTCTATATCAAAACCACATCATTGTTTCATATTATTTTCATTAGACGTGTAGATTGGGCACTCCAAAGCCAAGAGTACTCAGCCCACATTTGAATGTTGGTAATAGCAGACTCATCACCAAATTCCCAACTGTTTACCCAATCTATTTAAGATCTCTCATTAAACTCATCATATACCAAAGGGAAATGTGTATATGCTACCAAGCAATATTCGAAAATCATAATTATTATCATCCTATTCACAAGAATAAATTGAAATCATAATCTCTATTTAACCTATTAGGGTATAAATAATTTAACTGTTTAATCCACATAACTTCCCTATGTCTCAGCCTAAAAATTCTATCTCCTCCCCTCTTGTCTTTTTTTATTTCTTCCAAAATCATGAATTGTCTTTCAGTATCATTATGATTACACTGCATACAATGTAGCAGGGGGGGTTTTTTCTTTGTACACATATAGATGAGTAGGTTTTGCCGCCATCCCTTGAAAAATTCTATAGGGGGTTGCTGGTGCCTCAAACCAAGAGATGTGGGACTTTGTGGGCAGGTGGATGGTTAGTTCAACCAATGAATCGGATGTGGTGTAGGTAAAATAAATACACGATTTATTACAAAAACGAAATATTACAAATTATATCAAATATAGGGGTGAACAATGTGCTTGGGGAGAGGGACCCCAAGTGTGAGAAAGGTAAGAGTGATTCAAAGGAATCAGTCACAATGGTGCATTGGGTGACTTTTTACAAGGATTTCTCCGTTTTCCAGTATGATGTTAAAACGGAAAGTTGTTCCCAGGAAAATCCCCAGTCGCTGACGCGTTTCGGCTCTCTCACGGGCCTTTATCAAAGCGTTCAGTCACTCAGTCAAAATAAATCTATGAGAACAATATACAGGATTATTCAAATCCTATGAGAATATCCTATTACATCATTAAATACTTCAAAAAGTTTAGAGGGTACATACACGGGTATAGCCGTTATCCTGCGCAGAACTCTCATCATCATTTACAGTCACAGCGGGAATCATATCCTGCATATAGCCTAGGGGAGGGGATGGCATTAGTATTAATTCAATGAGTGGGTTGGTGTTATCAAGGTGAAGGAAAAGGCAATCTTGAACTTACAGTTTGAGTAAGCTGCTAGGGTAGAGGTCCTCCGCAGTTCTGGGAAGAGGAGGGGGGAGGGAGCGGAGATTTTTCTTCCCTTTCTTGCCACCAGGTCCTTGGTCTGTAGTATATATATAATAATAAGCCTGTTTTACCAGTGTGCCATGGCTATGTATTTTGTTACCAAGAGTGCCAAAATCCCCCCCAAAAAAAAAAAAAAATGTGTGGTTTACATCTTTATTAAAGTACTTGGTGACAGTATATTAGGTAATTTGTAAAGGCAAGAGATGACCAGCGCTATGGAGTGTGCGGTGAAGCGTGAGAGACTGACAGGTGTAAGCAGCCAACAACCAAACCCCAAAAGGGGTCAGGATATGTGTAAAGTGCAAAGAGAGGTTGTAAACGGCGCTACCTTTGTGCAATTAAAAGAGATAAAGTGCATACATTCACTGTTAAAGAATTATAAGAAGGGGAGTGTCCCATAAAATTGAAAAAATATATGTGCTATATATCAAGTGGGTTCTGGTCATAAAAGATCAAGATATCCTAGTCTGTGATAAAATAAAACCCAAAAAGTGCTGAAGTGCAATAAATAAATTTAATACCATAGACAGTGTTTTTATTGTGATGTACAAATAATAAAAATCAATCCAGTGTGGAAATAAAATCAGATGTTAGTGATATTTCGGGCACTGTTTATTGCTGAAAGTGCACCATGCCCGCAGAAAAACAAATCAGTGAAGTGAAAGTGATAAGGGTTACCGGGGAAAAAATCCCTAAAGATAAAAAGGAAATAATGAAATGAAAAAACCAGCTGCAATCACCCGTGTGACCACTAGGTGTCGCGCTGTAAATACAACCTGCCCTGCACGGAAGCTTTAGGCAAGGATGGATCTCCAGGGGTCCCCCTCCACAGTCAAAGCACCAGTTGGCGTGTTTCCATATGGAGAGAAAGAAGAGGGGAGCCTCATGAAGTATCAGATCGTATAAATAAAGAAGAAACGTAGCATCCACTCACTGTGTGAAACCGTGATAGCTGCCTCGGATCCTGGGCGGGTCCATTGCGTCACAGCGTCACTTCCGGTTTTGAGATTCCACCGCCGTGGAACGCGGAAGCTTCCTGGCGAGTACTGCTGATCCGAGGCAGCTATCACGGTTTCACACAGTGAGTGGATGCTACGTTTCTTCTTTATTTATACGATCTGATACTTCATGAGGCTCCCCTCTTCTTTCTCTCCATATGGAAACACGCCAACTGGTGCTTTGACTGTGGAGGGGGACCCCTGGAGATCCATCCTTGCCTAAAGCTTCCGTGCAGGGCAGGTTGTATTTACAGCGCGACACCTAGTGGTCACACGGGTGATTGCAGCTGGTTTTTTCATTTCATTATTTCCTTTTTATCTTTAGGGATTTTTTCCCCGGTAACCCTTATCACTTTCACTTCACTGATTTGTTTTTCTGCGGGCATGGTGCACTTTCAGCAATAAACAGTGCCCGAAATATCACTAACATCTGATTTTATTTCCACACTGGATTGATTTTTATTATTTGTACATCACAATAAAAACACTGTCTATGGTATTAAATTTATTTATTGCACTTCAGCACTTTTTGGGTTTTATTTTATCACAGACTAGGATATCTTGATCTTTTATGACCAGAACCCACTTGATATATAGCACATATATTTTTTCAATTTTATGGGACACTCCCCTTCTTATAATTCTTTAACAGTGAATGTATGCACTTTATCTCTTTTAATTGCACAAAGGTAGCGCCGTTTACAACCTCTCTTTGCACTTTACACATATTAGGTAATTGTGCCAAAGAAAATTGAGTCCTGATTGACTCATTCACGTTCCATTGGAACACTTACGTTTTAAAGGGTTAATCCATAGGATAGGCGCAGGTCCGGTCTGTCCTCTCTCCTCTGTTTGTGAGGAGTGAAGGCTGACTCGTATTATTATATATATACTACAGACCAAGGACCTGGTGGCAAGAAAGGGAAGAAAAATCTCCCCTCCCTCCCCCCTCCTCTTCCCAGAACTGCGGAGGACCTCTACCCTAGCAGCTTACTCAAACTGTAAGTTCAAGACATTGCCTTTCCTTCACCTTGATAACACCAACCCACTCATTGAATTAATACTAATGCCATCCCCTCCCCTAGGCTATATGCAGGATATGATTCCCGCTGTGACTGTAAATGATGATGAGAGTTCTGCGCAGGATAACGGCTATACCCGTGTATGTACCCTCTAAACTTTTTGAAGTATTTAATGACGTAATAGGATATTCTCATAGGATTTGAATAATCCTGTATATTGTTCTCATAGATTTATTTTGACTGAGTGACTGAACGCTTTGATAAAGGCCCGTGAGAGAGCCGAAACGCGTCAGCGACTGGGGATTTTCCTGGGAACAACTTTCCATTTTAACATCATACTGGAAAATGGGGAAATCCTTGTAAAAAGTCACCCAATGCACCATTGTGACTGATTCCTTTGAATCACTCTTACCTATCTCACACTTGGGGTCCCTCTCCCCAAGCACATTGTTCACCCCTATATTTGATATAATTTGTAATATTTCGTTTTTGTAATAAATCGTGTATTTATTTTACCTACACCACATCCGATTCATTGGTTGAATTAACCATCCACCTGCCCACAAAGTCCCACATCTCTTGGTTTGAGGCACCAGCAACCCCCTATACACTGCATACAATGTTTAGGCATTGGCGACCCTGGCTGTTTACACCGATTTAAAATCGGTGTTGTGACATACGATCTTTCATTTTATGTGTGGTTTCAGCAACATATATCAGCCCACATGGGCAAATTAATGCATAAACCACATATGATGTTTGACATGTGTAAAATCCTCAAATTGTGTATTTCTTTCCATTACCAGGATGTATAAAGACATCACCTTTCCTCATTTGTCCACATTGTATACAGCTAAAACAAGGGTATGATTTCTCTTACTTCCCAAAAATGTCAATTTTTGCATAGGTTTCTTTATTTTTTGATGATCTGAATGTACTAATATATCTCTTATTGTCCTGTTCCTTCTATACGCTTTCAATGGTACTTCCTGAAAATATTCTATTTCAAGGCATGCCCGTTGTAATAAACTCCAATATGTTTTAATGATTTTTAATATTCTCTCACTAGAACTATTGTACTACAAGGAAAAAGGAAGATGTTTTGATCTAGATTTTTTATTATTTCTATATATCTTAATCTCCCCAATTCCTGCTGCACCAAGTTATTTGGATATCCACAATTCCTAATTTTTTTTACACATGTAGCGCTTCTACCTTGGGAGCTGCTGGTAACGGGTTCCCCTGGGATACCCATAGCAACAATACAATAGTTCAGCAACTTCAAAGTGCCTGGCTTAGTCAAACAGTCTTGGAATTTTGTTTTTTGCCGTTTTATTGAGAACTTGGACAGGAGAAGGGAATGAGTGGGATACTCCCACTTGAATAAACTATGCACAATTTTCTGGGATGTTTAGATATAATTGAGTGCGGCAAGGCCGCTGCTTAACCTTGTCACTAGCGATGAAGTAGTAATTAATGAACCCCTTTAGATAAGCTGTACTGTACTGCAGAACACTCTTCAGGGCCCTTCCTGGCACCCCCTTTGTTCCTATTCTTCAGGGTTTTCTACATGGCACCCCCTTTACTGTAATACTCTCCATGTGAGCTAGCTCCTTGATCCCCTGACTTCACTGGAGTGATCCCCCTTCCTGGGCCAGACAATTTCGCAGGTCCTTCAGTACTCATGGACACTGTTTTTCCCAAGATACTTTGCCATCAGCGCCACTGTCAGTTACACTGGATCCTCTGCAGCTCAGCTCCACACCTAGTTCACTAAGACCACCTTCCTCACACACTGCAGGAGAGACAGTCGTCCACCTCCTCCTGGGACTCTGCTTCCCACCAAAAACACCCTGTCACATGTCCCCCCCGGCTTTTATGAGCAATCCCTGGATGCATTGCAAGAATGCACTCTCACTGGGACTCCCACAAAAGCCAATGTGTCACTGGCTGGGTTTCCTTCACTGTCCAACAAGCTCCCCCATTGGATACAGTGGGGACACTCCCTCAGACCCAGTGAATCACACCTGGAGACATGCAACAGGCAACCTAACAGATCAGGCTCCCCTGATAAGCAGAAGGAGCAAATAGATGCGTTTTCCTAGCAACAACGTAGGAGGGTGCTACACACATTTCGTATATTCTTAATTGCTTTATATATTTATTGCTGACAATTCTTTCCACTCTAATCAATTAATTGCATATAATTGATCTGAACACATGTGGCGGATAAAAGCTATCAAACCCCAATAGTTGGTTTCTATCTGTGGGTTTGATATACAAATCAGATTCCACTTTTCCATTCTCAATAGTAAATCATAGTGTCCAAAAATGACACCGATTTACCACCAACACACGTTGTGAAATTTATGTCTGTGCTGAACGAATTCAGCATATCATTAAACATATATAGAATTCCAATGTCGCCCCGCCATACCGCAAACACATCATCGATATAGCGCTACCAAGTGGTGCCATATTTCTGAAAAAGTGTGTCCTTAAATATATATCCTCAAATGTATGCATAAAAGTGCAAACGACATTGGAACCCATAGCAACACCCTTTAGTTGTTGTATTAACATTTCTTGAAAAAGAAAATAATTATTATTCAAGATCAAAACCAAGAATTTTTCAAAAAGCTTAAATTTGTGCTGTGGAATATAGTCCATTTGCCACTATAAGGGGAACCTTGATAAAATCCCTTTTCCCTTGATAAAGTCACGCTGTGTAGTGACGCAACACGTCAGTAGGAGCTGGGTGATGTCACTTCCGATCTACGGCCGTAACCAGAAGTTAAGAAATTCCATGCCGATCAGTGCAGGGACCAAGTGGTCCACTTCCCTGTGAATCTCTACATACCTTACTGTGAGTTTTTGTTACTTTAAATAAATACTATATTAAACTACTCCACTATGGAGCCATGAGTGAATGAGATATGAATATCCAATGCTAGATGAACCAGTGTCATTATTGGAGCCAGACAAAGGATCCTTTTATCTATGCTGAAACGTTTTAATTTTGCATAATTGAGGTGAGCAGCCACTGCACTCTGTGTTGGATTCTTTATTTTGGATTGCCTCACATCGGTGACACTGTGTGATTGGTTTACATCACGTTTCTGGATTACCACGAAACATATATTTATTCTTTCTGCACATTCACATGGACTTTGTATGTATTTTTTGATCACCAATTTTTACATGAACTTAATTGATATTTATCAAAATTTTTAATTATTTATTGTATTATGAATGGATTCGCACATGATTGTCTAAATCAGCACTGCCCTGTCTATGCTTTTGGATGATTTTTTTGGAGCACTGGTCACTTTTTTAATTGGTATATTACCCACATACCATTTTTGCATTGTATGGACATTTCTATGAATCGTTTTTGTGTTATTGATTGTATGCACGATTTAATGCAAGATTATCGATATATGTAATTCATTTTACCTGTGTATTTTTAGCGCCAATTTTACATATATAGCAATATATATATTTTATATTTTATCATTGCAAGTGGTGACACTGCAAAAAATTGGCTGCTATTAAGCTTTATTTGCAGTTTCCTTACACCCTTTATTCATCCTCCTATTGGTTAGCGCATTGGTTTATTACTTTTATTTTTAATAGATAGTCATAAAGATCCCGTGTAATTGTCCCATCCCTGAGCGCATGTTTCAAAATATCCTCTAATTGTTTTTTCGAATACTCCAAGTTTGGTCACCTGTTAATTTCTTATATGCCTCCTGATCTTCAAGTTGTCTGTAAATTTAATTCTCATACATTTGTTTGTCCATAATAACGGTGCAGCCACCCTTATTTGCTGGTTTCAAAACAATTTCCTGGTTTTCATGTTCCTATACATCTCTCATCACCTCCTCTACAAAGGTTTCCACCGATGCATATGTAGTGGGTGGTACCATTTTGGATTTTTTAAATAGACCCATTTTTTTACAATTAGGTGTGTCCCCAGGAATTTCTATAAAAGTACTTGGTTTATGTTCAAAATGTACCTTCCATCTACTGTAATGTTCCTAAATAGTCTCTACAGATCCTGATCAGGCGTAAACTTATCCAAAAAACTTTTTGGACAAAAAGATAGTCCTTTAATAAGCACTCTTACCTCCTCTGGGGGTAGAGTGCTGTTATATGGTGATGTTATATACTAGGTTCTCCGATATTAGTTTTTGATTGTTCCGTGTATTGCGGCAGGGCAGATACATAGCCGTGGCTCCATCTCTGGTGTTATATGATTTGATTTACATACTAGACCGGCCTTCCCACTGTGTTTGATCACAAAAAATACAGCGGGGGAAGAATCAGTGTCAGAAGAGACCACTAGTGAAGAATCCGATGCACTTTCTCTTCTCATAGTGCCTGATGTAATCTGTGCACGACATATAAACGGGGCCATCTATAAACTTGGTTCCTTTAATAACCTTCACTATCTCAGTCAAACGTATTCCATTTTTTCATCTCCAAATCTGTACGATATTTATTCATATTTTTATCCAAACTTTCCTTTAGATTTGTAAATTTCTCAGAGGTCCCTGTGGATTTTAACTAATTTTCCACTTTTAACAATTGTTCTGATACCACCTCTAATTTCTTCCATATATGTGAATATTTGGATAAGTTTATGCTTGATCAGGATCTGTACAGACTATTTAGGAACATTAGATGGAAGGTACATTTTGAACATAAATCAAGTACTTGTATAGAAATTCCTGGGGACACACTTAATTGTACAAAAATTGGTCTATTTAAAAAATTGAAAACGGTACCACCCACTACATATGCACCGGTGGAAACCTTTGTAAAGGAGGTGATGAGAGATGTATAGGAACTTGTCTCTCATTTGGACTATGGCGATCATATACCTAACAATCTTATGCATGATGAAAAATTGGCATTGAAAAGGTTAAGTGAAAACCAGAAATCGTTTTGAAACCAGCGGATAAGGGTGGGTGCACTGTTATTATGGACAAAAAAATGTATGAGAATCAAATTTACAGACAACTTGAAGATCCGGAGGCATATAAGAAATTAACAGGTGACCCCACTTGGATTATTCGAAAACAATTAGAGGATATTTTGAAACATGTGCTCAGGGATGGGACAATTACAAGGGATCTTTATGACTATCTATTACCTACACACACAATCCACAAGGATAAGGATAACCCCTAGGACACCCGATTGTGTCGGGTAGTGATTCTCTCTTTGTCCCTACTACACAATTCCTGGATAAGAATCTGTCTCCTCTTATACAGGGAACTAAGTCCCATATTAAGGACACTAATGATTTTTTTTACAGAAGTGTAGAATTGGGGAGATTAAGATATATAGAAAAGGGTTTCATCAGAAATAATAAAAAATCTAGATCAAAACGTCTTCCTTTTTCCTTGCAGTACAATAGTTATAGTGAGAGAATATTTAAAATTATTAAAACACATTGGAGTTTATTACAACAGGCATACCCTGAGATAGAATATTTTCAGGAAGTACCACTGAAAGCGTATAGAAGGAACAGGACAATAAAAGATATATCAATACATTCAGATCATCAAAAAATAAAGAAACCTATGCAAAAAAGGACATTTTTGGGAAGTAAGAGAAATGGATCATATCCTTGTCTTAGCTGTATACAATGTGGACAAATGAGGAAAGGTAATGTCTTTATACATCCTAGTAATGGAAAAAAAATACGCAATTCGAGAATGACAAACATCATATGTGGTTTATGCATTAATTTGCCCATGTGGGCTGATATATGTTGGTGAAACCACACAAAAAATGAAAGATCGTATGTCACAACACCAATTTTCAATTAGGAGTAAACAGCCAGGGTCACTGGTGCCTAAACATTGTGTAGAGCATAATCATAAGGATACTGAAATACAATTCATGATTTTGGAAGAAATAAAAAAAGACAAGAGGGGAGGAGATAGAATTTTAAGGCTAAGACAGAGAGAAGTTTGGTGGATTAAACAGTTAAATTCTTTATACCCTAATGGGTTCAATAGAGATTATGATCTCTATTTATTCTTGTGAATAGGATGATAATAATTATGATTTTTGAATATTGCTTGGTAGCATGTACACATTTTCCTTTGGTATATGATGAGTTTAATGACAGATCTTAAAAAGTTTGGGTAAACAGTTGAGAATTTGGTAATTTTGTGAAGAATCTGCTATTGCCGACATTCATGTTGGCTGAGTACTCTTGGCTTTGGGGTGCCCAATCTACACGTCTAATGAAAGCACTATGAAACAATGATGTAGTTTTGATATAGAAGATTAGTAATAATGATTGCAGGTAGCTATGGGGGGTATTATGTGGAGGTGTGGAAATTTGGCTATCGTTCTGAGGTTGTTAGAAAATAATGGGTTAAAGTGGATTTGATTAGATATTGTGATTAAGGAGATACACCTGTGTAGTGTGAGAGTCCATTCACACTGCCGCGACTTGTGAGGCGACTTGTGTGCCCTCAAGTCGCCCCAAGTCGCTTGACATAACAAAAGCAATGTTAATCAATGAGTGCCGTCTTAATTGGCACTACTGAAGTTGCTCCGACTTCAGAAAAGCGTCCTGTACTACTTTGAGGCGACTTGTATCCGACTTGTCCCATAGACTTCAATGGGAGTCGCCTCCTTATCTTATTTGAAGCGACTTGTGATCCGACTTTGCATGAAGAAGAAGGAAAATTAGCCAGGCATTCCCCACATTGCAGCCATGCCTACAGTTCCTATATACCATTATCTCTGCCTGGTCTGTGTGAGTGGCACTGGTGGACACTGATTTGTGGCACTGATACGTGGCACTGGTGGACACTGATTCAAGGCACTGATACGTGGCACTGGTGGACACTGATTCGTGGCACTGATACGTGGCACTGATACGTGCCACTGGTGGACACTGATTCGTGGCACTGATACATGGCACTGGTGGACACTGATTCGTGGCACTGCTATGTGGCACTGATACGTGGCACTGGTGGACACTGATTCGTGGCACTGATACGTGGCACTGGTGGACACTGATTCATGGCACTGCTACGTGGCACTGGTGGACACTGATTCGTGGCACTGATACGTGGCACTGGTGGACACTTACTGTGAGGAAAGGGATATGCAGTGTAGTTAGGGTACTATATACCACTATAGTTAGATTCAATAATCTAGTTTCTGTAGGGAAAGTGTTAAGTGTCAGGGTGACCGTAGTGTAGTTTAGGGTGAACTGACTCTGACTTCTATGCCAGGGTGACAGAACTCATCCATGTCAGGGTGACTGCCATAAGAAAAAGATAATTTTTCTTAGAATTATTAGTAGAGCAGGGATAGGGCTCCTCTCCTTTTATGCCAGGGTGACAGAACTCCTCCATGTCAGGTTGACCACCATAAGAAAAAGATTATTTTTCTTAGAATTATTAGTAGAGCAGGGATGGGGCTCCGCTCCTTTTAGACCTGGGCGTTTTTGTTTCAGGCGTTTATTGGGATTTTTTGTGGACGTCTTTGGAGGCAGGCATGACATCTGAACTTCTGTGTAGGGATATATATACACACACACACATGTATGTATATATACACATACACACATATAGGTGTGAAAGGAGCGGAACCCTATCCCTGCGCTACTGAAATTATTTAGATTATATAAGTGTAAATCAATTATTCATATAAACAAGTGAATATGGGTTAAACAACAACAATAACCCATGAGTATAAATAACAGAATATTGTGATAAATATATTCGTGAAAAATAGTCAAAACAGACAAGTGTATATGAATCACTGCAAATCATCCAACATATAATAATGAAGAGTCCGATATAGTGCTTCTTCCAGCAGAAAGACACCTCCACCAAATTCACAAGGTCACCCAGTGAGTCAGGCTTCTTACCAGAAATGATGGACCCCTTATTATATGTTGGACGATTTGCAGTGATTCATATACATTTGTCTGTTTGGACTATTTTTCACGAATATATTTATCACAATATTCTGTTATTTATACTCATGGGTTATTGCTTTGTTTAACCCATATTCACTTGTTTATATGAATAATTGATTTACACTTATTGTTTGTGAACACAGATTAATTTATATCCACTTGCATATATCAACTGTTGCTTTTTATATATTTTTTTTAATTGTTTGTGGACACAGACTTTAGCACAGAGTATTATAATATTTATTTATATATATTTTGATTGGTTTGAGCGCAGCTATTATATTTCACTATATAATTTTATCATTAATAGCCAGAATAAATGAAAATTACCGCCAATTAAATAAATAAATGCTCAATCACCAAACGCTGGTAAAATCTGCTACACTGGTTTGAAAAATAAACAGCTTAGGTGAGTTTTTAACACTATTTTTCTCCTGTCAGGTTTACAATAAACCAGTGTGCATGAGACCTAAGACAGCAAATTTTGTAAGGATGAGGGCTGCTCTCCAAGATTTAAAGACTGAGAGGGAATGTTGTCGTTAGGGACCCAGAACAGAAAAGGGAATGCTTCAAATCGACTGTATGTGAACACACTGCAAAATGTATTCCCACGGACAATACGTTTAAATAGGCTAAAAATAAAACCTATGTAGCTCATGTTCAAGGTTAAAATAACTATAAATAATAAGAAAAGAACATTAAAAAAATTTAAAAATAAAGGAACACTATTATCATTTAAACATTACAAAGAAATATGTAAAAAGGTAATCAAGGCTGCAAAAATTGAAATTGAATGTCAGGTTGAAAAAGGGATTAAAACCCTTAAAAAGTCTTTAAATATATTAACATTAGAAAGGTCAGGTCTGAAAATGTGGGCCCTTTCTAGATAATTTTGATTTGGTTACTGGGGACATTGTGAAGACAAATGAATTAAATACCTTATTCAGCTCTGTGTATACAAAAGAAAATAGGGAAGCCCAAGTCCTTAATGGGGATAGTATTGACATAGCCCCAAATGATGACATGGCTCAAAATTGACATGGTCCCGAAACATTTTGACAAAATAAAGGTGAATAAAGCACCTGAACCAGATGGCTTACATCCAAGGGTCCTCCATAAGCTCTGTTATACAGTATCTAAGCCCTTGTTTAAAAATTTTAGAGACTCTTTTATGACTGGCATGGTACAACTGGATAGGTGTAAGGCAATGGGGTGTCTATATTTAAAAAGTGTTTAAAGTCTTTGCCAAGTAACTACTGACCGTTTAGTTTAAACTCTACAGTCTGGAAGATACTGGAGAGTTTAATAAAAGAACACATGGAAGAGTTTTTGCTAGAAATAAAAAAAATGATATTTTAATATTTTTATTGCGGTAGTAAGATAATATCAAAAAGGCACAATTTTTGAACAATAGTGCAAACAGGTATAAGATCAAATACAAGTACAGGAATGTATTTTCTTCAAGTTGTTCATAAATATAGAATCTCTTGATAAGCAGGGATATCCCAGCAATGAGTAATCTCAATAGAATTATCAGTCAGGGTAACCAGACAGTATACAAGAGTATGAGGAAAAAAATAAATAAAGCGGAACCCCATTGTACATTCCTATTTGTAATGTTAGTATAGAACTTTTTAAAGGTAGGAAAAGGAGAGTAAATCAGGAGAAAGTAAAGGAGAGAAGAGGGAGTCAGTCAGAGTTTCATTGTGGTATGGATATGGATAAGTATGGTATCCATGGATCCCATGTCGCATCAATATATAGGTAATTAATTTTGTCAATTTCTTGGGAACCTCCTCGGAAAGTTTTTGAAAAAGCGCTGGTTCCAGGGATCTACGGATATTAACCCCTGTCACTGAATGTATCAGATTAAATACACAAATCCAGAATCTAATGACTAGAGGGCATTGCCACCAAACATGATACATTGTACACATCTGGCCATAGCGCCTAAAGCAAATACCAACGTAGAAGCATTTTATAGTATGCTTCAATTAGTGTTGTGTTAATGGATATTTTGGATAAAGCATAGGCAATATCTTGCCAGTCAGATAATTCAAAATAGGTATTCAAGTCCCGTTTCTATTGAGACATATAAGGGAGTTTAGTGGTCGGATCAGTAAGAGTGGCAAATACCATGGATAACAGTCCCCTTCGTTTTACAAGATAATTCAAAATTTGTAATTGTTTGGGTCTCTTTAGTATGTTGAGTTTAGATCGCATGAAAAAAATAGTATGTACTATAATAATTTACTCGAGGGCATTTGTAGCGTATCTTTAAAATATTGTAAGGAGTGTGGTTGGTTGCCATTGAGGTAGTCACTTATCCTGAAAAGACCCTTATTAAGCCACCATAGAAATGGCATTGGAGTCATGCCGGGATAGAATTCAGGGTTGCAAAAAAGGGGGGCCAGTGGAGTATGTGCAGATGACAGGGGTTTTTAATGTTTTACTCCATCCCAAACTGCTAGGGAATGGGACAGGGTAGGGCATAAAATAGGAGGCAAAGGCAGCCAGGAAGCCACATTAAGGAACCAACGGCAAAAGGGTGGCATAAGAGAGCTTCAATCGAGACTCGAATAGGTCTGGATCCCTTAGCCGTTGTATAGGACAGCTGAGTTTTTTTGAGCAGCTTGATAATAAGCTTGTAAATTAGGGAGGCCAAGTCCACCACATATAACATCTCGTTCTAGGTTTTTTATTGTTCCAAATAAAACAAGAATTTCTGATTGTAAATGCTGAAAGTCTACTTTCGGGACAGCAATCGGTAGGGTTCTAAAAAAGTAAAGTATTCTGGGTAGAAATGTCATTTTAATAGATTTAATTCTGCCAAACCATGATAAGGGATAGTCTGCCCATTGTCAAAGATCTTCCCGAAGTCAACGAAAGAATGGAGGTTAATTAGCCCGATAGAGAGTATCAGTTGAAGGATTCAATTGAATCCCTAAATTGGAAAGAGAGTGTAGTGCCTACTGAAATTTATAAGTGTTGCGTAAGGACTGCACCATTGAGGGAGGTAAAGAAATATTAAGGAGTGTTGATTTTTTGGGTGTTCAGAGAAAGTCTTAAGAGTTGGGAAAATTGGTGTAGCAAAGTCAATAGATTAGGTAGGGTAGTTTGAGGGCTAGTAACATACATGAGGACGTCATCGGCAAATAAGGAACATTTATGCTCCTGTTGTCCACAACATACACATGTATGCTAGGATGGGATCGAATCGCTATGGCTAAGGGTTCAATAACCAATGCAAATAGCAATGGAGAAAGTGGGCAGCCTTGTCATGTTCCACGTCGGATAGGAAACAAAGGCGACCTAAAACCCTTAATGGAGACCTGAGCTGACGGATTGCAGTAAAGCATTTTCAGTAGTGAAATAAAGGTAGAGCCGAATCCAAAGGCCTCTAGAGTGGTAAATGAATAATCCCAATTTAGACTATCAAAATGATGATGTAGGATTAACACCTAATGTCTTATTGGTATTCTTACTTTTGCCAATGTGCAAAATTTGAAGGCTAAGCCACCACATTTACTGCAACCATGCCCCATACTTGGTGTTATTCCTTATATACTGTATGCAGCTATTTCTGTTTCATTTAAATAGTCTGGGTCAACCTACACATAAAGGTTGATTTGCTAAAGGCAAACAGACTGTTCTCTTTGAAAGGGAATTTACCTTTAGCTTAGGGAATAGGGTGAAGCTCTGCTGAATTCCATCATCCAATCATGAGTAGTGTTGAGCGAACACGGACTGTATTATTCGTGTTCGTACCGAATAATTGGATTTTTTGTACCCGAACACGGACACGGACACTTTACTGTATGTTCGGGTAAAAATCCGTGTTCGGTCGTTTTATTTCCGGGTTTTGCATGCTTTGGCGCTCTTTTCATGGCAGGCTTTCAACAGCCAATCAACAATCGTTTAACTGGTGTGCCTTAAGCCATCCCAGCCATGCCTGCAAATGTCTCAGTAGCTGTGATTGGCCGTCTGAAGCATGTGACCAAGTCTTTATAAGTTCCAGGCAGCCGCAGCGTCTTCATTCTGCTGCTTAGATCAGGGACAGAGCACACATCAACGTGCTGGCTGCTGATTAGGGAAAGACAGGCAGGAAAAAACCATTTGTGTCCGGATAGAATTGAGGGACAGGTCGGAGTGTTTAGGCAGGGCGAGTTGTAGGCATTTTAGGGATAGAGTCTGCTGAATTATAGGGTCAGTGTCTTCTACAAACTACAATCGATATTGCTGTGTGGGGGGTGGGGTCTGCACTCAATCCTGATCTACGATCTCTTCTCAATCCTGTTAGGGAGAGGCTGCTGCTGAATTTTAGGGTCAGAGTGTTCTACAAACTACAATCGATATTGCTGTGTGGGGTCTGCACTTAGTCCCGATCTACGATCTCTTCTCAATCCTGTTAGGGAGAGGCTGCTGCTGAATTTTAGGGAAACTGTGTTCTACAAACTACAATCGATATTGCTGTGTGGTGTGGGATAGGAGATAGGCAGGTGTCAGTGATCCACATCCATTTTTCTGTGTGTGAGCTGCAGTGAACACAATCTTTTTGGGCTGCAGTGAACACAATCTTTTTGGGGTGCAGTGAACAACGTCCTTTTTGGGGTGCAGTGAACAAAATCTTTTTGGGGTGCAGTGAACAAAATCCTTTTTGGGGTGCAGTGAACAACATCCTTTTTGGGGTGCAGTGAACACAATCTTTTTGGGGTGCAGTGAACAAAATCCTTTGTGGGGTGCAGTGAACACAATCTTTGTGGGGTGCAGTAAACACAATCTTTTTGGGGTGCAGTGAACAACATCCTTTTTGGGGTGCAGTGAACACAATCTTTGTGGGGTGCAGTGAACACAATCTTTTTGGGGTGCAGTGAACAAAATCCTTTTTGGGGTGCAGTGAACACAATCTTTGTGGGGTGCAGTGAACACAATCTTTTTGGGGTGGAGTGAACAAAATCCTTTTTGGGGTGCAGTGAACAACATCCTTTTTGGGGTGCAGTGAACAAAATCCTTTTTGGGGTGCAGTGAACACAATCTTTTTGGGGCGCAGTGAACAAAATCCTTTGTGGGGTGCAGTGAACACAATCTTTGTGGGGTGCAGTGAACACAATCTTTTTTGGGTGCAGTGAACAACATCCTTTTTGGGGTGCAGTGAACAAAATCCTTTTTGGGGTGCAGTGAACACAATCTTTTTGGGGTGCAGTGAACAAAATCCTTTGTGGGGTGCAGTGAACACAATCTTTGTGGGGTACAGTGAACAGAATCTTTGTGGGGTGCAGTGAACACAATCTTTGGGGGGTACAGTGAACACAATCTTTTTGGGGTGCAGTGAACAAAATCCTTTTTGGGGTGCAGTGAACACAATCTTTGTGGGGTGCAGTGAACACAATCTTTTTGGGGTGGAGTGAACAAAATCCTTTTTGGGGTGCAGTGAACAACATCCTTTTTGGGGTGCAGTGAACAAAATCCTTTTTGGGGTGCAGTGAACACAATATTTTTGGGGTGCAGTGAACAAAATCCTTTGTGGGGTGCAGTGAACACAATCTTTGTGGGGTGCAGTGAACACAATCTTTTTGGGGTGCAGTGAACAAAATCCTTTGTGGGGTGCAGTGAACACAATCTTTTTGGGGTGCAGTGAACAAAATCCTTTTTGGGGTGCAGTGAACAACATCCTTTTTGGGGTGCAGTGAACACAATCTTTTTGGGGTGCAGTGAACAAAATCCTTTGTGGGGTGCAGTGAACACAATCTTTGTGGGGTACAGTGAACAGAATCTTTGTGGGGTGCAGTGAACACAATCTTTGGGGGGTACAGTGAACACAATCTTTTTGGGGTGCAGTGAACAAAATCCTTTGTGGGGTGCAGTGAACACAATCTTTGGGGGGTACAGTGAACACAATCTTTTTGGGGTGCAGTGAACAAAATCCTTTGTGGGGTGCAGTGAACACAATCTTTGTGGGGTGCAGTGAACACAATCTTTTTGGGGTGCAGTGAACAAAATCCTTTTTGGGGTGCAGTGAACACAATCTTTGTGGGGTACAGGGAACAGAATCTTTGTGGGGTGCAGTGAACACAATCTTTGGGGGGTACAGTGAACACAATCTTTTTGGGGTGCAGTGAACAAAATCCTTTTAGGGTGCAGTGAACACAATCTTTGTGGGGTGCAGTGAACAAAATCCTTTTTGAGGTGCAGTGAACACAATCTTTGTGGGGTGCAGTGAACACAATCTTTGTGGGGTACAGTGAACACAATCTCATACTTCTGAAGATTTGAGGGTGCTGCCTGTTCCATACTCCTCCTCCTACTGCTCAACCATCCTTTTAGGGGTACAAACAATAGTAATTGGGGCCTAGTGTGGTGGTGTACGTGTGAGATACATACACTTTCTTTTTGATCATATTTTCTATTCCGCTATTCAATTAAAACCTTTGGGGATCAATTAAATTGCGTGATAGTCTGTGTCGGTACGTGTGAGATCCACCTTTCCAAGTTTTTGGGGTTCATCTCATACTTCTGAAGATTTGAGGGTGCTGCCTGTTCCATACTCCTCCTCCTACTGCTCAACCATCCTTTTAGGGGTACAAACAATAGTAATTGGGGCCTAGTGTGGTGGTGTACGTGTGAGATACATACACTTTCTTTTTGATCATATTTTCTATTCCGCTATTCAATTAAATCCTTTGGGGATCAATTAAATTGCGTGATAGTCTGTGTCGGTACGTGTGAGATCCACCTTTCCAAGTTTTTGGGGTTCATCTCATACTTTTGAAGATTTGAGGGTGCTGCCTGTTCCATACTCCTCCTCCTACTGCTCAACCATCCTTTTAGGGGTACAAACAATAGTAATTGGGGCCTAGTGTGGTGGTGTACGTGTGAGATACATACACTTTATTTTTGATCATATTTTCTATTCCGCTATTCAATTAAAACCTTTGGGGATCAATTAAATTGCGTGATAGTCTGTGTCGGTACGTGTGAGATCCACCTTTCCAAGTTTTTGGGGTTCATCTCATACTTCTGAAGATTTGAGGGTGCTGCCTGTTCCATACTCCTCCTCCTACTCCTCAACCATCCTTTTAGGGGTACAAACAATAGTAATTGGGGCCTAGTGTGGTGGTGTACGTGTGAGATACATACACTTTATTTTTGATCATATTTTCTATTCCGCTATTCAATTAAAACCTTTGGGGATCAATTAAATTGCGTGATAGTCTGTGTCGGTACGTGTGAGATCCACCTTTCCACGTTTTTGGGGTTCATCTCATACTTCTGAAGATTTGAGGGTGCTGCCTGTTCCATACTCCTCCTCCTACTCCTCAACCATCCTTTTTGGGGTACAAACAATAGTAATTGGGGCCTAGTGTGGTGGTGTACGTGTGAGATACATACACTTTCTTTTTGATCATATTTTCTATTCCGCTATTCAATTAAAACCTTTGGGGATCAATTAAATTGCGTGATAGTCTGTGCCAGTACGTGTGAGATCCACCTTTCCAAGTTTTTGGTGTTCATCTCATACTTCTGAAGATTTGAGGGTGCTGCCTGTTCCATACTCCTCCTCCTACTGCTCAACCATCCTTTTAGGGGTACAAACAATAGTAATTGGGGCCTAGTGTGGTGGTGTACGTGTGAGATACATACACTTTCTTTTTGATCATATTTTCTATTCCGCTATTCAATTAAAACCTTTGGGGATCAATTAAATTGCGTGATAGTCTGTGTCGGTACGTGTGAGATCCACCTTTCCAAGTTTTTGGGGTTCATCTCATACTTCTGAAGATTTGAGGGTGCTGCCTGTTCCATACTCCTCCTCCTACTGCTCAACCATCCTTTTAGGGGTACAAACAATAGTAATTGGGGCCTAGTGTGGTGGTGTACGTGCGAGATACATACACTTTTTTTGATCATATTTCCTATTCCGCTATTCAATAAAAACCTTTGAGGATCAATTGAATTGCGGGATAGTCTGTGTCGGTACGTGTGAGATCCACCTTTCCAAGTTTTTGAGGTTCATCTCATACTTCTGAAGATTTGAGGGTGCTGTCTGTTCCATACTCCTCCTACTCCTCATCCATCCTTTTAGGGGTAGAAACAATAGTAATTGGGGCCTAGTGTGGTTTTGTACGTGCGAGATACATACACTTTTTTGGATCATATTTTCTATTCCGCTATTCAATAAAAACCTTTCTAGGGCAAGATCTTAAATTACAGAAATATGAGGAGACGTCAAATAAGGGCCGTGGCCTGGGTCGTGGTGCTGCTGGTAGAGCTCCTGTTGCAAGGAGAGGACGTGGTCGATCTGTGCCAGCTACACGCACAAGTGAAACACCTTCCTCAAGTGTGAGTAGGCGACAGAACCTGCATCAGTATTTGGTAGGGCATCATACGCCCCTAGAAGTGATGAGGCCAGAACAAGTGGAGGCGATAGTAGATTGGTTTGCTGCTGACAGTGCCTCCAGTTCCTTCACATTGTCTCCCACCCAGTCTACTGCAGAAAGGTCACAGTTGGCACCTGCAGCCGATGTCCAACCGTCTTTCACCTCACCCCCTTGCAAATCAGGCAAGCAGTCTGAGCCCCAAGCCATACAGCAGTCTCTTCTTCTTTTTGATGACTCTGTCAGCAGGGTTTCCCAGGGCCATCCACCTAGCCCTGCCCCAGAAGTGGAAGAGATTGAGTGCAGCGATGCCCAACCACTTATTTCTCAAGATGAGTACATGCAAGGATCATCGCAGCACGTCTCCGATGATGACGAAATGCAGGTGCCAACTGCTGCGGCGTTCAGCATTGTGGAGACCGACAAGGAGGGCAGGGGTGAAGACTGGGTGGAAGATGATGTGGAGGACGATGAGGTCCTCGACCTCACATGGAATGAACGTCATGCAGGTGACCTGAGTAGTTTGGAGGAAGAGGCGGTGGTCGCACAGAGCCACCAGCACAGCAGAAGAGGGAGCAGGGTGCCACTACGCCCGCTACTGCCCAACGCAGCAAGGGAACGAGCGCACCAAAGTCAGCTCAAAGGAGTTCTCTAGCGTGGAAGTTCTTTAGAAAATGTGCTGATGACAGGACACGAGTGGTTTGCACCCTGTGCAATCAGAGCTTGAAGCGAGGCATAAACCTTCTCAACCTGAGCACAACCTGCATGATCAGGCATCTAAGTGCAAAGCACGAGCTGCAGTGGAGTACACACCTTCAAAACCAAGAAACGTCTCTGGCTCATCCTGCTTCCTCTTCTGCTGCAGTCTCGGCCGCTCCAGCCACATCTGTAGTGATACCGGCACCTGCCACCCCGCAAACAGACGATCTGTCAGCAACACCACCACCTGGGTCACCAACAACCATCTCCACAATGTCCCGTGGAAGCGTTCAGCTTTCCATCTCCCAAACACTTGAGAGGAAGAGGAAGTACCCCCCTACCCACCCGCGATCCCTGGCCCTGAATGCCAGCATTTCAAAATTATTGGCCTTTGAAATGCTGTCATTCCGTCTGGTGGAGACGCACAGTTTTAAAAACCTTATGTCGGAAGGCCATCCCTTCCCTGCACAACCAAGTGGGGGAAAAAATCAGGTGTGCACTGCGCAACGCCATCTGTGCCAAGGTCCACCTAACTACCGATACGTGGACCAGTAAGCACGGTCAGGGGCGTTATATCTCCCTAACGGCACACTGGGTAAATGCAGTGGCGGATGGGCCTGAGGCGGATAGCAATTTGGCGCATGTCCTTCCACCACCGAGGATTGCAGGGCGCTTCAGTTTGCCTCCTGTTCCTAACTCTTCCTACTCCGCTTCCTCATCCTCTACCGCCTCCTCATCCGGACAGCGTAACACCTTCACCACCAACTTCAGCACGGCCAGGGGTAAACGACAGCAGGCAGTTTTACAACTTGCCTGTTTGGGGGACAAACCACACACCGCGCAGGAGTTGTGGAGGAGCATGGAACAGCAGACAAATGAGTGGTTGCTGCCAGCGAGCCTCAAGCCCGGCCTAGTGGTGTGCGATAACGGGAGAAATCTCATAGCAGCTCTGGGCCTAGCCGGTTTGACGCACATCCCTTGCCTGGCGCATGTGCTGAATTTGGTGGTGCAGAGGTTCCTTAAAAACTACCCCGATATGTCAGAGCTGCTGCAGAAAGTGCGGGCCGTTTGTGTGCACTTTCGGCGTTCTCACCCTGCTGCTGCTCGCCTGGCAGCGCTGCAGCGTAACTTCGGCCTTCCCGCTCACCGCCTCATATGTGACGTGCCCACAAGGTGGAACTCCACCTTGCACATGCTGGAAAGACTGTGCGAGCAGCAGCAGGCCATAGTGGAGTTTCAGCTGCAGCACGCACGCGTGAGTCGCTCTGCGGAACAGCACCACTTCACCACCAATAACTGGGCCTCCATGCGAGACCTGTGTGCCTTGTTGCACTGTTTTGAGTACTCCACCAACATGGCCAGTGGCAATGACGCCGTTCTCAGCTTAACTATCCCACTTCTATGCCTCCTTGAAAAAACTATTCGGGCGATGATGGAAGAGGATGTGGCACAGGATGAGGAGGAGGAGGATAATGAAGAGGTAACATTTCCAAGGCTTTCAGGGCAGTCATTCGCAAGGGGCTCCGAGGGTGGGTTCCTGCACACACAAACGCCAGGGACACAATTGTCCAGCAGGGGCACAGTTCTGGAGGATGAGGAGGATGAGGAGGAGGAGGAGCTGGAGGAGGAGATGGAACCATGTTCACAGCAGGGTGGCACCCAGGCCAGCTCATGGCCATCACTGGTGCGTGGCTGGGGGGATACAGAGGACACGGACGATACACCTCCAACAGAGGACAGCCTTTCGTTGCCTCTGGGCAGCCTGGCACACATGAGCGATTACATGCTGCAGTGTCTCCACAACGACCGCCGAGTTGCCCACATTCTAACTTGTGCTGATTACTGGGTGGCCACGCTGCTGGATCCCCGTTACAAGGACAACGTACCGTCCTTAATTCACTCACTGGAGCGCGATCGCAAGATGTGCGAGTACAAGCGCACGCTGGTAGACGCCATGCTGCTGGCATTCCCATTTGACAGCGGGGCCGCAGTGGAAGCACAAGGCAGAGGAGGAGGAGGAGGAAGAGGAGGTCGCCAACGCAACCAGGGCACCGCCAGCACCTCAGAAGGCAGGGTTAGCATGGCCGAAATGTGGAAAAGCTTTGTCAGCACGCCACAACAAACAGCAGCACCAGCAGCTCAGATGGAACGTCTTAGCAGGAGGCAGCATTTTACCAACATGGTGGAGCAGTATGTGTGCACACGCCTACATGTAGTGAATGAGGGGTCTGCCCCCTTCAACTTCTGGGTCTCCAAATTGGGCACATGGCCTGAGCTTGCCCTTTACGCCTTGGAGGTGCTGGCGTGCCCTGCAGCCAGTGTATTATCTGAACGGGTATTTAGCATGGCTGGGGGCGTTATAACAGACAAGCGCAGCCGCCTGTCCAGAGACAATGTGGACAAGCTCACGTTCATTAAAATGAACCAGGCATGGATCCCACGGGACTTTTCCGTACCTTGTGCAGAATAGCAATGGATACCGACCTTACCCACCCATTGTTCCATTTTTGCTCTTTCTCACTCTTTTGGGGTGTACCCTCATTTAAAATTTGTGAAAAGAAGCAGTGTTGGCTACCTCGTCCTCCTCCTCAGGGCCAGATTAACGTAGGGGCTATTGGAGCTGCAGCTCCAAGCCCCTACCTTTTATATAGGCCTCGGGTTGGCCATATTCACTGTTACCGCTCTTCTGTCACTTGTAAACACAGAAGTCTGGCTTCTATGCTCGCTTCCCCAGGCAGCACCCTCAGAACCTCCCCACACAGCGTGAAGGCCGGACAAGGAGGGACAGTTGCCGATGCATGGATGTGTTTATGGGCTTCAGAGACAGCATCCCATGTTGAATTAGGCATGCATGTCTGCACCCCTCCTCCTCTGGGTGCATGGCAAGGCACGGCCCTTAAGGCCCTTCAAAATCTTCAGCACCAAGCCCATGATGCTCTTAATCCGGCCCTGGTCCTCCTCCACCGCCGCTTCCACCTACACCACCCATAGGTGTGCGCAGCCTATTGCATTAAGGTGTGCACCCCAAAGTTGAAATACACATGCATGTGTTTGCCAGCAGGGAGAGTAATGTATCGGGGCCATGTACCTGTAGGCAAAGAGAAATAGAGCAGAGCAGGTCCGAGGGAGATCTTTCCCATCTCCTCACTGGCAATGCTATGTGCCCTAGGTGATTAGGGTGTGCCCAGGCACACCCGGCACACCCTGTGCGCATGCCTATGTCACCGCCACATCCACCACCACCTCAACCTCCCTCCTACTCCATATGGGCCTCGTCCTTCAGAGATGAAGAAGAACATTGTTTTATGTTTCTGTTTTGTTTTGTTGTTTTGAGTTATTTCCCTATCCACATTTGTTTGCAGAGCACTTGCCATGCTCTTAATTATGTTTTGCTGCCATTTGCAGCACTCTAGCCCTTTCCTTTGGTGTTTTAGAGCCATTTTAGTGCCTTAAAGTTCGGGTCCCCATTGACTTCAATGGGGTTCGGTGTCCGGGAAAAGTTCGGTAAAAGTCCGGGACACGGACCCGGACTTTTTTTTAAAGTTCGGCCGAACCCGTCGAACACGGACATCTAGGTGTCCGTTCAACCCTAATCATGAGCAATTGAAAAAGCTGTTTTTTATCGTTTTCCTTTGCAAAGAGCATTTTCGCCAAAGAGATTTAAAACATACAAATTTCCCACTCACAAGTTTCCTGTGCAAACAAGCATGTAACGCCGACACAGAACCAGCAGAGTAGCATGCGTTCCAGGTGCCGATCATGACGTCACCGGAAGTTCCCACCTAATGCATTTCGCCCACCCACTGGGCATTGCCTAGAAGAAAGCACTATTGCACTTTGTTGGGAGGGCTTTCATGGGTTTTTTGCACAACTAAATTTCATGAAATAATATTTTTTTATGATTTATGGTGTATATGTATATATTGTATAATTTAAGGGGACAGCGCTGGGGATCTGCATATATATATAATTTAAAGGGACCACACACCTTTTTTTACCACCAGCAGCCCATGCAATAGTTTGTAGCACTTTATTGTTATTTATTATTCAGACACTTTTTTCTACCTTAGCGTGGGCATACAAATATTAGATAATTGTATGCTTGCTGATTTATATTGTGTTGCTTTAAATTGCCATAATATATTTTAATTGATTTACTGTTAAGAGGTTTGTGGCCTTATTCCTGTACATCTTTAGATTACAGGTGTAGACAGCTCTAGTACATTACCAAGTGTGTCAGTGGGGGCCGAGCAGCTTCAAGAGTCATGGCAGAGAACAGAGGACCCATCAAACCGAGTGGCTCCTTCAGGGGGGGAAGCACTACTAAAATGCCAAAACGTTTGCTATTGTATAAAGTTTCTTTTTTAATTGACTACATGGAAAATCAGCTATGAGTTTGACATGTAGTTGTTCCAATAACACCACAAGCAACTAGAAAGTCTAAAAATATATTTGTGGGGAAGAACACTTTATGTACAGTATGTGTTTGAAAAGCCCATGACTGGACACAATAATGAACTTTTATCATGCTTTCACACGGCGACTTTTATTCTATGTACTTTGGGTCTTTTCTTTTTTTTTTCTTTATGTTTCTAGAAGTTCTCATAATTTTATATTTATTAAGTAGTTTTCAAGGCATGAAGAATACCTTAGAAATATAAAAATATAGTTATATGTTGTTGGGTTTATTTGTAGAGCTGATTTAGAAAATTGCATTGGTTAGACTGCATCAGCTCAAGATTCTTACATATGGTCTTACATATAGTCAGATTTTTATATAATTTTTAGCCAGCTTTTGAAAAGATCTTGCTCATCTGTTGCCTAGTCCGTATTTTTGCCTACAAGTCTGAAGATATAGAGCATTTTATGAGAGTGGTTACGTACTTTTAACTGTCATTTTACATGGGAAACATTGGATTCTAAAGTGTAAGTTATAAACTGTATTATAGTTATGATCATATGATGGCGATTCTTGGCACCCCAGATGTTATGGAATTACATTTTCCATGATGCTCCCTACACTGCAGAGTACATGAGCATCATGGGAAATGTAGTTCCAAAACATATGGGGTGCCAAGGTTCGCCATCACTGGGAGGTGTGTGTGTATAGGCACTCATATCGTATTATTTTTTCAGATCGATCACCGTAGAGGTTATTGGTACTTCATGACAGTGTTGCCTGAATATTATTTTGCTATATTTATATCCTGATTTTTGACCAGAGTGAGGAGTGGTATACTGTATAGCATGTTGTATCTCAAAAACTAAAACTGATAGGGAAAAATTGGAGCTTTTTTTTGAATCAGCGAACAGATCTAACAAATCAAGGCACCAAAATGTGTGTTTGCCTATGTAATGTATTGATAATAAAGTAATAGGTGACTGTAAAAAAATATAGTAGAAATATAAAACAGTTAATTCAATGACTGCAAGCATGAAGTAAACAAAAATATGAAGTAGTTCCTCAGACAATTAGAGAGGACAGTGTAGCTATTGTGGAATGGATTGAAGGAAAATGGTATTGATACATACATAGTTACATAGTAGTTATGGTTGAATAAAGACAACAGTCCATCCAGTTCCACCTGTGTCGGTGTGCATGGACGTATTCATTTCCCATACCCCCAAATGTTTTTATCCTTGAGATGTACGTCCAAGAGTCTTTTAAAAGTAGCCATATTCCCCACAGTTACTACCATTTGTGGTAGAGAATTCCACAGTCTTGTAGCCCTTACTGTAAAGAACCCAGAGATGTATAGTAACTAAGTAAAACTACTTCACTACTGTACTTAAGTACGGAAAGGCGGTATCTGTACTTTCCTGGAGTAGAATTTTTTTCTCCTACTTCCACTTTTACTTCACTACATTTTTTCAATGATTTCAATACTTCTACTCCAATATTTTTTTTTTGTGCTGCGTAGTTACTCGTTACTATTATAAAAATTACCACTGCCAGAACAGTGGATGGCAGGTTTCATGAAGCTCAAAACATGTGTATTATCAGCGCATACAATGGCCAAAAATAAATGCTACTGTATGTATAAATAAAAGCTGCATTTGAAATAATAAAAAACAATTTGATGTTCAAACTTTTGACTTCTTTCTTTAATAACTACATAACACAGTACTTGTACTTTTACTTCCAGTACTTGAGTAGCAAAATTAAAAAAAAAACTACTTGCAATACTTAGGTACAAAAAATTTTGAATACTTTAGTACTTCTACTCAAGTCACTTTTTGATCGAGCACTTCCACTTCTACTCAAGTCACTTTTTGATCGAGCACTTGTACTTTTACTCAAGTATGGGCTTCGAGTACTTTATACAACTCTGAAAGAACCCCCTGCGTAGTCTGAGGTTAAATCGCTTCTCCTCTAATCGCATTGTATGTCCTCGTGACATCATACATTCTTTGCGACTGAATAGTTTTTTTTCTATGTTGATATCACCATTGAGGTATTTATAAATTGCTATCATGTCCCCTCTCAGGCGTCTCTTCTCCAGAGAGAATAAATCAAGCGCTTGTATGCGCTCTTCATAATTTAGGTCCTGCAATCCCCTAATCAGTTTAGTTGCCTTTCTCTGGACTCTCTCCAGCTCCAACACATCCCTTCTGAGGACCGGCGACCAGAACTGGACAGAATACTCCAGATGCGGTCGGACCAGAGTTTTATAAAGTGGCAGGATTATAGCTTTGTCTCTGGAAAACATCCCCTTCCTTATGCATGCCAATATTCTGCTGGCTTTGGCAGCTGCAGCTTGACATTGCATGCTATTGTTAAGTCTATCTTCTACTAAGACTCCCAGATCTTTCTCAATTTTTGATTCCCCCAGAAGTTCCCCCCTAGAGTGTATTGTGCTTTTATGTTTTTTGTCCCCAAATGCAAAACCTTACACTTCTCCACTTTAAACCTCGTTTGCCATGTAGTTGCCCACGTTGCGATTTTTTTTAGGTCGCTCTGTAGAATTCCTGCCTCACTATGTGAAGTTATTGCCCTGCTCAATTTAGTGTCATCTGCAAAAACTGATATTGAGCTACTGATCCCGTCCTCCATGCTATTTATAAATAAATTGAACAAAATTGGTCCCAGGACTGAGCCTTGGGGGACCCCACTTTCCACCCCAGTCCAGTCTGAGTATACATTATTTATTGCCACCCTTTGGACACGCCCCCTTAACCAGTTCTGTATCCAAGAGCAGACCTTGTGGTCGATGCCTGCAGACCTTATTTTATTGATATAATTTAAAGAGGAAGTAAACCCTCCTCTGCAAGTTGTACCTATAGGTAAGCCTATGATAAAGCTTACCTATAGGTACTGTAAATATCTCCTAAACTTGTACCGTTTAGGAGATATTTACCTTACATGCTGCCAGTGACGTCACTGGCGCATGCGCTCTGAAGGAACGGCCGCTGGTGCCGTTCCTTCAGACCCCCGTGCCGTGACCGTCGGCTTCCGCGCGCGTGCGCAGGAGTGACGTAATCGCGGGTCCAGCCAATCAGATGGCCGGATGCCACGATCCCGGAAGACGGGCGACATACAGGTAAGCGGGCGGCATGACGGGGGCTCGTTCTAAGGTAAGTATTTCATAATGAGCTAGTATGCGATGCATACTAGCTCATTATGTGTTTCTCTTTCAGGCTGTAAAAAAAAAAAAAATGTGAAATGAGTTTACAACCTCTTTAAACTTTGGCAGAAACAGACTCACACATTTTACAGCCAAATTTCCATGTTTAGCATGTCATTCAATGGGAAATGCAAAATAATAAAGTATAACTATAGACAAAACGTTTATTTTTTATTTTTAATAGAGTGAGGAGGGATTAAAACCCCTGTCAGTTTTTATTGCTGTCTGTGTCCCTGTCAGGGATATTCATCCTCTCTATTTGTCCTATTTACCATTATCATTGAAACTGAAAGTAGAAAAATTCCCAAATGTTGGTTGTCCCCAGAAAGGTAATAGAGGGGAAATCTTCCAATGGGGACACTAGTTCTGGTGACTAGGGATTTTCCTCTCACTTCCTGTTTGGCTATGGGACAGGAAGTGAAGAGAAGTCTTCACAATGGGACACATACAGTGAAAGAAAATCCGACAGGGGTTACAACCCTCCCTTACTCTGTGCACAATTTAAAAAACATTTTTTTTGCACATAGTTCCACTTTAATTATAAACAGAAATAATTAAGTCACAAATGATTTTTGCACTACTGTAACCAAATTACTCCTGAACTAAAATCCCCCTTCTTCACTATGTTCAATATCATTTTATGGAATGCCCATAGTATTTGTTTATTTTCTATATATTTATGTTTTATAGTTTTCCAGTTAAATGCGTTATATGAAGCCCCAACTTCAGCCAAAACTTTGCATTCATTTTTGGAAAGAACAGGGAAGAGTTAACACTTTTTTGGGGTTTTCATTTACATCTCTGCCCCTATTGGATAATTTCTGCATCACTTCATGTCAGGCAGGTAGCGATAGGAAATTGCCCCAACTTGGTTCACAAAAACTGTGCCCTTTATTTTTTATACAGGCCCTATGACAAGAAGTGAGACCCCCACCTTCCTCAAATAGGTACAAACACAGAGATAAAAGCATGATAGAATCTTAACCACTTTACCACCGGAGGATTTTGCTGTCTTCCGTCCAGGCCACTTTTTGCGATTCGGCGCTGTGCAACTTTAACTGACAATTGCGCGGTCATGCGACGCCGTACCCAAACGAAATTTACGTCCTTTTTTTCCCACAAACAGAGCTTTCTTTTGGTGGTATTTGATCACCTCTGCGATTTTTACTTTTTGCGCTATAAACAAAAAAAAAGCGTTTATTTTGAAAAAATAACAATATTTTTCACATTTTTTTATATGAAATTCCCCCCCAAAAAAATGTAAAAATCAAATTTTTTTAAAATTTTTGGCCAATTTGTTTTCTGCTACCTATGTTTGGTAAAAAAAATCACAATAAGCGTATTTTGATTGGTTTGCGCAAAAGTTATTGCGTTTACTAACTACGGGAAAGATTTCTGTCATTTTTGGTGTTTTTTTTTTAACGTGTAATGGCGGCGATCTGCGATTTTTTTTGCGGGACTGCGACATTGCAGCGGACAGATCGGACCCTTGACTGACATTTTTGACACTTTTGGGGGTACCAGTGACATTACTGCAGTAATCAGTGCTATATATATGCACTGTTACTGTAAAAATGACACTGGCAGTGAAGGGGTTAATTTTATTGGAGAGGGAGGGGTTAATGTATGCCTGGTGCTTACTGACGTGTGGGGGGGAGGTGACTTTGTGAGACAGGGACAGATCGGATGTCCAGCTATGCTGAACACTCCGATCTGTCACTCCCTGTCACTATGGAGATCCGCCCGCTGTGTTTACACACAGCGGGCGGATCTCCAGACTCGATCCCCGACGATCGGGTAAGAGCAGCGGCGATCGCCGCTGCTCCTCCCCTGGCCCGACTCCCGCTGTGAATGAAAACAGCGGGAGAGCGCCTCCGGGGGCGCGCGAGCGCCGCCTACAGGGGGAGGAGTCCAGCGATGTAGGTCTACGTCGCTGGACGGGATCGTGGCAAAGTGCCGCAGTAGCCTCCATGTGAGCGGAGGTAAAGTGGTTAAACTTTTTCCTGCATGACTCTTTCTTACTCTGCAGGTAGCCATAGATGGATAGAATTTAGAAAGAAAATTCTTAGTAAACGTCTTTCAAAAATGTATGTGAAAATTCTCAGAAGGTTCTCAGATCGTTCTAATATTTTTTGGAAAGAGTTTGTTTGCTTTTAACATTTGATTTTGGAATGAATGGACTTTACCTAAAGAAAACCACAAACACTGTTAGAAAAATTTCACTGCAGTCAAAAATGAACGTCAATTTGACCCACTAAAAATTAGAAAAACAAATTATCTTTCTAAGAACATTTGTTTACCTAAGAATTTTCTCCCTATCTATGGCCAGCTTAAGACACAACAATGGTTGGGGATAGGTTTTAATTGCAGCAAGTGTAACCTGCACATATATACTATTCTGTTCCCCAGCAGAGAGCTTGCACCTCTTGTTAATGGTAATGGTTTTTACAGAAATCAAGCAGTTTGTCAAGAACCATACTGCCTCGCAGCTAGCAGGCTGCATTATGTAGCAGGCATCCATGCCCTAATGAAATGCGCAGGTACATAGCATGTGCAGTTTACAGAGATTGTAAACCCCTTGGTGAAAAAAAAAAAAAAGAAAGAAAACTGTAAGACAAAGATATAATGAGCTAGTATGCAATGGAAATACTTACCTGAGAACGAAGCCCTTCCAGCGGCGCCCGCTCACGCCTGAGACGTCTGACATCTTCCCCGGTGTTTCTTCTGGGTTTGCAGGCTCCGACACTGTGAGAGACCGCTCTTGCGCGCATACCACCTGTTTGCGGCACAGGCTCTGAAGGTCCGGTATGGTAAGTCAGACCTTCAGAGCGCATGCACCGATTACGCCATCAGCTGTATGCACTCTGAATATCTCCTAAGCTGTGCAAGTTTTAGATAAAGGAAGTATACGGAGCTTCGTGTATAAGTGTCCAAAGGACCATCTGCCACATCCCTAATATAAAGGCACAAAAAGAAAAGCGGGAACTCCCAGGTGGGACTTTGAGGGTAGATAAAAAATGAAGAATCAACGTAATAAAAACAGTATCTTTATTTCACACCATAAAAAAAATGACAATATCACATGGAAAGCTAAAATCGAAACGATAGACCATCTGTTAGAGTACAAGTGTACCATGGGTTAAATCAGGGGGAACAGGAGGGTGCTAGAATCTAGTGTCCAGCCCAATAGTGTTCACACTGACATGTTCATATTCAACATGTTTCGGAATATACAAAATTCCTTCTTCAAGGGATAAATAGGAGCAAGGTACTTGGGTCTACTGGATACAAAGTATAAATATCAATATATACATAATCAATTATAGTATCTTACTTGAATCTATACAATTACATTTGGCAAAAATGTTGCTATATACTCACACCAATACAGATACGTCCAAAAATTGCAGGGGTTTGTGCTTACAGTCCTGAATGCATGTCTCATCAAAGTTATAACACAGATTGTAGCCCCCGATGTGAGGCCATAGGAATGTGGACCAATGACATAGGAAGAAGGTGAAGGGAGGGAGACTCTATGTAGAGCAATGCTCATAAGCCTCGGTCATATAGGACACCCTCGAGGATCCTATCCTATTGAGATAATAATAGGATCGGTCCTATTGATAATAATAATGTAGGTATAATGAGAGGTAATATAGAAATGATATATATCTGTATTGAAGAGGTCTCAGGCCAGAGTGCCAGTTTCCTCATGTCTAGCAAAACCTAATATAAACAAAGGGTGTTGCCACAATGTACTTACATGTGCCATGTGAGACAACTGGTGCTGGTATCCCGGGTAAGACCCACCTGATGGGAGGCCCATCCTGGTCCCAGTATATATACTTACTTAATGATTAAAAGGAGGAGTGGATAGAGGGGGGAAGGAGCCTGAGGGCGGTAGTGGACGTGTGGTTACAGCCAAACTGTGCAAGTTTAGGAGATATTTACAGTAGCTACAAGTAAGGCCTCATGCACACTGGACGTTTTTACAGCTGCTGTTAGCAGCGTCAGACGTTTTTTTTTGCAGCTGCAGAACGCCCATCCATGTTATTCTATGGCCTCATGCACACATAGAGCTTTTAGGAGCTCCAAGTGGCATAGGCGTTTTACAGCTCCAAAAAAAACCCAGGAACTGTGGGTTCAGGAGCTCCAGCGTCAAGCTGCAAAAAACGTCTGACGCTGCTAAAGGCTCCATAAGGCTCCATAACGTTGCTTAACGTGCGTTAAGCCACGTTATACGTTTTTTTTCTTCCATTCAAAATCAATGGCTCCCTACGGGAGCCTATTGATTTGAATGGAAGTCACACCGCAGGTCGGATCAGGATGATCCGACTTGCGGTGCGACCTGCACTGTGAGAATCTTGAGGGGGAACTCCACGCCAAAATGGGGAAAAAAACGGCGTGGGGTTCCCCCCCAGGGTTCCAAACCAGGCCCTTCGGGTCTGGTATGGAATTTGAGGGTAGCCCCACGCCGAAAAAATGGCGTGGGGTCCCCCCAAAATCCATACCAGACCCTTATCCGAGCATGCAGTCCGGCATGCCAGGAAAGGGGAGGGGACGAGCGAGCGGCCCCACCCCCCCTGGATCATACCAGGCCACACGCCCTCAACATGGGGGGGGTGTGGGTGCTTTGGGGCAAGGGGGACTCTGCACCCCGCACCTCAAAGCACCTTGCCCCCATGTTGATGAGGACAAGGGCCTCATCCCCACAACCCTGGCCGGTGGTTGTGGGGGTCTGCGGGCAGGGGGCTCATAGGAATCTGGAAGCCCCCTTTAACAAGGGGGCCCCCCCAGATCCCGGACCCCCTCCCTATGTGAATGGGTATGGGGTACACTGTACCCCTACTCATTCACCCCATAAAATGCAGTGTATGGAAATAACGACAGGAGACGTTTTGGAAAATTTATTAAAAATCTTCATCCGGCTCTTGTCCTCTCCGGGGGTCTTCTGCTGTCTTCTCCTCTCCGAGGGTCTTCTGCTCTTTTGCTGTCCGCCCTTCTTGTCTTCTCCTCTCCGGGGGTCTTCTGCTGTCTTCTCTCCGAGGATCTTCTGCTCTTTTGCTGTCTGCCCTTCTTGTCTTCTCCTCTCCGGGGGTCTTCTGCTGTCTTCTCCTCTCCGAGGGTCTTCTGCTGTCCGCCCTTCTGCTGTCCAATCTTCTTGTCTTCTCCTCTCCGGTCTTCTGCTCTTTTGCTGTCGGCTGTCCTTCTTCCTCCGGTCCTCCTCCGACGACGTCTCCAGCGATTATGCCGGCCTCTGGTCTCTGCAGCTTATTATATAGCCATTAGGGGCGTGGCCGCCAGATGACGTCATCGGGAGACCACGCCCCCTTGTGTCACATATGACGTCATATGTGACACAAGGGGGCGTGGTCTCCCGATGACGTCATCTGGCGGCCACGCCCCTAATGGCTATATAATAAGCTGCAGAGACCAGAGGCCGGCATAATCGCTGGAGACGTCGTCGGAGGAGGACCGGAGGAAGAAGGACAGCCGACAGCCGACAGCAAAAGAGCAGAAGACCGGAGAGGAGAAGACAAGAAGATTGGACAGCAGAAGGGCGGACAGCAGAAGACCCTCGGAGAGGAGAAGACAGCAGAAGACCCCCGGAGAGGAGAAGACAAGAAGGGCGGACAGCAAAAGAGCAGAAGATCCTCGGAGAGAAGACAGCAGAAGACCCCCGGAGAGGAGAAGACAAGAAGGGCGGACAGCAAAAGAGCAGAAGACCCTCGGGGGGAGAAGACAGCAGAAGACCCCCGGAGAGGACAAGAGCCGGATGAAGATTTTTAATAAAATTTTCCAAAACGTCTCCTGTCGTTATTTCCATACACTGCATTTTATGGGGTGAATGAGTAGGGGTACAGTGTACCCCATACCCATTCACATAGGGAGGGGGTCCGGGATCTGGGGGGGCCCCCTTGTTAAAGGGGGCTTCCAGATTCCGATGAGCCCCCTGCCCGCAGACCCCCACAACCACCGGCCAGGGTTGTGGGGATGAGGCCCTTGTCCTCATCAACATGGGGGCAAGGTGCTTTGAGGTGCGGGGTGCAGAGCCCCCCCTGCCCCAAAGCACCCACACCCCCCCCCCATGTTGAGGGCGTGTGGCCTGGTATGATCCAGGGGGGGTGGGGCCGCTCGCTCGTCCCCTCCCCTTTCCTGGCATGCCGGACTGCATGCTCGGATAAGGGTCTGGTATGGATTTTGGGGGGGACCCCACGCCGTTTTTTCGGCGTGGGGCTACCCTCAAATTCCATACCAGACCCGAAGGGCCTGGTTTGGAACCCTGGGGGGGGAACCCCACGCCGTTTTTATCCCCATTTTGGCGTGGAGTTCCCCCTCAAGATTCTCACAGTGCAGGTCGCACTGCAAGTCGGATCACCCCGATCCGACCTGCGGTGTGACTTCCATTCAAATCAATAGGCTCCCGTAGGGAACCATTGATTTTGAATGGAGGCAGAAAAAACGCTGCTAACAGCTACTGTGGCCAAACGTGCAATAACGTTAGTAGAAAAAGCTACTGAAAGCACGTTTTTACAGCTGCTGTTTCCCGGCGTTATGTAAACAGCTTTGGAGCACGTTTTTATGACGCCCTGTGTGCATGGAGCCTAAGCCTTACCTGTAGGTACAAGTAGGTACAAGCGGTGTAACAAAGTTTACAACCACTTTAAGAAGCGAACCTTTGACTCACTGTCATGCACTTTAGCACCAATGCTGGAGTCTGCAGCACATCTGGTGGATCTGGTGAAACCTATAGCTTAAAGGTAAAAGGTTATAAAATTTAGGTTGCATGTTTACCACTTTAGCTTGGGAAGGTTTGCCCTCCTTCATGACCAGGCCATTTTTTGGGATAGGGCCCTGCGTTACTTTAACTTTACTTTTAGCAATTGGCGCTTTCAGCGCTGGCACACTTTGAATGACATTTGCACAGTCATGCAACACTACACCCATATGAATGATTTATCTTTTTTTTTCCACCACTGTGGTTTTTTATTTTTTGCTAAATAAACTAAAAGAGACTGAAAATTTTGGAAAAAAAAAAAAAAAAGTGTTTTTCTTAGTTTCTGTTATAAAATTTTGCAAATAGATAATCTTTTTTCATAAAATTAGGCTAAAATGTATTTTGCTATATTTCTTTGGTAAAAATAACCCAAATCAGTGTTTATTTTTAAGGGCTAGTTCACACCACATGCATTCCAGTTTTTTTTTTCTGCATCCAAAACACATAGAAAGTAGGTTACATGGTTTTCAATGACATAGTTCACACCAGTGCTTGCAGTTCCAGAAAGAAAGTAGAACATGCTGTATTTTTCCTGCACAAACCTGTACTGGAGCACACAGGAACGCATCAAAAACAAGTCAAAAACACACATGCAAAACGCATCCAGAAAGGATCTGAAGGACGTTTTTGTGGTGTGAATTAGCCCTTAATCTGTCCACAAACTATGGTATACATATCTGAAAATTGATCAATCCTGAGGTACTGACAGCCTATCTTATTTCTTGAGGCGTGAAATCGCCAGGAATCCCCCAAAGCCAGGAAAACACAAGAATCCCCAAAATGACTCCTTTTTGGAAAGCAGACAGTCTAATGTATTAAGTAAGAGGCATGGTGAGCTTTTTTGTTACAATTTTTTAGAAGAAATGAAACAAAATATTTTTTTTCACGATTTTTTTTTTTTTTTTTTACACACTATCACCAACCAGTGCAGTGTAGCTTCATCATCACAATGACTGGTGACAGTATGTAAAAAAAGAAAAATGTAATATTTTTTCCCCACATTTTTTTCAATTTTTTTTCTTTTTTATTACATTTTTTTTTCTTTTCTTTTAACACCCTGTGACAAGAGCAATACAATGTTACCATAGTAACACTGTACTACGGTGAAGTGATCAGGATTTGCTTTTTTTTTAATTTTTCATCTTTACTGAATTAAACTGATTCATTCAGTGTGGATACACATATATATGTGTATATATATATATAAACAAAACAAGCCCTCCCATTTTTAGTTTATAAAGAAAAAAAAAAAAAAACACAGCAAACAAATATTGCCTTTTTTCCAGGAAGAGCAGGTCCCAGGGATTTAATTTCCTCCCCTTCCCTATAAATTCTGATTAATCAGTCTGAGGCTTGCTGGCAAACTGTGCGCAGCCTCGTCAGGTCATGTCGTTGACCAGGTACGTTTTTTTCTGGTATTTCTTAAAAAAAAAAAAAAAATAGAGCATTAGAATATCCTTTTTTTTTTTTTTTGGCACGATTTTGAAGCTTTCTTCCTCCTCCCTATTTTCAGCTGATCCTCTTGCGATAGCCAACGTGAGCCATTCACCTCATGATCAAGATCCGCAAATGTCTATTAGGTATGGGACCACCCTTGCAAGAGTATCAAAAGAGCACACTGACAAATGTGTTTTTCAAAAAAAAAAAACACATTTCTCTCTCGATATTTTTTAGCCCTGTTTACTCGAAGAGATCAAGAAAGTCATCCGGACATTATGCTTATCCTTGTGAACGCAGTCCGGGCCACAGGTCACATTCATCTAGACATAGATCTTCCGGTCGATCTAGATCTCATAGGAGCTATCGCTCTCCCTCTCCTCATACGTGTTCGGTGCTGCTTTAAGGAATCGCAGCTGACAGAGACCAAGAAAGTCTACAAGTAGCCAAGCTTTTGAAAAAGACCATAAAAGATTCTCTTTCTGAACTGGCTGCCATGATGCCTGCTCAGGCAATACCTCAGGACCTGCAGGCAATGGACGTTGATCCATAGGAGCCAGGCCCCTCTATGGCCAGCATGCCAATTCCCCCTTCAGGGCACAGGGGCAGAACCCCTTCTCAGGAAAAAGAGGTGATTAAGGAGGAGTGTAAGAAGACGGAAAATAAGTTTTCACTTGCAAAGTTTGGGAAACTTTACCCTCTAGTTCCAGCTGATTCGGAGCCCCTGGATTCGATGCCAGTGGTGGAAGCAGCAGTGACCCAACTAGCAAAGAATGTTACTCTTCCTATGGAAGATTCAGCATCCTTTAAAGATCCTTTAGAGAGGTGTATGGATCTGGATCTCAAAAGAAGCTATCTAGCTTTAGGTGCAGCATGTAAGCCAGCAATCGCCCTTACATCAGTGTCCACAGCAATAAAAGCCTGGACAGACAACATAAGAGTCGGCTATCAGAAGAGATGTGCCAAAGCAAGACATCATAAAGGCACTGGATGAGCTGAAGATGTCGGCCGATTTCGTCGGGGGAAGCAGCAATTGACACCATTCGCTGCTCAGCCAGAGCAATTCAGTCATGGCCAAAAGGGCCTTATGGCTAAAGCCGTGGGCAGCGGATTTTGCTTCAAAATAGAACTGGTGCAGGATTCCCTTTGATGGGAAGGCACTGTTTGGGGAGAGATTGGACAAAGCAATCCCCAGAGTGACTGGTGGCAAGTCAGGCTTACTTCCACAAGACAGACGGGCCAGGAGATCCAGAAACTTCTCTTCTGGATTTCAACGATCCAGGTCAAGAGATTTCAGACAGTCTTGCCAAAATAGAAATGGCCGGAAAACCTGGAGGGGTACCCAGTCTTCCTTTCTGGGGACAAGACAAAGTATAAGAGACGCTCAGTTGGATCCAAGCAGACGTTTGTGCGCATGCCCAGGCACACAGGAAGGAATGTGCAAATGCGCATGCGCCAATGCGCGAATGTGCGAATGCGCATGCGCCAATGCGACAACGCACGAACGCTGGAATGTGCGTACGCAACGTGTGCACGCAATTGGCGCCAAACGGCCTATTTATACTGAGCGGTGACAGGAGCACATTGCTGAGTGGTCTTTCAGCTTGTTCCTATTTACCTGTGCCCTGACCTGCTTTTGGATTTCCTGTTATACCGACCCGGCTTGCCCTTTACTCTCCTTGGATTCCTGCCTGCCTACCTGTGACCTCAGCTTGTGTTTGACCCTGCCTTTGCCTTATGCTTTTGTACCTTGATGCCAGACCGTGTACCGACTTCGGCTTGTATCCTGACTCCGCTCCTGTCTCCTGTTCCTGTACCAGTGCTGTCCGACTGTTGACAACTCCTTGGCTCGTGTACCGGCTTTGCTCCTGCCTTCTCATCCAGCATCACCGAGTTCCAGTTCCAGGTGTCCATCCGGTGATCCACAGCCATCCGTCTTCTGCCAAGACATCACCTGCTTTACCGGCCCTCGTGCCACTCTGTGTCCTACACTGCCTGTCATCTCTATCAGGGGTGTTGGACAGGAGGTGCAAGAGAAGCCCTCTCTACAGCTTGGTCTCCACCAGGTACATGATACAAAGTAAACATTTCTCCTCCCCCCAGGATAAAACAAAATCCTTTTGACATAGGGCAGGCCCAAACACTCCTGGTGGGAGCCAGGCTCAAACATTTGCGCAACCCCCGTCTGACAGCTTCTCTCTGTTTGAGCCTCATGGGTTCAATGTCAGCATGCATTCCGATGTTGCCATGGTCACGTTGGCATCTGAGGTACTTTAAGACCGGCTTCCTAAAACAGTGGAAGAAACAACGTCTCTCACAGCCCATCCTCTTAACACCATGCATGCGCAGAAGTCTTCATTGGTGGACGAAGCTTCAGAACCTCTCCAAATCATGATAGTTGGGTTCCCTCTCCTGGACCACAATTACTTCAGATGCCAGCGGAAAAGGGTGGGGAGCCCATTGCGAGGAAATTGAGGTTCAGGGAAGATGGTCCTTTTAAGCCGAGAGCCCAGTCTCGAACATCCTGGAGTTGAGAGGAGCATTACTATCCTTAACCTCTCTAGCTCCCCACATAAGAGGATAGAGAGTGCTTCTATGAGTGGACAACTGGGCAGCAGTCTCCTATATTCAAAAACAGGGCGGGACTCGCAGCAGGACGCTTCTGTTAGAAGTAGAACTGATCATGCTCTGGGCAGAGAGGAATCTCCTAGACCTCAGAGCAGTGTATCTGTTGGGCAGGCTAGACAATCAAGCGGACATTCTCTCCAGATCTTGTCTGGACAACAACGGATGGGCCCTGCATCTGCACATATTTCACCAGATCGCCAATCACTGGAAATATTCTCAGGTGGATCTGTTCGCTACACCACGGAACACCAAGCTTCCCAGATTTAGCTCCCGTTTCCACACCCCCACGTGGAAGCAGTGGACGCTCTGACATGCACCTAGGACTTAGACACAGGGTATGCCTTCCCACCTCGCCCTCTTATTCAAAAATTCTTCCTGAGGCTCCTGAAGGAACCAGTACACATCCTGGCGATTCTCCCTTATTGGCCCAAGAGACCTTGGTTTCCACTAGCCATGCGGCTGTTTGTGAGCACACCTCTGACACTTCCCCTGTTCCCTCAACTTCTACAGCAGGGCAGAGTCTCTCATCCAAACCCGCACAGACTGGATCTATGGGTGTGGAAATGTAGTGGCGGAGGTTTGAAGCCTTAGGCTGTTCCACGGAAGTCATTTCGACACGCCTTCAAACAAGGAAACCATCCACAAGCTCCATCTACTCAAGAGTATGGGAAAAGTTCCAAACCTTTGTGGCTGGGAAAAAAACTTTGATCGATTCTCACCTTCAGTCTCCAATATTTTGGGGTTCCTACAGACCGGACTTGACCTAGGCCTAGGCCTAGGTCTCAGTTCATTAAAGGTCCAGGTGGCTGCATTATCACTGGCAACATATTTAAGATGGGCGGTCAACCCTCTCGTAATTACATTCCTTAGAGGGGTGCTAAAGTCACGCCCTCCGGTCAGACGCACCTTTCCAAAATGGGACCTAACTCTAAACCTGGAAGCCTAGGCGGAACATCCTTTTGCTTCTATGGAACAAATATTGATTTGGAACTTATCCTTAAAAATGACCTATATAGCATATTGGACTTGCAAGCACTGGGAATTGTAGAGGATCACGTTCCTTTCTTTGCAGACTGAGTGGAACTGCGACCTATTCAAGGTTTCACCCCTAAAGTCGCTACCGCAAGTCACCTCAGTTAACCATGGGCCTTGCCAGTTTTTTCCCAGTCAGAAATAGACCCAAGCTTGGACATAGCGAAAGTCCTAAAGAAGTATCTCGAGGCTACAGAAAAATTTAGAACATCTAACAGGCTGTTCGTTATCCCATGGGGAAAAAACAAAGGGAAGGAAGCCTCTAGCAGGTGGCTTGCATCCTGGATTGTCAAACTAATACATAAAGTGTACAGGGCTAAAGGCATGGTTCCTCCGGAGCAGGTGAAGGTTCATTCAACGAGATCAATTTCTGCCTCATGGGCAGCCACATGGTCGTCTCAGCACACATTTATAAAACATTATAGAGTTTACCCTGGAACGCTCACCACTGTAGAATTTGAAAGAAGGGCAATGCAGGAAGCCCTTTCTTCATCTAAATATAAAAAAAAAAAATGTCTTTGTGTTTTAGCATCTACCCACCCTTTTGTCAGCTAGTTATTTATCACAGGTATGCTGCCATGGAGGTGCCAGGAAAACGAAAAATTGTATCATACGTACCGTAATTTTCCTTTCCTGGTGCCTATCTATGGCAGCATACGCTCCCTCCCTCGGTATGCTATATCACAGGAGAATGCTCGGAGTAGGGGGCATCTTTCTTTTAAGCTATTCACTAGTCCTGAAGGCAGAGTAGAGGCAAAGCTCTATCACAGATATGCTGCCATGGATAGACACCAGGAAAGGAAAATTACGGTAAGTATGATACAATTTTCCGTTCTTTCATCCCTCTGGAGGATCGGATTGGATAGGATCAGATGAAAACGGACAGGTGGTCAGTTTTCATCTGATCCCCCATAGAGGAGAGCGGGGCTCTGACAGGTCTGTCTCTGCAAAGTAATCCCAGACGGATCTGTCATCCACCTGCTCAGCGTAAATCGAGCGGATCAATCCCTGCTGAGCAAAATGAAGTCCGCCGGGCGGAAAGCCCGTGTGAAAGGACCCTTCCTGTCTTAGGGTGTCTGTATTCTAGATGAAATAATAAAGCAGAGACCTGTGGACAGCAGCATTGTCAGCCTGGAGAGGTAGTAGAGTTAAACTTAGATTTAGATGGACTTGAGTAACAAATTGAAACTGAGCTCCAGTTAACACTTTATAAGCAGTTACAGCAAACAGTTTTTTGTTTTCCTTTTGAAATAAAGGTTTTACATAAATAGATAAAAGCCTACCATTGCAAGCACCCTTCAAAGGTAATTGGTTTGTCTTAACCCTCTAACTGCTCCTTTGTCTGGACAGCTTGGTTTTACAAAGTAAGTTGAACAATAACAGACACTCGCTGAATCACCAGGGGAAAATAAAAGAAAAAAGCCTTGAAAAAAGAACACTATTACAACCACCACATTAAAGAATTGGTGTAACCTGCAATTTAATACAGATGCTCCTAGTGCTTCCCGAGGGGCTCCAAGCACTCCACCAGACACCGTAACCACTTCAGACCCCAGAACCGCCGCAGCTTGGTTAGGGTCTCGCAATCTCCTACCCACCCTGGACCTACGACAAGGCTCCAGGTTCCTGTGGGTGAACCTCTCTTTCCCCAGAGAGTGCAGCAGAACAAGCTCTTATACAAGCTCTTACAAGAGCTTAGGGATTATCCAAGGGAGTATGGAGGACATAGCATTCCTTTTGTAGCAGATTCCCCCAATGAGAGACAGAACTCTAGATTGAGGATGAACTAACTCTAGAACAACTTTATTGAACAAGACTTATATACAGTTTTCACCCAAAAGGTTACCACCCAGATGGACCTTGTTGAAGACTGGACGTGATATTCACCATCCAATAGGAACAGAGTTTTACACTCTCATACAGTGTACAAAATATACAATGTGGGACAATCCCCCCTACCCCTTAGCATCCAATCCACATATCTTCATACATCCCATAATACGTTTCTCTTAAGGCAGACAGACAGAACAACGGGAGGTCATTAGCACTTAACAATGAGAAAAGGCCATCCACATTCCCTCCCAATACACAAACAAAAGGAAAACCTTTCTGACATTGAAAGATATGTAATATACACAGCATTTAGGAATTTCATGGCAAATGAGAATAAATCTTTATATTCCTATATGGAGATATTGCTGACAAATATGAAGCAATCCAAACCATTACTTATCTGTCTTTAAATTCCAGTAACGGTGAATACTGTCACAATTACCATTATAGGTGTGAGTGCTATCCTACAGTCTAAATGTTGCCGTATACTGCTGTAGGTCAAACTGATCAGCAAATTTGAAAAACCATGGTAAGATCATAGAAGTGACAGACCCCTTTTACTGGCTAGTTTTAAGGTACTTGATAATCAGCCTAACATCAGAAATCACCACTGCCATTAATGGGTCTTCTGCAGACAAGATAAGGAAGAACGACTCGGTGGCAAAATTTAAAAACAGGCTTTCCTTGCTTAATTTAAATAAAACCTTTATGTTACTCACAAAAAGTGTTAAAATTATGCATTTAATTGTGAAATCTTTTTAATAACAAACGTAAGAATAAAATTTTCATAGCATGAGCCATTCCATTAGAAACCATTTAAAATACAGAGAATTTGTGATACAGTCACTCCCTCTTGTAGCACTTTTTAAAGGTTCTATAAACATGATCCTCACACCATTTTAAATACCTGCTAGGTTACTCAGTTTCTCAGCAATAATACATCAATGTTCAGATGTTAAAAGTGCGAAACATCGTATTTAAGAATAAATTAGCACTGAATAGAGAAGTGAGAAAATATCTTTAACTTTTTGTGAAAAACCATTTGACCTTTTTATGTCGCTGATTTTCACCTCCATTTTTTTCCTTACATTTAATACCTGAGAGACTGTAGCCATTAAAATGTTCTTTAGTAGCTTGTCTGAAGCTTCCCACTTTGTTTCCTCACTCAATGGGAGTGCAAAATATTATTTAAAGCTTTCAGAGTAAGTATTTCCGATTTAAAGTAGTAATGATGCCATTAAACATTTACATTTTTAAGAAATGCTTTCACTTTTTAATTAATGTATGTTCTAAGCAGCATTGAGTTTTAGGGCTCATTTACACCAACTCGTTCTGCTCGCTGATGTGTAATGAACGCAAATTGCTTTGCACATCGATACGAGTTGGCAAAAGCCAGCTCAGAATGGGCTGGCCAGTGCACCACAACTGACCTAAAACATTCTTGAAGCATTTTTGGCAATGCACCACAACACGTCAGTGGATTGCCATGCATTGTTCTGGGAAGCTACGCTGGGGTGCCATTAAGAATTGAAAAATCTTCACTTCCAACTTTACGTAAAGCCAGTTTAAGATTATTGCAATAATTGCTAAGTATATTTTTCAACTGAATGCAGTGGCGGATGGTGCTTTGTAATTTGGGGGGGGGGGGGCGGCAAACCAATGCACCCCCCTCGGTCAGTCGTTCTGTCAGTCAGTCAGTCAGTCAGCAGGCAACACATCCCCCCCCCCTCGAATGGTCTGCCTCCTTACCTCCTCCTTCCTCCTGTCCCAGCTGGGGAGTGCTGGTTGGTTGAGCCGCTGTGCTTCTCCTCCAGCCGTGTGTCTTCTGCCTTTTCCTTGCTTCTCCTTTTGGCCAATCGGGAACGGGGTCCCACAACCCTCTTCCTGATTGGCTGGGAGGAGAGTCAGTGTGACAATAGCAAATATTTATTCGCTATTGCCATACAACTGGGTGGGCTCAGGGCGCAGAGTCCACCCTTTTTTTAAAGCCTATTAGAGCCTCTGGCTCTAATCACGTGCTTAAAAAAAAAATCCCCTACTGGAATCCATGCGTTCGGCGCCCTGCATGTAGATTAGGGGGCCGGACGCATGGATAGGGGGGCGGCGCCTCTGCGCCTCCAATGAATGGGCCACCACTGACTGAATGGAAGGTTTATGTGCTGTTCTGCTTCTACAGGAGTTTTCTGTTTTGCCTGTAAAGCAACTCAGTGTTATCCTATGTGTCTATGCACATTAGAACATTTAGAGGCATATTTTAAGCTCAGCATTTAGAGGCAGGAAAAAACCCCCTTCTGATTTTGATTGGAGTTTTCTGGCAGAAAAAATGTTAAACACTCCTAAACGTGTCTAAACATGTGTGCAAAAATGCTCTAAATGAGCGTTTTTTTTTTTCGTCCAAGCAAACTGGCGTTTTTGTAAGCCTATTTTGCACAAAGCCTAATATTCATAGTCATCTGTTGCCTAGATTTGACTTATGTAATAAGGCAAAGCAAAGTGCCATGACCATTGGACTGTACAATACCCAATGTCCCCTTTCACTGGACTGATTACAGAAAACTGATTATTGGTTGCGGAGTTACTGCATGTGACACTATCTAAATAAAATCTTCGTCAGTAAATTAGCAAAAGCAAAACATGACTGTTCAGTATTGTTCAAATTCCCTGTTAACCGCTTATACTGTGGCAGGGCAGCCCTGCAGTGCTGGATCACATACATGTACGTAATTTGTATTTCCAGGTTGGGGGCGCACTAACACACCTGCCACACTGGCTGTGCTGTCATTCGCTACAGAACAAGTTGATCAGCGGGTCCTGGCCAATGATTTATAGCTGAAACCAGCTGATCGGCTGAGCGAATGATAGAAGAGAGCCCTATGTTGGTAAACAACACAGGGCTCTCTCTACAGACAATAGCGATGCACAATTTTGTTTTCTGAGTGCAAAGTATGGAGTAAAAACAGGACAAAGTACACACAGTAAACGTTGTAAGACACACAGTTAACCCCTTAATTGCCTCTAAATATTAACCCCTTCCCAGCCAGTGTCATTAGTACAGTGACAGTGTATATTATTATCACTGGTAACTGTATTCGTGTCACTGGTGATGTCAGTGTCAGTTAGTCAGTCCCCCCAGCATCAGTTAATGTCAGACTGTACCATCACAGTCCCACAATAAGTCGCTGATCATCGCCATTACTACGCCACTAGTATAAAAAAAATTAAAAAAATTCCAGTGTATTTACCATTGGCAAACAGTATAACCGGGCTATTGACTAGAAAAAAAAGCAACTTCAAGTGAGATAACACAAATAAATTATAGCAATACAAGTTGCGCTATAATAATAATGGTATATACCATTGTTTGTAGAGACTATAACTTTCACACAAACCAATAAATATACACTTATTGTGATTTTTTTTTTTTACCAAAGACATGTAGCAGAATACATTTTGGCCTAAATTTATGAAGACATTTTATTTTTTACATTTTTTTATTGGATATGTTGATTAACAAAGTATATTATAGTTTTTTTCAAAATTGTTAAACAGTGGGGCTGCGTGTTAATGAAAAACACATAGAGCACCAGGGGCAGTAAGCTGGAGCCCAATTGGGAGCACACCCCTTATCTGCTGGAGTGGCAAACCCTTTCCATGACGTAATCTCAGAACGTCCCGACCCTGTGAAGAGGCAGCTGCACCGTAACATGTTGGGGCCCTACGTGTTGAGTGGGGACAGCTCCAACAAGCCCGGTGACCCGGTGGATCTTTCACCTATGCAAGAGGCCCTGAGTTTCTAAAGTCACTTTCTCGGGCTGGGGTGAAGGGGATACAGTGATAGCAAACAACCCCCAATCACCTATGGCCCTAGAGTCACAACCAGAAGATAAACTTTTTCATTGTGACTCTGCTGATGACCATGTGTATCGTCACCCTTTGCGGTCCAACCTGCGGGCAGTTTCCTGCAAAATACTATGACTGTGTAGTTTGAACTTGTTTTTACTTTTTGCCTTAACCATGCCTTTTGGAATTTTTCTGTATCTCTTACTGTTTACAATGCCAAGGACAGCATCTGTCAAAGAGAGGGGAGTGCAGGCATGTGCAGTCTCCGCAATGGAATTGCAGAGGAAGAGGAAGCCAATGGTAATATGGTTCCTCTATGGTTCCTGGGTCACTGGGGCAGTGACCCAGTTAGTTGCTGGCTGCCCATGTGACTCTGGTGGCCATTTTAGGTCTGGCAGAGTCTATTTAAGACCCTGGCTCCTGGGTTTGGCATGCTTTTTTGGCGAGTAGACAGGTTAGGGACAGATCTCCCATCTGTCATGGAAAGTGGCTTGCAGAAGGGAGAAATTCCTAACAAGTGGGGAAAGGCTAGGGATATGCCTTCCTTCTTGGAATCCTCTCACTGCGGTGCAGGCACGCTCAAGGACCACTCAATTCTACTTTTACCAGACATACTGTGAATGTTTCCAGTTGGATGCCTTCCCACTGGGCTGCTTGTATTGTTGAAATTCTTCTCAGTACAAGTTCTGTTTATTGCGGACTGTTCACTGCTGCATGCACCACACTCCATCCACCTACATGCATATCAGGAAAGTCATTGTAAAGTAAAAATTCCTTTATCTGCATACTCAGAATTAATAAATTAGATAATACTGACACAATCACCATATTAGCCAAGCAATTATTATTTTCCAAAGGAGAGGCAAGCAATGGCAGCATCATGTTTCCTCATTACAGGCTTTCTTTAATATACTGACAAGTCATTTCGTAAGTGCCCTGCAAATTACTAGAAACGAAGACAGTTTTTGTGAACTGAGTCATATTTTAAGTAGCTCAAACAGTACCTCATTGTATGATTTAAGATTTAGTTGGAAAAAGATCCAGCTTTGCCATTTGTTTTTTGTCTGTCGTCAAAGTTTGTTTATGTATCCGCTGTTTCTGAGTAGCACATTGACACCAAAAGATCAACTATTTTCTGTTAGGGAAACTCCACCGGGAGTTCACAGGAAAAACATAGATTCTCTTCAGGGAGCTTTTATTTCAGGAAAGTAAAGTGAGAAGCATATCAATAGCTGCAAAAAACACATATAAAATAGAGTTTTCAGAATTGTAATAAAGTGAAGTAATGGTCAGGTCCAGCTGGGAGGTGCAATGGCTAATGTAGTGTAGTGTTCTAACAATACATTTTGAAACAATGAGCAAATAGTGTGGCCTGGATATAGGAAAAAAAGATAGAATTATGGGTTGCATTACTAGTGGGTTCACCAGCAGAATGATCTGATTCTCCTATATAGGACGTCGTTTAGAATAATGTGTCCAGTTCTGGAAACCTCAACCTACAGAAAAAGATACTGAGAAGATACAAATCCAGGGATAGGTATACCTTCCAAACTTTTGAAATGGGAATGAGGGAGACCTATATACAAGTATGTAGGCATAGGACACACCCCCTACCATGCCCCTTTAAAGGAGAATAATACAAAACAACGATGAGTTAAACTCACAAGTGCTTTTTTTTACCACTACTATTCTTGTATATTGGCTTTTGAAATTTACAAATGCAACAATTTAGAAATTGAATGAAAGGTGTAACACTGTGAAACGCTTTTTGAAAAATAAAAAGTGCATTTTATGAACAATCAGACCAAATGAGGGACAAATGAGGCGGAAAGATGGACAGAGGGACTTTGTCCCAAATTAGGGACAGTTGAAATCAAGGACAGTTGGGAGCTATGGGGATAGGCAACAAAAATGGTGAAAGGTCGGAGGGATAAAATATATCAGGAGAGACTGCAGGAACCTAACAAGTACAGTCTTGAGAAAAGAAGGGAAAGGGGTAAATTACTTAAACATTTAGGCCCCATGCACACGGGGCGTTTTTAACGCCGCTGTAAGTAGCGTCAGGCGTTTTCTTTTTGCAGCCTAAAAACGCCCCTCCATGTTATTCTATGGCCTCATGCACACACAGACGTTTTTGAGCTGTAAGTGGCCTAGGCGTTTTTAAGCTGCAACAAGAACCCACGACCTGCGCGTTCTGAGGACCAGTGTTAGAGCGTTAAAAACGCCTGATGCTGCTAAAGGCTGAATAACGTTGCTATAACGTTGCTTAACTTGCGTTAAGCCACATTATACGTTTTTTTTTCTTCCATTCAAAATCAATGGTTCCCTATGGGAGCCTATTGATTTGAATAGAAGTCGCACCGCAAGTCGGATCCGACTTGCGGGACGACTTGCGCTGTGAGAATTAAGGGGGAACTCCACGCCAAAATGGGAAAAAAACGGCGTGGGGGTCCCCCCCAGGTTCCAAACCAGGCCCTTCGGGTCTGGTATGGAATTTGAGGGTAGCCCCACGCCGAAAAAACGGCGTGGGGTCCCCCCCAAAATCCATACCAGACCCTTATCCGAGCATGCAGCCCGGCAGGCCAGGAAAGGGGAGGGGACGAGCGAGCGGCATAATCATCGGAGACATTGTCGGAGGAGGACCGGAGGAAGAAGAAGAAGAGAAGAGCCGAGGGCAAAAGAGCAGAAGAACGGACAGCAAAAGAGCAGAAGACCAGGAGAGGGAGAAGACCAGGAGAGGGAGAAGACCAGAGAAGAACAGATGAAGATTTTTAATAAACTTTCCAAAACGTCTCCTGTCGTTATTTCCACACACTGCCTTTTATGGGGTGAATGAGTAGGGGTACAGTGTACCCCATACCCATTCACATAGGGAGGGGATCCGGGATCTGGGGGGCCCCCTTGTTAAAGGGGGCTTCCGGATTCCGATGAGCCCCCTGCCCGCAGACCCCCACAACCACCGGCCAGGGTTGTGGGGATGAGGCCCTTGTCCTCATCAACATGGGGGCAAGGTGCTTTGAGGTGGGGGGTGCAGAGCCCCCCCTGCCCCAAAGCACCCACACCCCCCCATGTTGAGGGCATGTGGCCTGGTGTGGTCCAGGGGGGGTGGGGCCGCTCGCTCGTCCCCTCCCCTTTCCTGGCCTGCCGGGCTGCATGCTCGGATAAGGGTCTGTTATGGATTTTGGGGGGGACCCCACACCGTTTTTTCGGCGTGGGGCTACCCTCAAATTCCATACCAGACCCGAAGGGCCGTTTTTTTTTCCCATTTTGGCGTAGAGTTCCCCCTTAAGATTCTCACAGCGCAAGTCGTCCCGCAAGTCGGATCCGACTTGCGGTGCGACTTCCATTCAAATCAATAGGCTCCCATAGGGAACCATTGATTTTGAATGGAGGCAGAAAAAAAAACGCTGCTAAAAGCAACGTGGCAAAACGTGCAATAACGCCAATGGAAAAAGCTACTGAAAGCAAGTTTATACAGCTGCTTTTTCCGGCGTCAGAACTAACTTTGACGCACGTTTTTTCTAACGCCCCGTGTGCATGGGGCCTTAAGCTCCCTGGCGGTCTGATTATGTCATAATTTGTGTGCTAAAAGCGGTACATTGTTTTGCATGGAAATCTGTTGTTTTATATTTTAGGTATGTAATTCTTAGGAATAACTCACTTAAATCTGTCCAAACAAGAATCTTAGTAGACATCCCGGGTATGATAAAGTTTGAAACACGAAATCATAAATTATAATGTAATAATAATACATTTCATCAAAATTCTTCATTGTTTTCAAAGTGGAGATATTTCATTATAAGGGAAAATCTGTACTCTGACATGACCAAGTCAGTGGCAAGTAATGTATTGGTTGTCCAATACCACTTCTGCAGGGGTTTCCCCACCACTCCCCGAAGAATTATTAGGCCCAGAAATTTCCAAAGGTCATATTTGGTCACTTGTTCCCACTTTCTGCATCTTGCAAACTTCCGATGCATAGCGCATTGTTGCTCTTTATACCGGTTTGTCTTGGTAACAATTTTTTCAATAACCTCATCGGTCAGAAATAATTGTAGGTATGCCAAGGGGTTGTCATGGTCAACGTCAACTTTCATACCAGGTGCTCCAGTAAATCGGAATCTTGGGGGCACTGCCTGATCCGTATCGCAGTCAATAGAGCACCAAGTCTGCACATAGCTGAGCTCAGGTGCAGAATCGTCACTGTTGTCACTTTTAGTACCTGATGATGAATTTTCCCACAAATCGCTATCGCTCAGTTCTTCAAATAATTCCGATACACCGTCGCTGTTTTGTCCAGCCACAAAGTACCGCAAAAAGTACAGGCAGGGCACTGGAAAATCCTCTAGGTGAAATGGCATGATACAAAGTTGTAATTCTAACAGATTACATTGTATCATGTCATTTTTTTTAATCTCCTGCCTGTTACACCCCCCTGTGACGCGGCGCTCGCAGGGAAGGGAACCAAAAGAAGGTGCTGGCATCAGCCGAGCACACAGCGAGAGGCCAGCGGGAGGACGGTTGCAGGAAGGCTGGGGAGGACGGTGGGGGGTCACAGGTGAGTGAGTGAGGTGAGTATCATTCTGGGGTAATCCAGAGTGTGGCTCGGGGTTACTGCTTTTGGCAATGAATATTAACCCCGAGCCACACTTGGGAATACTGCTAGGAAGGTTAAATGTTAGGTTGTCAGTAAGGTTTAGGAGGGCAGTATTTTCAGTAGGAAGCCAAGATCAGGAACATGGGGGCATGACCCTAAAGGCTATGGTCACATTTGTAAGAACATTTTTTCTATTACTTTGCACCAATCTCTTTTTTAGAAAAAGCTGCTGGCACCTCTAACTATACAGTTCATCCCAAAAATGTCCAAAAATGTGCCAAACTCAAATTTACCTACAACCTCCATTCTATAACTGAACTAAAATGAAAATCACCAAAAAACATATCTAGTGTGTAGTGTTGAGCGAACACGGACTGTATTATTCGTGTTCGTACCGAATAATTGGATTTTTTTTACCCGAACACGGACACGGACACTTTACTGTATGTTCGGGTAAAAATCCGTGTTCGGTCGTTTTATTTCCGGGTTTTGCATGCTTTGGCGCTCTTTTCATGGCGGGCTTTCAACAGCCAATCAACAATCGTTTAACTGGTGTGCCTTAAGCCATCCCAGCCATGCCTGCAAATGTCTTAGTAGCTGTGATTGGCCGTCTGAAGCATGTGACCAAGTCTTTATAAGTTCGAGGCAGCCGCCGCAGCAGCGTCATTCTGCTGCTTAGCTAAGGGACAGAGCACACATCAATGTGCTGGCTGCTGATTAGGGACAGATAGGCAGGAAAAAACCATTTGTGTCCGGATAGAATTGAGGGACAGGTCGGAGTGTTTAGGCAGGGCGAGTTGTAGGCATTTTAGGGATAGAGTCTGCTGAATTATAGGGTCAGTGTCTTCTACAAACTACAATCGATATTGCTGTGTGGGGGGTGGGGTGAATCTGCACTCAATCCTGATCTACGATCTCTTCTCAATCCTGTTAGGGACAGAGTCTGCTGAATTTTAGGGAAACTGTGTTCTACAAACTACAATCGATATTGCTGTGTGGTGTGGGATTGGAGATAGGCAGGTGTCAGTGATCCACATCCATTTTTCTGTGTGTGAGCTGCAGTGAACACAATCTTTTTGGGCTGCAGTGAACACAATCTTTTTGGGCTGCAGTGAACACAATCTTTTTGGGCTGCAGTGAACACAATCTTTTTGGGCTGCAGTGAACACAATCTTTTTGGGGTGCAGTGAACAAAATCTTTTTGGGGTGCAGTGAACACAATCCTTTTTGGTGTGCAGTGAACACAATCTTTGTGGGGTGCAGTGAACAAAATCCTTTGTGGGGTGCAGTGAACACAATCTTTTTGGGGTGCAGTGAACAAAATCCTTTTTGGGGTGCAGTGAACACAATCTTTTTGGGGTGCAGTGAACAAAATCCTTTGTGGGGTGCAGTGAACACAATCTTTTTGGGGTGCAGTGAACACAATCTTTTTGGGGTGGAGTGAACAACATCCTTTTTGGGGTGCAGTGAACAAAATCCTTTTTGGGGTGCAGTGAACACAATCTTTTTGGGGTGCAGTGAACACAATCTTTGTGGGGTGCAGTGAACACAATCTTTTTGGGGTGGAGTGAACAACATCCTTTTTGGGGTGCAGTGAACAACATCCTTTTTGGGGTGCAGTGAACACAATCTTTTTTGGGGTGCAGTGAACACAATCTTTGTGGGGTACAGTGAACAGAATCTTTGTGGGGTGCAGTGAACACAATCTTTGGGGGGTACAGTGAACACAATCTTTTTGGGGTGCAGTGAACACAATCTTTGTGGGGTGCAGTGAACACAATCTTTTTGGGGTGGAGTGAACAAAATCATTTTTGGGGTGCAGTGAACACCATCCTTTTTGGGGTGCAGTGATCAAAATCCTTTTTGGGGTGCAGTGAACACAATCTTTTTGGGGTGCAGTGAACAAAATCCTTTGTGGGGTGCAGTGAACAGAATCTTTGTGGGGTGCAGTGAACACAATCTTTGGGGGGGTACAGTAAACACAATCTTTTTGGGGTGCAGTGAACACAATCTTTGTGGGGTACAGTGAACAGAATCTTTGTGGGGTGCAGTGAACACAATCTTTGGGGGGTACAGTGAACACAATCTTTTTGGGGTGCAGTGAACACAATCTTTGGGGGGTACAGTGAACACAATCTTTTTGGGGTGCAGTGAACACAATCTTTGTGGGGTGCAGTGAACACAATCTTTGGGGGGGTACAGTGAACACAATCTTTTTGGGGTGCAGTGAACAACATCCTTTTAGGGTGCAGTGAACACAATCTTTGTGGGGTGCAGTGAACAACATCCTTTTAGGGTGCAGTGAACACAATCTTTGTGGGGTACAGTGAACAGAATCTTTGTGAGGTGCAGTGAACACAATCTTTGTGGGGTGCAGTGAACACAATCATTGTGGGGTGCAGTGAACTCAATCTTTGTGGGGTGCAGTGAACACAATCTCATACTTCTGAAGATTTGAGGGTGCTGCCTGTTCCATACTCCCCCTACTCCTCATCTAGCCTTTTAGGGGTACAAACAATAGTAATTGGGGCCTAGTGTGGTTGTGTACGTGTGATATACATACACTTTTTTTGGATCATATTTTCTATTCCGCTATTTAATCAAAAACCTTTGGGGATCAGTTAAATTGGGGGATAGTCTGTGTTGGTACGTGTGAGAGAGATCCACCTTTCCAAGTTTTTGGGGTTCATCTCATACTTCTGAAGATTTGAGGGTGCTGCCTGTTCCATACCCCCCCTACTCCTCATCTAGCCTTTTAGGGGTACAAACAATAGTAATTGGGGCCTAGTGTGGTTGTGTACGTGTGATATACATACACTTTTTTTGGATCATATTTTCTATTCCGCTATTTAATCAAAAACCTTTGGGGATCAGTTAAATTGGGGGATAGTCTGTGTTGGTACGTGTGAGAGAGATCCACCTTTCCAAGTTGTTGGGGTTCATCTCATACTTCTGAAGGTTTGAGGGTGCTGCCTGTTCCATACCCCCCCTACTCCTCATCTAGCCTTTTAGGGGTACAAACAATAGTAATTGGGGCCTAGTGTGGTTGTGTACGTGTGATATACATACACTTTTTTTGGATCATATTTTCTATTCCGCTATTTAATCAAAAACCTTTGGGGATCAGTTAAATTGGGGGATAGTCTGTGTTGGTACGTGTGAGAGAGATCCACCTTTCCAAGTTGTTGGGGTTCATCTCATACTTCTGAAGGTTTGAGGGTGCTGCCTGTTCCATACTCCCCCTACTCCTCATCTAGCCTTTTAGGGGTACAAACAATAGTAATTGGGGCCTAGTGTGGTTGTGTACGTGTGATATACATACACTTTTTTTGGATCATATTTTCTATTCCGCTATTTAATCAAAAACCTTTGGGGATCAGTTAAATTGGGGGATAGTCTGTGTTGGTACGTGTGAGAGAGATCCACCTTTCCAAGTTGTTGGGGTTCATCTCATACTTCTGAAGGTTTGAGGGTGCTGCCTGTTCCATACTCCCCCTACTCCTCATCTAGCCTTTTAGGGGTACAAACAATAGTAATTGGGGCCTGGTGTGGTTGTGTACGTGTGATATACATACACTTTTTTTGGATCATATTTTCTATTCCGCTATTTAATCAAAAACCTTTGGGGATCAGTTAAATTGGGGGATAGTCTGTGTTGGTACGTGTGAGAGAGATCCACCTTTCCAAGTTGTTGGGGTTCATCTCATACTTCTGAAGGTTTGAGGGTGCTGCCTGTTCCATACTCCCCCTACTCCTAGCCTTTTAGGGGTACAAACAATAGTAATTGGGGCCCAGTGTGGTTGTGTACGTGTGATATACATACACTTTTTTTGGATCATATTTTCTATTCCGCTATTTAATCAAAAACCTTTGGGGATCAGTTAAATTGGGGGATAGTCTGTGTTGGTACGTGTGAGAGAGATCCACCTTTCCAAGTTGTTGGGGTTCATCTCATACTTCTGAAGGTTTGAGGGTGCTGCCTGTTCCATACCCCCCCTACTCCTCATCTAGCCTTTTAGGGGTACAAACAATAGTAATTGGGGCCTAGTGTGGTTGTGTACGTGTGATATACATACACTTTTTTTGGATCATATTTTCTATTCCGCTATTTAATCAAAAACCTTTGGGGATCAGTTAAATTGGGGGATAGTCTGTGTTGGTACGTGTGAGAGAGATCCACCTTTCCAAGTTGTTGGGGTTCATCTCATACTTCTGAAGGTTTGAGGGTGCTGCCTGTTCCATACCCCCCCTACTCCTCATCTAGCCTTTTAGGGGTACAAACAATAGTAATTGGGGCCTAGTGTGGTTGTGTACGTGTGATATACATACACTTTTTTTGGATCATATTTTCTATTCCGCTATTTAATCAAAAACCTTTGGGGATCAGTTAAATTGGGGGATAGTCTGTGTTGGTACGTGTGAGAGAGATCCACCTTTCCAAGTTGTTGGGGTTCATCTCATACTTCTGAAGGTTTGAGGGTGCTGCCTGTTCCATACTCCCCCTACTCCTCATCTAGCCTTTTAGGGGTACAAACAATAGTAATTGGGGCCTAGTGTGGTTGTGTACGTGTGATATACATACACTTTTTTTGGATCATATTTTCTATTCCGCTATTTAATCAAAAACCTTTGGGGATCAGTTAAATTGGGGGATAGTCTGTGTTGGTACGTGTGAGAGAGATCCACCTTTCCAAGTTGTTGGGGTTCATCTCATACTTCTGAAGGTTTGAGGGTGCTGCCTGTTCCATACTCCCCCTACTCCTCATCTAGCCTTTTAGGGGTACAAACAATAGTAATTGGGGCCTAGTGTGGTTGTGTACGTGTGATATACATACACTTTTTTTGGATCATATTTTCTATTCCGCTATTTAATCAAAAACCTTTGGGGATCAGTTAAATTGGGGGATAGTCTGTGTTGGTACGTGTGAGAGAGATCCACCTTTCCAAGTTGTTGGGGTTCATCTCATACTTCTGAAGGTTTGAGGGTGCTGCCTGTTCCATACTCCCCCTACTCCTAGCCTTTTAGGGGTACAAACAATAGTAATTGGGGCCCAGTGTGGTTGTGTACGTGTGATATACATACACTTTTTTTGGATCATATTTTCTATTCCGCTATTTAATCAAAAACCTTTGGGGATCAGTTAAATTGGGGGATAGTCTGTGTTGGTACGTGTGAGAGAGATCCACCTTTCCAAGTTGTTGGGGTTCATCTCATACTTCTGAAGGTTTGAGGGTGCTGCCTGTTCCATACTCCCCCTACTCCTCATCTAGCCTTTTAGGGGTACAAACAATAGTAATTGGGGCCCAGTGTGGTTGTGTACGTGTGATATACATACACTTTTTTTGGATCATATTTTCTATTCCGCTATTTAATCAAAAACCTTTGGGGATCAGTTAAATTGGGGGATAGTCTGTGTTGGTACGTGTGAGAGAGATCCACCTTTCCAAGTTGTTGGGGTTCATCTCATACTTCTGAAGGTTTGAGGGTGCTGCCTGTTCCATACTCCCCCTACTCCTAGCCTTTTAGGGGTACAAACAATAGTAATTGGGGCCTAGTGTGGTTGTGTACGTGTGATATACATACACTTTTTTTGGATCATATTTTCTATTCCGCTATTTAATCAAAAACCTTTGGGGATCAGTTAAATTGGGGGATAGTCTGTGTTGGTACGTGTGAGAGAGATCCACCTTTCCAAGTTGTTGGGGTTCATCTCATACTTCTGAAGGTTTGAGGGTGCTGCCTGTTCCATACCCCCCCTACTCCTCATCTAGCCTTTTAGGGGTACAAACAATAGTAATTGGGGCCTAGTGTGGTTGTGTACGTGTGATATACATACACTTTTTTTGGATCATATTTTCTATTCCGCTATTTAATCAAAAACCTTTGGGGATCAGTTAAATTGGGGGATAGTCTGTGTTGGTACGTGTGAGAGAGATCCACCTTTCCAAGTTGTTGGGGTTCATCTCATACTTCTGAAGGTTTGAGGGTGCTGCCTGTTCCATACCCCCCCTACTCCTCATCTAGCCTTTTAGGGGTACAAACAATAGTAATTGGGGCCTAGTGTGGTTGTGTACGTGTGATATACATACACTTTTTTTGGATCATATTTTCTATTCCGCTATTTAATCAAAAACCTTTGGGGATCAGTTAAATTGGGGGATAGTCTGTGTTGGTACGTGTGAGAGAGATCCACCTTTCCAAGTTGTTGGGGTTCATCTCATACTTCTGAAGGTTTGAGGGTGCTGCCTGTTCCATACCCCCCCTACTCCTCATCTAGCCTTTTAGGGGTACAAACAATAGTAATTGGGGCCTAGTGTGGTTGTGTACGTGTGATATACATACACTTTTTTTGGATCATATTTTCTATTCCGCTATTTAATCAAAAACCTTTGGGGATCAGTTAAATTGGGGGATAGTCTGTGTTGGTACGTGTGAGAGAGATCCACCTTTCCAAGTTGTTGGGGTTCATCTCATACTTCTGAAGGTTTGAGGGTGCTGCCTGTTCCATACTCCCCCTACTCCTCATCTAGCCTTTTAGGGGTACAAACAATAGTAATTGGGGCCTAGTGTGGTTGTGTACGTGTGATATACATACACTTTTTTTGGATCATATTTTCTATTCCGCTATTTAATCAAAAACCTTTGGGGATCAGTTAAATTGGGGGATAGTCTGTGTTGGTACGTGTGAGAGAGATCCACCTTTCCAAGTTGTTGGGGTTCATCTCATACTTCTGAAGGTTTGAGGGTGCTGCCTGTTCCATACTCCCCCTACTCCTCATCTAGCCTTTTAGGGGTACAAACAATAGTAATTGGGGCCTAGTGTGGTTGTGTACGTGTGATATACATACACTTTTTTTGGATCATATTTTCTATTCCGCTATTTAATCAAAAACCTTTGGGGATCAGTTAAATTGGGGGATAGTCTGTGTTGGTACGTGTGAGAGAGATCCACCTTTCCAAGTTGTTGGGGTTCATCTCATACTTCTGAAGGTTTGAGGGTGCTGCCTGTTCCATACCCCCCCTACTCCTCATCTAGCCTTTTAGGGGTACAAACAATAGTAATTGGGGCCTAGTGTGGTTGTGTACGTGTGATATACATACACTTTTTTTGGATCATATTTTCTATTCCGCTATTTAATCAAAAACCTTTGGGGATCAGTTAAATTGGGGGATAGTCTGTGTTGGTACGTGTGAGAGAGATCCACCTTTCCAAGTTGTTGGGGTTCATCTCATACTTCTGAAGGTTTGAGGGTGCTGCCTGTTCCATACCCCCCCTACTCCTCATCTAGCCTTTTAGGGGTACAAACAATAGTAATTGGGGCCTAGTGTGGTTGTGTACGTGTGATATACATACACTTTTTTTGGATCATATTTTCTATTCCGCTATTTAATCAAAAACCTTTGGGGATCAGTTAAATTGGGGGATAGTCTGTGTTGGTACGTGTGAGAGAGATCCACCTTTCCAAGTTGTTGGGGTTCATCTCATACTTCTGAAGGTTTGAGGGTGCTGCCTGTTCCATACTCCCCCTACTCCTCATCTAGCCTTTTAGGGGTACAAACAATAGTAATTGGGGCCTAGTGTGGTTGTGTACGTGTGATATACATACACTTTTTTTGGATCATATTTTCTATTCCGCTATTTAATCAAAAACCTTTGGGGATCAGTTAAATTGGGGGATAGTCTGTGTTGGTACGTGTGAGAGAGATCCACCTTTCCAAGTTGTTGGGGTTCATCTCATACTTCTGAAGGTTTGAGGGTGCTGCCTGTTCCATACTCCCCCTACTCCTCATCTAGCCTTTTAGGGGTACAAACAATAGTAATTGGGGCCTAGTGTGGTTGTGTACGTGTGATATACATACACTTTTTTTGGATCATATTTTCTATTCCGCTATTTAATCAAAAACCTTTGGGGATCAGTTAAATTGGGGGATAGTCTGTGTTGGTACGTGTGAGAGAGATCCACCTTTCCAAGTTGTTGGGGTTCATCTCATACTTCTGAAGGTTTGAGGGTGCTGCCTGTTCCAAACCCCCCTACTCCTCATCTAGCCTTTTAGGGGTACAAACAATAGTAATTGGGGCCTAGTGTGGTTGTGTACGTGTGATATACATACACTTTTTTTGGATCATATTTTCTATTCCGCTATTTAATCAAAAACCTTTGGGGATCAGTTAAATTGGGGGATAGTCTGTGTTGGTACGTGTGAGAGAGATCCACCTTTCCAAGTTGTTGGGGTTCATCTCATACTTCTGAAGGTTTGAGGGTGCTGCCTGTTCCATACTCCCCCTACTCCTCATCTAGCCTTTTAGGGGTACAAACAATAGTAATTGGGGCCTAGTGTGGTTGTGTACGTGTGATATACATACACTTTTTTTGGATCATATTTTCTATTCCGCTATTTAATCAAAAACCTTTGGGGATCAGTTAAATTGGGGGATAGTCTGTGTTGGTACGTGTGAGAGAGATCCACCTTTCCAAGTTGTTGGGGTTCATCTCATACTTCTGAAGGTTTGAGGGTGCTGCCTGTTCCATACTCCCCCTACTCCTCATCTAGCCTTTTAGGGGTACAAACAATAGTAATTGGGGCCTGGTGTGGTTGTGTACGTGTGATATACATACACTTTTTTTGGATCATATTTTCTATTCCGCTATTTAATCAAAAACCTTTGGGGATCAGTTAAATTGGGGGATAGTCTGTGTTGGTACGTGTGAGAGAGATCCACCTTTCCAAGTTGTTGGGGTTCATCTCATACTTCTGAAGGTTTGAGGGTGCTGCCTGTTCCATACCCCCCCTACTCCTCATCTAGCCTTTTAGGGGTACAAACAATAGTAATTGGGGCCTAGTGTGGTTGTGTACGTGTGATATACATACACTTTTTTTGGATCATATTTTCTATTCCGCTATTTAATCAAAAACCTTTGGGGATCAGTTAAATTGGGGGATAGTCTGTGTTGGTACGTGTGAGAGAGATCCACCTTTCCAAGTTGTTGGGGTTCATCTCATACTTCTGAAGGTTTGAGGGTGCTGCCTGTTCCATACCCCCCCTACTCCTCATCTAGCCTTTTAGGGGTACAAACAATAGTAATTGGGGCCTAGTGTGGTTGTGTACGTGTGATATACATACACTTTTTTTGGATCATATTTTCTATTCCGCTATTTAATCAAAAACCTTTGGGGATCAGTTAAATTGGGGGATAGTCTGTGTTGGTACGTGTGAGAGAGATCCACCTTTCCAAGTTTTTGGGGTTCATCTCATACTTCTGAAGATTTGAGGGTGCTGCCTGTTCCATACTCCTCCTCCTACTGCTCAACCATCCTTTTAGGGGTACAAACAATAGTAGTTGGGGCCTAGTGTGGTGGTGTACGTGCGAGATACATACACTTTCTTTTTGATCATATTTTCTATTCCGCTATTCAATTAAAACCTTTGGGGATCAATTCAATTGCGAGATAGTCTGTGTCGGTACGTGTGAGATCCACCTTTCCAAGTTGTTGGGGTTCATCTCATACTTCTGAAGATTTGAGGGTGCTGCCTGTTCCATACTCCTGCTCCTACTGCTCAACCATCCTTTTAGGGGTACAAACAATAGTAATTGGGGCCTAGTGTGGTTGTGTACGTGCGAGATACATACACTTTTTTTGATCATATTTCCTATTCCGCTATTCAATAAAAACCTTTGAGGATCAATTGAATTGCGGGATAGTCTGTGTCGGTACGTGTGAGATCCACCTTTCCAAGTTTTTGGGGTTCATCTCATACTTCTGAAGATTTGAGGGTGCTGCCTGTTCCATACTCCTCCTCCTACTCCTCATCCATCCTTTTAGGGGTACAAACAATAGTAATTGGGGCCTAGTGTGGTTGTGTACGTGCGAGATACATACACTTTTTTTGATCATATTTCCTATTCCGCTATTCAATAAAAACCTTTGAGGATCAATTGAATTGCGGGATAGTCTGTGTCGGTACGTGTGAGATCCACCTTTCCAAGTTTTTGGGGTTCATCTCATACTTCTGAAGATTTGAGGGTGCTGTCTGTTCCATACTCCTCCTACTCCTCATCCATCCTTTTAGGGGTAGAAACAATAGTAATTGGGGCCTAGTGTGGTTTTGTACGTGCGAGATACATACACTTTTTTGGATCATATTTCCTATTCCGCTATTCAATAAAAACCTTTCTAGGGCAAGATCTTAAATTACAGAAATATGAGGAGACCGTCAAATAAGGGCCGTGGCCTGGGTCGTGGTGCTGCTGGTAGAGCTCCTGTTGCAAGGAGAGGACGTGGTCGATCTGTGCCAGCTACACGCACAAGTGAAACACCTTCCTCAAGTGTGAGTAGGCGACAGAACCTGCATCAGTATTTGGTAGGGCATCAAACGCCCCTAGAAGTGATGAGGCCAGAACAAGTTGCGGCGATAGTAGATTGGTTTGCTGCTGACAGTGCCTCCAGTTCCTTCACATTGTCTCCCACCCAGTCTACTGCAGAAAGGTCAGAGTTGGCACCTGCAGCCAATGTCCAACCGTCTTTCACCTCACCCCCTTGCAAATCAGGCCAGCAGTCTGAGCCCCAAGCCATACAGCAGTCTCTTATTCTTTTTGAGGACTCTGTCAGCAGGGTTTCCCAGGGCCATCCACCTAGCCCTGCCCCAGAAGTGGAAGAGATTGAGTGCAGCGATGCCCAACCACTTATTTCTCAAGATGAGTACATGCAAGGATCATCGCAGCACGTCTCCGATGATGACGAAACGCAGGTGCCAACTGCTGCGGCGTTCAGCATTGTGGAGACCGACAAGGAGGGCAGGGGTGAAGACTGGGTGGAAGATGATGTGGAGGACGATGAGGTCCTCGACCCCACATGGAATGAACGTCATGCAGGTGACCTGAGTAGTTTGGAGGAAGAGGCGGTGGTCGCACAGAGCCACCAGCACAGCAGAAGAGGGAGCAGGGTGCAGAAGCGGAGCGGCCGTGCCCTAGACACTACGCCCGCTACTGCCCAACGCAGCAAGGGAACGAGCGCACCAAAGTCAGCTCAAAGGAGTTCTCTAGCGTGGAAGTTCTTTAGAAAATGTGCTGATGACAGGACACGAGTGGTTTGCACCCTGTGCAATCAGAGCTTGAAGCGAGGCATAAACCTTCTCAACCTGAGCACAACCTGCATGATCAGGCATCTAAGTGCAAAGCACGAGCTGCAGTGGAGTACACACCTTCAAAACCAAGAAACGTCTCTGGCTCATCCTGCTTCCTCTTCTGCTGCAGTCTCGGCCGCTCCAGCCACATCTGTAGTGATACCGGCACCTGCCACCCCGCAAACAGACGATCTGTCAGCAACACCACCACCTGGGTCACCAACAACCATCTCCACAATGTCCCGTGGAAGCGTTCAGCTTTCCATCTCCCAAACACTTGAGAGGAAGAGGAAGTACCCCCCTACCCACCCGCGATCCCTGGCCCTGAATGCCAGCATTTCAAAATTATTGGCCTTTGAAATGCTGTCATTCCGTCTGGTGGAGACGCACAGTTTTAAAAACCTTATGTCGGTGGCTGTCCCACAGTACGTCGTGCCCAGCCGCCACTACTTTTCCAGGCAAGCCATCCCTTCCCTGCACAACCAAGTGGGGGAAAATATCAGGTGTGCACTGCGCAACGCCATCTGTGCCAAGGTCCACCTAACTACGGATACGTGGACCAGTAAGCACGGTCAGGGGCGTTATATCTCCCTAACGGCACACTGGGTAAATGCAGTGGCGGATGGGCCTGAGGCGGATAGCAATTTGGCGCATGTCCTTCCACCACCGAGGATTGCAGGGCGCTTCAGTTTGCCTCCTGTTCCTAACTCCTCCTACTCCGCTTCCTCATCCTCTACCGCCTCCTCATCCGGACAGCGTAACACCTTCACCACCAACTTCAGCACGGCCAGGGGTAAACGACAGCAGGCAGTTTTACAACTTGCCTGTTTGGGGGACAAACCACACACCGCGCAGGAGTTGTGGAGGAGCATGGAACAGCAGACAAATGAGTGGTTGCTGCCAGCGAGCCTCAAGCCCGGCCTGGTGGTGTGCGATAACGGGCGAAATCTCATAGCAGCTCTGGGCCTAGCCGGTTTGACGCACATCCCTTGCCTGGCGCATGTGCTGAATTTGGTGGTGCAGAGGTTCCTTAAAAACTACCCCGATATGTCAGAGCTGCTGCAGAAAGTGCGGGCCGTTTGTGCGCACTTTCGGCGTTCTCACCCTGCTGCTGCTCGCCTGGCAGCGCTGCAGCGTAACTTCGGCCTTCCCGCTCACCGCCTCATATGTGACGTGCCCACAAGGTGGAACTCCACCTTGCACATGCTGGAAAGACTGTGCGAGCAGCAGCAGGCCATAGTGGAGTTTCAGCTGCAGCACGCACGCGTGAGTCGCTCTGCGGAACAGCACCACTTCACCACCAATAACTGGGCCTCCATGCGAGACCTGTGTGCCTTGTTGCGCTGTTTTGAGTACTCCACCAACATGGCCAGTGGCAATGACGCCGTTCTCAGCTTAACTATCCCACTTCTATGCCTCCTTGAAAAAACAATTCGGGCGATGATGGAAGAGGATGTGGCACAGGATGAGGAGGAGGAGGAGGATGAAGAGGTAACATTTCCAAGGCTTTCAGGGCAGTCATTCGCAAGGGGCTCCGAGGGTGGGTTCCTGCACACGCAAACGCCAGGGACGCAATTGTCCAGCAGGGGCACAGTTCTGGAGGATGAGGAGGATGAGGAGGAGGAGGAGCTGGAGGAGGAGATGGAACCATGTTCACAGCAGGGTGGCACCCAGGCCAGCTCATGGCCATCACTGGTGCGTGGCTGGGGGGATACAGAGGACACGGACGATACACCTCCCACAGAGGACAGCCTTTCGTTGCCTCTGGGCAGCCTGGCACACATGAGCGATTACATGCTGCAGTGTCTCCACAACGACCGCCGAGTTGCCCACATTCTAACTTGTGCTGATTACTGGGTGGCCACGCTGCTGGATCCCCGTTACAAGGACAACGTACCGTCCTTAATTCACTCACTGGAGCGCGATCGCAAGATGCGCGAGTACAAGCGCACGCTGGTAGACGCCATGCTGCTGGCATTCCCATCTGACAGCGGGGCCACAGTGGAAGCACAAGGCAGAGGAGGAGGAGGAGGAGGAGGTCGCCAACGCAACCAGGGCACCGCCAGCACCTCAGAAGGCAGGGTTAGCATGGCCGAAATGTGGAAAAGCTTTGTCAGCACGCCACAACAAACAGCAGCACCAGCAGCTCAGATGGAACGTCTTAGCAGGAGGCAGCATTTTACCAACATGGTGGAGCAGTATGTGTGCACACGCCTACATGTAGTGAATGACGGGTCTGCCCCCTTCAACTTCTGGGTCTCCAAATTGGGCACATGGCCTGAGCTTGCCCTTTACGCCTTGGAGGTGCTGGCGTGCCCTGCAGCCAGTGTATTATCTGAACGGGTATTTAGCACGGCTGGGGGCGTTATAACAGACAAGCGCAGCCGCCTGTCCAGAGACAATGTGGACAAGCTCACGTTCATTAAAATGAACCAGGCATGGATCCCACGGGACTTTTCCGTACCTTATGCAGAATAGCAATGGATACCGACCTTACCCACCCATTGTTCCATTTTTGCTCTTTCTCACTCTTTTGGGGTGTACCCTCATTTAAAATTTTTGAAAAGAAGCAGTGTTGGCTACCTCGTCCTCCTCCTCAGGGCCAGATTAATGTAGGGGCTATTGGAGCTGCAGCTCCAGGCCCCTACCTTTTGTATAGGCCCCGGGTTGGCCATATTCACTGTTACCGCTCTTCTGTCACTTGTAAACACAGAAGTCTGGCTTCTATGCTCGCTTCCCCAGGCAGCACCCTCAGAACCTCCCCACACAGCGTGAAGGCCGGACAAGGAGGGACAGTTGGCGATGCATGGATGTGTTTATGGGCTTCAGAGACAGCATCCCATGTTGAATTAGGCATGCATGGCTGCACCCTTCCTCCTCTGGGTGCATGGCAAGGCACGGCCCTTAAGGCCCTTCAAAATCCTCAGCACCAAGCCCATGATGCTGTTAATCCGGCCCTGGTCCTCCTCCACCGCCGCTTCCACCTACACCGCCCATAGGTGTGCGCAGCCTATTGCATTAAGGTGTGCACCCCAAAGTTGAAATACACATGCATGTGTTTGCCAGCAGGGAGAGTAATGTATCGGGGCCATGTACCTGTAGGCAAGGAGAAATAGAGCAGAGCAGGTCCCAGGGAGATCTTTACCATCTCCTCACTGGCAATGCTATGTGCCCTAGGTGATTAGGGTGTGCCCAGGCACACCCAGCACACCCTGTGCGCACGCCTATGTCACCGCCACATCCACCACCACCTCAACCTCCCTCCTACTCCATATGGGCCTCGTCCTTCAGAGATGAAGAAGAACATTGTTTTATTTTTCTGTTTTTTTTTGTTGTTTTAAGTTATTTCCCTATCCACATTTGTTTGCAGAGCACTTGCCATGCTCTTAATTACGTTTTGCTGCCATTTGCAGCACTCTAGCCCTTTCCTTTGGTGTTTTAGAGCCATTTTAGTGCCTTAAAGTTCGGGTCCCCATTGACTTCAATGGGGTTCGGTGTCCGGGAAAAGTTCGGTAAAAGTCCGGGACACGGACCCGGACTTTTTTTTAAAGTTCGGCCGAACCCGTCGAACACGGACATCTAGGTGTCCGCTCAACCCTACTAGTGTGTGCCAAACTTACAAAATTACAAGACATACACCACTCCCTCCCTGTCACAAGATATAATCTGATCTATATTACCTTTTTATCACTGACCTTTAGGACAAATTATTTTTCACTTCTCAAATTACTATTAACAACCGTATCAAGGCACTTCCTGTGTTCTCCCTGGGCCTGTGTTGGTTTCCTCTGGGTACTCTGGTTTCCTTCCACTCTCTAAAGACATGCTGGTTGGTTAATTGGCTCCTGTCTAAATTGGCCCTAGTATGTGTATGTATGAATGTGAGTTAGAGACCTTACATTCTAATTTCCTTGAATGCAGGGACTGATGTGAATGTACAATAAACTGTATATATTTGTAAATATGTAAATAGTTGGCGCTATACAAGTACCTGTAATAAATAATGGATACATGCACAATATCATCCATATGCATTAAAAACCTTTTTTGATCAAAAAACGTCACCCTTTTGCTAATAGTGTTCAGTGGATCAATTACTTTGTTTTGCTTTGATGCATGATATATGTATTTTGTATATTCAATTTACGAAATTAAGGAAGGATATTATGAAGATTATACACCAATGATGTTATTGGGGTGCATGTTATAAAATTATTTTGCTACAAAATTATTTTATTAGTTTAACACACATTGGAAATTGTTGCACATTTAACCAGGTGCTGGCTAACTTTGCCTGTGTCATCATGGGACATTCTGTAACACCAACTGCAGTGGGTCTGTTTCCCTCTAGTGCTCAGCCTGGACACTGTGTCATCATCTTCTGAATGAGAGCAAGGGATCATGGGATATGCAGTCCGAGGTGCCAAGATTTGCATTGGAGCCAAACTGCTGCAGACTACAAGTTCTAACCAGCTGGGAGAGGAGAAGAATGCTGGATGAGGACATAAATAACCTGGTCTGAGGAGGAGTCCTTCTCTAGGGACCACAGCCTTCAGCTAAAAGCAGGGAACCAGCCACTCCAGGGCAGCAGTCGCTGTGACCTAGATATTGTAGAGAGTCTCTAGCAAGTGAGCAAGCAGATCCATTATTGCCAGCTCCCTGTTTGCCAAGTGACTGTCGAGGGTCACTCTCACTGTCACTGGTACAGTTACAGCAGAATCCCAGTGTCACTAGGTGCATTACCAGGCAGCGTTCACTGGTTGCAGATTCTTCCAGAGCCTGTTCCGGAACATCCTATTCCCTTAAATCTTGATATCATCAGGATTGGTGAGCGGGCAGAAGCCCACCCTGTGAACACCCTACAAAGACATTGCATGCAGACAGTTCTTTATTCCATCTCTTTACATTAAAGCCTCAAAAAGGAAACACTTTGAACACGCTATTTTCTGTTGTTGGTTGCCATTGCACAGCAATCCTTCTGGGCTTTGTTGAGCTAGCTGAAGATACTGAACATCTACATCACAAGGACTCATCCACTCTTCTCCCCCACTTAAAGGACTCTGTGCACAACTTCTGCACACTTTAATGCCTCGTACACACGGTCAGATAATCGTACGAAAAAACTCGCTTTTGACCTGGTTGCACGATAATCTGATCGTTAGTACACTGCTTTCGACAGCCGATCACAACAGTACATCCAACAAAATCTGAAGGGACAAACAGGAAAACTTCTGTCGTACGATAGCCCCGCGAACGACAATCGTGTAATTAGTACACTATGCGTCCGCTAAAAATCATTCGACAAACACCGCGCATGATCGGAAATAGCGAAATAACCCGGAAGGGGAATCTGGAGAATGTAAACAATGGTTTTACGACCCGACAATAATATTGCAGCATATTCCCAATGTTTTTCCAAACATTCGGTCAGTAGAATAGTAAAATCCAGCTATAATGATCAAGCCTGGTTATTATATTTGTTACCTAATTTTAGCAAAGACTGGCATAAATGTTAAAGATAAAGAACTGATTTTCTTTTCATTTTGGATACAATTTGCAATACACTGTTGGTCTTTAAATAAAGAGCAAATTGTGTGTACAATTATACAATCATACATATCTAATATAATAATGACAACATACAAGGCCAGTGATGGAAGCATGGTAAACTTTATTAATCAACAGATAACCTCAACAATCACAAGCAACAACCATATCAATAGTTGCAAGATCAACAAAACAAGTGCCACATATGTGTGTTTGAATGTCCAAAAACAAGTAAACTTTTTTTTAAATCTAAAAAAAAAACTATAATTGAGTGTAATTAAAATCCTGCGGCCATGGAGTATGTGGTCGTTCCTGTTGCATGTGGTGCCATTGGCCACCATGATGCTGTGATCCTGGTGATGTATGTTGGTTAGATTGGACAAATTGCTGGGATGTCAATCTACTCTCTATGTGTTCTGTCATGCGAGTATGTCTGGTCAATTCCCCTCGCACACCTTTATTCATCGTCTCCAGCATCAAAGTTTCCGCAAACTGACGTTGCTCCTCAGACATTTTACGGAGCTTGCTTGTCACAAGGATGCCAAAAGCATCTGCTTCATCATGTTTCTTAAGAGCAGCGGTTGCATTGCTTAAAAATGATGTAGTGGCATCTTCAAATCTCCTCCTCTTTTGAGGCCTATTCACTGGAGTTGATGTAGTGCTCTCCTGTGTTATTTCAGTGAGAACATTTATGTCCTCTGATGTTTCCTCTTGTGTGTTTGTCTAAAAAAAGTGACAATTAAGCTTATATTTGTATCACAGATTGCATTTCACATTAACATCCAACCCCCAAACATCAATTGTACCTGAAAACACAGAATGTATGGATTAGTTATGGGAATAAGAACGTTAATACCTGTGTCTGTGGTATTTCCTCGGTGTCCTCAGACAGGTTTTCTGCAGACATAAAGGTGTCCAACGCTGCAGATGTAGATGGTGTAGATAGTGTACATATGGACGATCTTGCATCCACCTGTTCAGTAAGGAACCGCAGACTGTCAAAATACCATAGTCTGGGAATGTATATGTCCTCCGCTCCTGCTCCAGATTTTTGGGAGTCAACAATTTTGTTCAATTCTCTTTTGAATACGGTTCTCAAATTAGCAATTTTATTGCGTACATAATTAATGTCCGCTGACATATGAATGGTTTTGCATAGGTCTACCAGTTTTGATAGGGCCTCATGCCTCTTATTCCGGTCCGAGTAGTCTTTTGATTTTATTTTCCACAAACAGGGCATCTGTCTGTACATCTCTATGAATTTCTGAAGGAATTCAGGGGATGTGAATTTGTCCACCATGGTTCCTACAAAGATAAACATGCTGGTTTAGCTATGTTGCATATCATGTACACTGGCATAGAAGCATAACAAGAAAATATATCTTTAATTAAATAAAGTGGCAGCAGTAGTACATACGGCCTCTTGCAAGCATACTCAATTTTCACGCTATAACAACAACACCTTTTGTTTTATGTGTCACTCATTTAAAACTATACATGTCATTTAGAACAGCTTGATATAGGAAGATTAACTGAGATGCTAGGAATCTTCCTCAAATTAAGTTGACGAATAATATCAGAACAATGCAATGGGCTTGCAAATGATGTTTCAATGCTTCAAAAGAACAATTTTTCCAACAAATGCTTAGTTTACCTTCGTTCGCTATGACAGTTCGGTCGTGAATCTGAAAATGCTCGTTCAGTCTTCTCTACAGCACAAGTACAATCCTTCCGTGATTGTGCCACCACAAGACGAACATTCGGTGTTTGACGGTCTGTGCATGCGTCTGGTGTCCCGCCCCTATCCGACGTCACGCACATGCACGTGGGGCGCCGTTATTGCAATAACGAAGACGTCACAAGTCAAACGATCGAATGTCTGAAGTGGAGAACAGGATGTCGGCCAAAAAACCTGTGAGACAGGAAAGAAGAATGAAAGCAACATCCATGTCAAAGGATGAAATGTTGGAGATGGTGAAGATCCTGGAGAAGCATGATTACGATGGCAGGCTTGCACATTATGAGAGGCCTAATACAAGGAAGGACCGCATCCTGGACAAAGTAGTGGAAGTCCTCAGAGTTAAACATGGTGTGGAACGGTCCAAAGAACAACTGAGGAAGAGGCTCCGACATTACATGCGAACCCCGCACACGCACAAGTGTGAACCGGGGCTAATTGTTTTGTTTTGTTGTTTTTTTATGTTGATTTTTTGGAAACCTAAAGTTCAGGGTTGCATTCGTCTGTATTTGTCTGTACTGCACGCACATTGCACAATTGTTCACACTGCAATCTTGAAAAAAATTAGGGGAATCAATGTTAGATCGCAGTGTGACCGTGTGAACTGATACATGGTGCTTCAGTGGTATTGCAAAGGTGTCAAGACCCATGCAATACCATTCCAGTGCAGTACCAAAAGAGGGTTCATCATGGCCCAATAGGGTTGATTCCTGGAAAATCATAGCTGCTGATTCTTCTTTTTTATATTGGAAAGCATGTTAGCTTAAAATAAAACTTTTATATTTTTTCAAATCTTTGCTTCTTTATTTTCTTGAATATAATCATTGATCACTTGTTTAAAGTGCTTCTTTTGCGAATTTGATGAAGACATGTTATAGAACCTTATAATATAAGCTATTTGTGAACATTATCTTAATGCTGCAGTACAGTAAAAAAGTACACTCTTTATAATGAAAACAAAGAAAAAACTTATTAGATACAGTGGACATATTTATTCTGCAAATTTGCAAACCCAAACTATTATAGACATGTAACTTTAATTACATATAACAACTACATAAACCAAGAAGTTATGTTAAAAATAACAACAATCAATTTTTTATGCAGAACAGAAAAAGGAGCCTGCCATATTGCATATGTATAATATTAGCTTTATGTTGTCCAGTGGTCTTTTATTTGTCATCCTGCCAGGAAACTGAGCCCCTACCAACGAAATACTCCATGTAATCCAGTCGACACTGCCGTGCATTTTGTGAGGGAAGTCTAGGATATCCACTGTTTAGGGGAGTTAGTAAATCAATATGCTCATGGCTGTCTCCACGAATGGTACTCCCTGGCATTGATGAAGGATCATCAGGCTCTCTTTCAGAAGGCACAAGTGTCATGTAGCCATGGGCATTTCTTCTTAGATAGTTGTGCAGAACACAACAGCATAGAACAAGGCAGTTGATTTTATACAACGCTAAATTGATAGAGGTCAGAAAAATGCGGAATCGATTTGCAAGTATGCCAAATGCGTTCTCAACAACCCTGCGTGCCCGGGACAACCTATAGTTGAAGATCCTCTGTTGTCTTGTTAAATTTCTCATGGGGAATGGTTTCATAACATGTTCACTAAGCGCAAACGCGTCGTCAGCTACAAATACGAAGTTCATGCCTTCAAAGGTTTCCTCGCAGGATGGCAGATTGAGTTTCCCTTCCTTGAGACGCTTGTAGAACTCTGTTTGATCGATGATACTCCCATCTGAGTTCCGCCCATTCTTGCCAATATCTAAATACATGAACTCGTAGTTGGCATTAACTACAGCAAGCATCACAATACTGAAGAAACCTTTGTAATTGTAGAAAAAGGAACCAGTATTTGCAGGTGGCACTATACGTACATGTTTGCCATCAATGGCCCCACCACAATTTGGGAAATTCCAATGATGTTGGAAATTGTTGGCGACCTCATTCCACTCATGGGGATTGCTGGGTAACTGAAAGTTAATTTGAGAAGAGGTCAATACAATGAATAAACATATAGCTGCACATTAGCATACAAAAGATTGACTGTACCTTGATATATTCCTGCTGTAATGCCATAATGATAGCCTTGCAGGTCTCTGGGATTATCTTTCCAAGTGATTGTGGAGAAATGCCTGTGGAAAATTTCAGGTCCTGAAGACTTCTCCCTGTTGCCAAGTAACGGAGAGTAGCAATTAGCCGTTGCTCTGGGCTTATAGATTCCCGCATTAGTGTGTCCTTTTTGCTGATGAATGGTGTGACGGCTTGCAGCAAATTTTGGAAACAGACATCATTCATCCTTAAAAAATTCCGGTAGTCGTCTGGATTGTTCTCATTCAGGTGTTTTAGCAGAGACATGTGGGAGTACTTCTGGCGGTCACGCAACCATTGCTTGGACCATGTCTTCCTTTTTTGCTTCTTCCTGTTCATTACATTGAAGATAGCCACTACTCCCAAGATGGTAATTGGAAGCACGGTGTCATGCATTCCTTCACGAATACTTCTACGTTTTCGGAGAACGTGCGAATAAACGCGAAAAGACGATTAAACGCGGGGAAGAAAATCACGGATAACCTCGAAAATACAGACGGAAGAACGGAAGAGGAAGAGGCGTGTCAGATACAGGGGTCACGCGCATGTGACGTATGTGACATCACTTTCCAAGACGTGGCTACGCATTCTGGTTGCTTTCACACAATCGTACGACAGAAATCATATGGTTAGTACACATGGTTGCATTCGACATTTTGTAGCATGCTACTTTACTCGAACGATATGTCGTACGATTATCTGACCGTGTGTACGAGGCATAAGGGAAACTCCACTCAGATATTAAGTATTGCATTTTTCTTATGTAGCACTGTCCCCTAGAGCAGGGCTCAAAATTTAAAGTCCTGAGCTACTAGCCAGGCCTGAAGGGTTACTCACCACCAGTTGCCCCACCCAACTCCTACCCTGCCCCGCCCCTAATTCCGCCCCTAAACACGCCCTCATAAATTATCTCATAAAATTACACTGTTAAATGTTTTTGCATTAATGCAGAAGTTACAAAAATAAATATTAATAACAACGTTTTCAGTGCCCATCAGTGCAGCCTAATCAGTGCCCATCAAGGGTCTGGAACCCCCAAATCAACCTCATAGTACCCCCCCCCCCAAATTTCACCTCCTAGAACAAATCCTACCCGTCAAATCCTCCCCCCATCAAAATTTCCCCCCTAGCACAAAAAAACCCCATTATTCCTACTGGCACAACCCCCCCCCCCAAATACCCATTTTTAACAACCCCAAGACTTCCTGTTCTGGCACAAATCCATCCCCCCACCCCATTCCAATAATCTCTACAAGGACGATCCCCAAATCCCCACTCCTGGCACAAATCCTCACCCCCCCACCCCCAGCACAAATCACTCCTCCTAGCACCCTCCCCCCCAATTCCCCTGCTAGAAGAAATCTTATATTGTCACCTCTCAAATTCCCCATCCCAGCACAACCCCCCTCCCCCCCCATATCGATCCCACCTAGAAGTAATCATCTTCTCCCCACCCCTCCTAGTACAAATACTTTTTGGGGGATTGTTCTTGGGGGGGGGGACAAGAGAATTTGTTGCAAGAGGGGTGGGGAGAAGATGATTACTTCTAGGTGGGATCAATATGGGAGGGGGGGGGACTGTGCTGAGATGGGGGATTGTGCTGAGATCGGGGGGGTTGTGCTAGGAGGGGGGGACTGTGCTGAGATGGGGGGGTTGTGCTAGGGGGGGGGGATTGTGCTGAGATGGGGGAGTTATGCTAGGAGGGGGGGACTGTGCTGAGATGGGGGGTACTAGGAGGGAGGGGGGATTGTGCTGAGATGGGGGGGGTTGTGCTAGGAGGAGGGGGATTGTGCTGAGATGGGGGGGTTGTGTTAGGAGGGGGGTTGTGCTGAGATGGGGGGTTGTGCTAGGAGGGGGGGATTGTGCTGAGATGGGGGGTTGTGCTAGGAGGGGGGGGTTGTGCTGAGATGGGGGGTTGTGCTAGGAGGGGGGGGGGTTGTGCTGAGATGGGGGGTTGTGCTAGGAGGGGGGGTTGTGCTGAGATAGGGGGGTTGTGCTAGGAGGGGGGGGTTGTGCTGAGATGGGGGGGTTGTGCTAGGAGGGGGGGATTGTGCTGAGATGGGGGGGTTGTGCTAGGAGGGGAGGGAATTGTGCTGAGATGGGAATTTGGGAGGTGACAGGATAAGATTTGTACCCCAGTGTAGTTCTCCCTTTCCTCCAGCATGCAGACCTCAGATACAGCGTGGCACATCGCTCTGTGATTCTCCTCTTCATATGTCAGAGCGGAGGAGGAGCGGAGGAGGAGCCTAAGAGAAGCCGATTCCTATTACTAAAGCTTTGCACGGACAGCTGGCGGGAGAGATGCGGCTGCAGAAGGGGAAGAAGATTGTGGCTCAGGAATGACACTGGATGTCAGATCCGGACTATACAGAGTTTGTTACCCGCCTCCTTTCCACATTGCTTGCTTTGACCCGGAGGACAGGGGATAACAAACTCTGTATAGTCCGGATCTGACATCCAGTGTCCTTCCTGAGCCGCAATCTTCTTCCCCTTCTGCAGCCGCATCTCTCCTACCAGCTGTCCGTGCAAAGGTTTAGAAATTAATTGTCTTCTCCTCCGCTCCACCTCCACTCTGACTCTTAAGGGGAGAAGAAGTCCCGATCTGATGTCTGCTTTACTGACAGGAGTGTGAAGCCCGGCGAGAAGAGAGAGAGAGCACATCCCGCTTTCTCCTGTCACTAGTCACAGAAACACTCCTGGCAGCGCCCCCTCCACCTCCCATGACACAGACGCCCAGGGCAGCCGTCCATCCATCCATCCCACCCTCCCTTGTACCGGCTCGCCTTAACATGAGATGATCCGCTTGACCCCCTCCATCAGTACTGCTGGCCGGATAATGTCGGAGCGGCGGATCATCCCGCTGTAACAGCTTTAATTGTAATTGCCGGGTAATCGCCGACATAGACAGTCCCGCCTCCTAGCCCGGCTTCTTTAATAGACAGAACACGTCCTGGTTGGCCAGGTGTTCTGTCCATCAAAGAAGCCGGGCTAGGAGACGGGACTGTGTATGTCGGCGAGCACCCGGCAATTACAATTAAAGCTGTTACAGCGGGATGATCCGCCGCTGACATTATCCGGCCAGCAGTACTGATGGAGGGGGTCAAGCGGATCATCTCATGTTAAGGCGAGCCGGTACAAGGGAGGGTGGGATGGATGGATGGACGGCTGACATTATCCAATCCTTCGGCCGGCTTTCCTCTCCTCTCTTCCCCTGACAGGAGCTCGCCCTACATGATTTTCCACTCGCAAAATGCGAGTAGGCGAGTGGAAAATTTGAGGGCTGCCCTAGAGGGCTGCTGAGAATTGCACTTTCTGGATTCGCCTGGGTTACCCGTAGCAACAGTCTGTAGAAGCGTATCACTTTAGACACTTGGCTCAGACAATAAACAGTCCAGGGGATTTGGTTTTTGTGTTTTAGTTTAGAACTGGGATGGGAGAAGGGATGAGTGGGATACTCCAACTATGAACTATGCAAAAATCTTGAGGACAACTGACTGTAGTGTGTGCGGCAAGGCCGTTGCTTCACCTTGCCTCTGTAGTCAAGTAAAAGAATATGATCCTGAAATAGTTCCTCTTCAGGGTCCTAACTTGGCACCCCCTTTCTCACTTGCTGTGTGCGCTAGCCCCTGTCCACTGACTCTTCACTGAAGTGTTTTACTTCCTGGGCAGACCCCTGGCAAGCTTCCCGGTACTCACGGACACTGTTTTTCCCAAGGTTGCTCTGCCTTCAGCTCCACTTGTCAGTATCCACCAGACCTCCTGGCTCAGCACCACACTTCTGGCTCACTAGGCCGACCACCTGTGACCACCTTCCATACAGACAGGAGGAGAGACAGCTGTCACCCTCCTCCTGGGACTTGGCTTCCAGCCCAAAGACTCCCTGCCACATGTGCCGTTGGCTTTTATAACATATCCCAGGATACACCACTGTTGTGCCAACCCACTGGGATAGTCATAAAAAGCCTGTGTGTCACTGGCTGGGCTTCCTCCACTGTCCAACAGGCTCCCCTATTGGATATAGTGGGGACACTCCCTCAGACCAGATGAATCACACATGGACACATGCAACAGGCCTAACTACTGATCAGGCTCCCCTGATAAGCAGATGGAGCATACTATGGTTTTACCTGCTGCTCCCCTAATAAGCAGAGGGAGCACCCTAACCAGCACCTATCTAGGAGGGTGCTACACTTAACTTGTTGTTTTATAATTGTGCGACTAAGTTTGTTGAGCCTGTGGCATCAGGATTTGAAGGGAGCAGTCTGACAAAAGGTCATTCTCTTCCCTTTTATGACTGGGGTTATAGGTTCTTTCAGGGCCCACTGGCTACTACTGTTGGACTTATTGTGATTTTCTGCATTGCATACCCTTTGCATATTTACCAAGAGTAAGACTTTAACAATGAAAGATATCTGCCTAAGTTATTCTTATTCTTATCCGCTTCAAGAATCTGAATACTTATCTGCTTCAAGGATACTTGTTTTTTTTTTTTTTTTTGCTAAAGTCTGGTATCTGGTGTTTGTGTAATTGCATTCTCACTTTGAAGCATGTCCGAACGCAGGGTGTTAGAGGTGTCGGGGAGGCTTGCAAGGTCAGGGCAACCTTTGGGGTCAGTCATCTTCTAGCGGCCCTCACAGGGGTAGTGCTACACACATATTTAGGAAACTACAGTAGCTTATGCATACAAGTAGCAGTAGGTTAAAATACATTGTGCATTTTTGTAAATGTTGTTTATGCATGTGCATACTGTAGGCCATTTCTGAGCCCCAGAAGTCTGGTCAAAAAACTTCCAGTAATGCCCCATACACACGTGCAGATTATCTGCAGACTTTTGTCTGCAGACTTACCAAAACCATATAATATGAGGTCAAACCTAAACACTTTCAATTTGTATGCAATCCGGCAGGCCCTTGCACTACATAGAAAAGGTAAGTCTGCAGACAAAAGTCTGCAGATAATCTGCACGTGTGTATGGGGCATAAAGGCCCGTACACACGTACCGATCGTCGGCATACAAACGTCGGTGGACGAAGGATCTGCCGATTGTACGCGTGTTAGTATGGTGCCTCCGACAGATGTCTGCGCACAATCCGCGGACAAAAGTCTTTCGTGCAAACATGAAAATATTTGTATGCCGACACCAGAACGGACATTTGTTCGCCTGTCAGTACACAATTCGGCCGACAGACCGCAGATTTGCAAGACTGGGCATGCTCAGAAAATAGAAAACACAGGGAAAGTTAACCATTACATGACATCACTTCTGCAGTCGGCGGACAAAATTCTTGTGCTGTCCTTGTGCTGTCTTTGCACTTTTCAGCAGACACCGACATCCCGGGGAGAAAAGAGGAACATTTGTATGCCGACCATCGGTACGTGTGTACGGGGCTTTAGTGTTGACATGTCCTAGCAAAGTTCTGGGACACTGTAGCCACTGAAGGATCACACCCAACATCACAGGAGTGAGCAGTGTAATGTTCCTTGTTTAAATCTCCACTGCAAATCCTCAGGGACAAAGCCTGTGCATACTTGTATGCCTCCTCCATGATATCAGCTGCCCTTGTTCCTGTATGCTGAGGGTGAATGGCTACAGCATCCCAGAATGTAACCACTATAATATAAAGGATTTTTGTCCAGTAAACCACATCCATTAAACTTAAAAAAAAAAAAAATCTGTTATGCATTTTAGCGTTTGAAGTAGACAAAAAGTTAGAGCAGGATTCCAACCCATTTGTTTATCAAGTACACCCAATAAACTCACATTTCCAATAGAAGATGATGGAAGATCAGGAATCAGCATCTGCAATTGTAAATAGCAACCTAACCCACCAAAATATTTTATTATAAATGGAGGAACTGTGATAAAATTGCTCCCCTGTGAGGAAGTGGGAAGATCCTTCATTGGTTAAAGAGATCCCAAGCCAATCTTAAGCATGAAAATATTTGCAACAAAAGCCCTTTTATTGTAGCTCTTAGTACAAATCTGCATTTTTGTTAATCCATATACTACTCGAATAACACAAGAGATGGTGTATAAATGGAAGGAGCTGTAAACAAGTTAGGGTGAAGGGGTGGAAGCAAGAGGGAACTTATTAAGAACTCAAGTTCAGTCTTTCTTTGGAGTAAAAAAAAAAAATGAAAATATACTTGGTGGTAAAAAGCTACACTTAGATATCAGGAGCTAAAGTGAGCTATCTTTGGAGCTCTGTTTTTAAAATACACCCTAATTATCTCACCATTAGCAATTATAAATGATTTTTTCAGATATGTTCCCATTGCCACTTTTTAATAACACTTCCCTCCATCCTTTACACTGAGAGGTGTTTATGTTGCCACAATTAACATACACTTACCGTGTGAACTGACTTACAATGAACTGTGTATGTGCAATTTGACGACTGACAAAAGCCCCCCACCCCCCCAGATTGACTTGCTAATTGCATCTGTCAGATTTGAAAAGATGCCTCCGAGCTGGTTGAGCTCCTTGTCTCAGGGGTACACTGACAGCAGGAAAAAGGGAGATAGGCGCCTTTAAACTGCTCCCGGCTATAGGCTTGGCAAAGTTAAACAAGTAATTGTATGGAAATGGGTGATTTTAAGAGACAGACCCTCACCATTTACATAACACACATGTTACACTCTCAGAATTGTCTGATGTAAGCTGTGTGATGGATATGTGCGTTATGGAATAAGAAACAGCATTAATTATCTTTCTGCACACAAAAGCTATATTAGTGATGTGGGGTATTGAAAATAGCTCACATGGTCCTGAAATGTGTGTAAATTTCTTAAATGACATTGTCTTCATTAAAATAACAGTGCACAATTCTCTTTGTATAATCATCTTGTGATTACATCATACTGACACATTTGAAATACTTTGAATACATACTGCATTGCCTTCCTGATGGGAAAGTGAATATCACATAAGCCAGAAGCACAATGATCCATTAAAATCAGTATCATACCCTTTCGCTTAACCTTGAACATAAGACATAGTAAGCCTTTTACCTAATAGGCCAGCTAGAAAGATACTCGATCACTTGATAATCCAACATTACGTCAGCTGACCAATTCATCATAATATTATGCTTTATGGTTACTACGTAGTTAAAAAGATGCTGTGATCTGCCTATTCAGGGCAAATTCACAGTTCCTTCTGATAACGGGAAAAAACTATTGTATTTATAATTTATTGTCCCTTCCCTGCTGCAGAAGTCCACCGTGGGAAAGCTCTGGTAATGCAACGTACCTGGGTGGATGGCATGAAGGCCCCTCACCCAAATGACAGCGTTCTGGCCTAGCGATTGGTCACTCAGTCCTGAGCACTGTCACATTGGGGAGGTCACATGCTCCCTCATACCCAGAAGTCCCACTCCATTAGATCAGATCAAGGACTCTGATGCAGCAAGATTCCCCCATCTACACATTCAAGGTGGATGAAGTAATCCTTCTCATTGTGTTATTGTATTCTGACAACGGGACTCCTCCACTGTCAGAATACAGTGATCATCAATCAGCTGCATGCATTGATCAAACATAAATTTTCCAGGAGTCATGTCTGAAAGGAGTCGATCACTAGGTCAACTCCTCTTGAACAGGAACAGGAGAGAATGGATCAAAAATTTAGCTGCTTCCTCTATGGCTTAATCTATTCCTTTGGTAACATACAATGCAGAAGGGTGGATTTAACATTGTTTTTTTTTTTTTATTACAAATTCTTTATTTTGACAATAAAGCATCCAACAAACTGCATCCAGACATGTTCAACAGCAGGATCATATACCAGAAGGGATCAAGTAGAAAAGAGTCACAATACTCTGTAACAGATATGATAATGCATAAGGGTAACAAGTACAAATCATCCAAAGAGAGAAACAATAGGGACACCTGAATCACAAGTACAAGAGGCCATGAAATGGTAATTTTACCCTAACTATAAGCTGATGGTGACATGGGCCTTCTGGATTGAAGACATGAGGGAATCCATGAAATGTAAAGGGAAACTTCCCTATCCTGCTCCTCTCCCCAGATTAGGGTTTTTTTTTTGTATAGAAAGCAGGAGAAGATTAGGGAAAAAACAGAGAGTAAAAATGGAGGGAGGAAAAAAAAAGGAAGAAGGGAAAAAGGGAGATTGCTAGACCAGCATGTGCAGAGCCAGTTAAAGGTCAGGGAGAGGTCAATCCCCAGAACAGTTATCCGTTAGGGCCTTGCCCTCATCAGAACACATGAACATGTTCTCGCCTATTCTGAGCAGTCAGCATCAGGTCCTGTAGCCCAATAACGTCCTCAACCTTGTTAAGCCATAGTGAAATGGAGGGGAGGGGAGGGTCCCTCCATTGCAATGTGATGCAGGCTTTGGCAGCATTAAATAAGTGAAAAAGGACCGACTTCTAATAAACTTTAACAGGGATATCCGAAGAGTGGGGAAAGAAGAAGGCAGGGTCATCTGGAACCAGATAGTCTATAAACTTTTGGACAATTCTTCGCACCTCTTTCCAGAAATGGTCCAATTTCGGACAAAACCAGAAAGTATGAAGGAACGTCCCCCGTGTCTCTCGGCACCTCCTGAAACGATCTGAGGCTTCAGGGGAGTAACATATATAACCAAAGTTGGATGACACCATTATTTAGGCAATTTGAAGTTGCTCTCTTGAATGCGGGTGCATATGGATCACTCAGGACAAATTGAAAAATCATCAGAGTCTGATCAAGTGAGAAGGTCCTACCAGGATTAGTCTACCATTTACGGATGAACGGGAACGTAAAGCCTTTGATGGATCAACCAAGAGTAAGTACATTTTGCAAAGGGAGTGAAGCAGGGTGTCGCTGCCAATGCAATATGTCTCAAACGATGTCAACAGTGTTGAAACCGTGCAAGAGGGCCTACTGTGCGAAAGAAGAGGTGCAATTGGAGCACTTTCTAGAAATACAGGGCAAAAGGTCCCATCTGATGCATCAAAGCTGAGATTGAGGGCCAAGTGTCTGGCTTGAAAACAGTCGGTGATTGACATTCTGTAGAACACCCCATCATCTAAGCCTGGGGAAAAATCTGGATTGCCCTGTATAGGATATAATGGAGTGTGATCAGAGGACACGGCAGGGTTGTGACACGCTGCGGAGCATAGTACCAATGATTGAGAGACAGTTTTACATTTTTAACCCTTTGTTAGGATAGACATTGCTAAAATCTACTTTACAGCTGATAATGGAAAACTGTGATTATAGTACAGACAGGATTAACTATGTTATTCCAAAGCCCCCTCCTAATCAAGCAGTGAATGCATGTAAGGATTTTTAAGCAAATAAAAATAATTTAAAAAGGTAACCAGCAGTTTTTCTTTATGTTTTAAGGTTTGCTATGTTAATGGGAACATGTAATAAATATAAAGTGGGTTTTTGGCTACAAAAGTGGAAATACACTTTAATGGAAACCTGTGCTGGGGCATTGCATAGGCTGTCACTGCAGACCTCTCTTTCTAAAGATGGTATTTACCTCTTTATTATTCTGATGCTCAGCTTTCAGCACTTTCAGTGATCCAGAACAATTATGAAGACCAGGAGTTTTGATTTCCTAACAGCTTGTTATGAGTTAGTGACCTGTAGTGAAACTTTGAAGAGAGAGACGGTATAGAAACTAACATTTTCATGAGGGGGATCAGCAATGGCAGCTCTAAAATTTCTTTTGGAACAGTATTTCTTCAAGGAACCTGTCCTCTTGTTTAAAATATCCTTTACCTCCATAGTATTGGCGGTCATCTCCCATAGGGATATGTTCCAGGCTGCCAACAATCCTAAAATCTGCCTCATGTCTTCAAAATACATGTGATAAATTACTTGATCCCCTTGCACATCTACTGCCCCAGTTAATAAGGTAGGTAGGTAAATGCCTGTGGGGCGGGGTGTGCTCACCCTGCACGTGGGAGTACCTTTCCCATGTATGTGCTCACTAAGGCCTGGGACCAGGTGGGGCTGCAGTCATGTGTATTTAACATTAAGGAAGAACCCCAGATTAGAAGTGAGCCATACACCTTGTGCAGCTGTGTAACACATGCAACTTTCTCCTGCAAACCACTCAATCCCATGTCCCTGCACACCTTGTCTTCCAAAAGGTAGCATTTAGAAGAGGACACTGTGGGAGATGGGGAGGTATCAATTTTATTTGCCCTCCATTTTGTATGTTCCCACTCCATTTTCTATGTATCTTAGTTATACAAGCTTTGCAAATGTGTACGTGTTACAGTTATGGCAAGTTTCTGTTTGTGGTTTTTGATGAAATCATGTCAGGCGTTTCTAGCAATAAGCTATATGCCCTATATGGTATTAAGTGTACTCGCTTATTTCCCGAAATGACGCTTGGTTTCCTTAAACTGTTTAACCAATAAGAACGTAACAAGTATCCTATACTTATGCTATATGCCCTTACTCTTTACTATATAAACCACAACGAGCCTATAATAAACTGAGAGCTTGGTTTCACTATACATCTGTCTCCGTCTGTGTAACTTCCAGAAACCAGCCTCCCAGGCCTGCAAGACACAAAACGAGCAAAGAAGTTATAGATAGTCCGGGACTATCATCGGGACCAGGGGTTCCAGACACTAACAGCTGGGGGCTCGTATGCCGGGATATGAAAGTCATCCCTCGCGGACAACCACGCTCATTCGGTAAGTAGAAAAATCCTTTTCTATACAGCCGATTGTAGTGTGGCTCCGGGGCGGGACACTGACTAAAATCATATCAAAGTGAACCAAGGGGGTTGGTGTGTTCCGGGAACACACGCAACAGACCCATAATTGAAATATTTCAGGGAAATATTTTTAGTCTCAGGGAGACTTAAGAAGTGTTAGAGAAATTGCTCGTTTTGTGTCTGAAAAATCTTTAAGCTTTCCTTCTCTGTCGCATAGAAGTGTAAGATAATTTGTTTGTGTGGCCCAAAAGGTTTAGTTATAGTTATAGTTATAATTATATATGACTTGTAAAAAATTGCGCCTGCGGACTGTTAATATAACACACTGTTCCTGATAGCGACAGTCTCATTATTACTGTAAAAATTGACTGACCGATCGTAAGACAAATTAAGATAAATGTTTATTATGTGCATTGTTTGTTTGTCTATAATGGTAGGAAAACCTTCTTGATAGCCACTATACCTGGGAGTATCAGTCAAGACTCGGAAAAGTTTTTTTTTTGGTTGTTCCAAGAGGGGACATTCAGAGTCAAAAAAAAAAAAAAAAAAAAAAAAAAAAAAGTATAAGGTTTAATATACATACACCAAGTGGCTTTTCAGGAGGGTTTTTAACCATAAAAAGGGTCTAAGGACCCAGATACATTTAAGTGATTTTGTGAATGTGTAAATCTTAGAGACATGTTTTGTTAAGTGAGAGAATATTGGATTTTGTTTATGGTTTTGTGAAATTATACTGAAGGTTTAGGTCTGATGCTGGCCATACATGATACAATTTTCTTACAATTTTCAGTGCAGTTTTCTTGAAATTTACCTTCAACTATGTAGTACAAACGTTTGCCTAATTAAAGACAAGTAAATTACAGAAAAAAGAGTTCTGTCCGTCCGCATTCTCTTTCAGTAAATGTTTAGTTGTAATATCTTTAGAATGAGGAAGTATCAAACCAAACAAAACCCATCCCCCCTGATCGAGGCGAGATATGTCGCCTGGGTCTCTGGTGGATGCACATTTATTAACCCTTGGATAGATAACCAAGCAAGATGGTCAGGAAAAAATAGGGAGTTGTAATATAAAGTACATGGAAAAAGCGGGGAAAATTGGAGATGCTAATATAAGTGAAAGTTCTTTACCCACAGCAATTGCCTGTAGACCGGTAGACGGGTGAAACTGTTTGGTGGTTTTGGACTCTAGGGCTCCATTTCCACTTTTGCGACTTGTTGTGCGACTTGACACATGTCAAGTCGCATGATAGGTCAAAACCCATTATTTACAAATAGGACCGCTCAAACTGCTGCGACTTGAGTCGCAGCAACTTGAAAAAAGGTTTTTGCACTACTTTTGGGCGACTTCAGGGCAACTTGTCCCTCACAGAAGGAGGTCGCGCTGGGGTCCCCAGAAGTAGCTGCAAACAAATTGCACTACAAACTTGCGCTTGAAGTCGTGTGACTTTGTAGCCACAATAGTGGAAACATAGCCTTAAAGCTGTGGTTAAGTGTCACTGCGGAGTAGCACAGTCTTAGGATTCAAACATTTATCGGTAATTTAAAGTCACAGTACATGTTAATTATAAAACAGCACGTTTCTGATTGGGCTACTAAAACCATGGAAGGTTTTAAAAAAAAGCCATAACAGAGAGAGATGATCTGTGTAAAGAAAAACAGCCTGTCAGCGCACATTTCCAAGGGCCTTATCAGAAGAGGCAAAGCAAAGAGTAGGACATTTTCAACCTAGGCCCCCCTACAATGAAAATATTACTTTACAAATGCCCCTGACCACACCTGCACCCCACGGTTTCGTTTTCCAAGGCAGATGTCGTTTTCTTTGCAGCCATTATATTATCTCAAACAAGCAGAAAATGTTTGTGTGTCAGATTCATTTAAAACTAGTAAATTTCCTTCCGTGTGAGAGGAAGTAATGGTCACTTCTGCAATTGCAGCTAGCAGAAGTTTCTAAAAAAAAAAAAAAAAAATAATAAAGTTTTTTTTGAAAATTGGCACTAAGCCAAAAAGTTTTTAGTTCTTTATCTGATCATAGCATGCAAGTGGTATCTGATATGCCATCTCTACTGACAGCCATACCATCCGATGTTACCCACTTTACAGTGATTGGTTTAAGTAGTGTGTTTTTTTTTAAGCGTCCTATTGGACGAGGAGACACAGCCATCTTTGTTTCTTATTTTTCAGTCAAGGTAACTTACCTGGTGTAGAAATGCCTTAGGGCCAAGCAGACAATTCAATTGTCCGCTCTATAGTTCTCCAGACCATGCAAGAGGGGATGGACACCTGCTCATGGTTCAGTCCCGCTACAATATGTATATGACATATGTAGTCACTCTGTGGAGGCCAGTCAGAGCGAGTGAGTTTATTGAAATGTACATGTATGTGGACACAAAGTGTCACAGGAATTATGACAGCGGTGTCAGGAAAGTGTTGTTCACCTTGGTTTTGTTCTCACAGAGAGTGATAGTAGAGTCAGTCACATAAGAGCTGCTGCTCTAGTGGGTCTTGCCAGCCCACAGTGGGTCTTGCCCGCCCACAGGATCATTGATTGTTATGGATCCGGACTACTCCTATCTATAATAACATTTTGAGACAAACCACAGGTCCAGAAATGTCACCAGAAATGTTAAATGCGTTTATATATCTGAAAACTGCTATGGTTGTAGCGCCTGCACTGGGCCTCCCAAATCATGGAAAAATGTTTTGTGTTTATGCAAGGGACAATTGTAAGACCATGACAGGTGTACTTGCCCAGGAGTATGGTGGTAAACTTTGCCCTATAAGTTTTTATCCAAAGATGGTCGCAGTCCAGGCCTAAAGGCATGCCTGAAGTGACTCTGAACATAGCACATAGCATCTTGTGAGATGGTAATAGGGATGGCCACATCATTTGCCCTAGGTAGGCCCCAGTTTTAAATGGGCTTCTGGTAATAAACGTTATGTTACACCACAACATGCTACAGAACAGGTTTTAAGGACTTGGGTGATGTTTTAGAAAAAGTTGAGAACGGCTTTTTTCTAAAAGAGGGGAGATCTTGTATCCCCGCAGCTAGCGCCCCACTGTTTATTGCCTAGTATTATGGAATAGGACACAGGGGGTGGGAAAGAACATATACAGTATTACTGGCAGTTTTTTTTATTTGCAAGCCCATCTAAATTCATGAAAGCATATGTTGCTAGATGCATCACCTGTATTAGGTACAAACAATCCAAACATATAAGGCCAAACATGAGCATCTCCAATACCCATCAACCCCATTCACACATCTACAAATAGGTTTTCACATATAGGCCCAAAGCAGGGGAGAAATAAGAGTTCCTTTTAGTCAATAGTAGATGGGTTCAGCAGATGATATGGGCCAAGAACCACATGACTGCCTGGAAACTATTGAAAGTGTCACTTAACCCCGTGCAGACATGATGAAAGAGCTCATCACCAACCTTCTTCAGGCTATGTTGTTACCCTCAGAGTTAGCTATCATTCACTGTAGGGCACATACCAGAGGTACTGATGACATCTCCAAGGGCAACGCACTAGCAGACAAAATAGCAAAAGCAGCCGCACAACAGTTACCTTTAGGAGCCCTAAAACAAATGCCTGTCCTAACCCACATCCTCCCCGATGATGCCCAGTTGATCACAGATCTACAAGCCTCAGCCACTGCTGAGGAATTGGAGGACTGGGGTTATCCTGTCTTGCAAAATAATCCTATAACAGGATTAATTTGCAAAGAGGGGAAACCATGTATACCCCGTAATAGTGCTCCTATTTGCATTGCCCAGAATTCAGGTACAGTGGAAAGGATAAATAGGACAATCAAAGACGAGTTGAGAAAAAGTAAATTGGAATTTTGAATCAAGTGGAACGAAAAAGTTGCTCGCACCTTTCTTTTCTTTTCACAGGTATCAACCCATCACTTGAGGGAAGGAGATGAAGTAGCATCACAAGACCAAGGCTGGATTTCGTTTTGGACCAAAAGACAAAGGTAGTCGCAGTGACCAGAATCGCTGTCCTTGTGGAGAACCAACAAGCCTGGATCCATGCTACTCGAGTGAAATTGGTAAAGGAGGCTCCACCCCCAGAAGCAAGTCCAGATCCAGACCCAAGAGAGGTACTAACGGGGGCGGACGGCCCTGACCTTGAACAGGAAGGTCCAGAAGCAAGAGAGGTACTAACGGGAGTGGACGACTCTGACCTCGAACAGGATAGTCAAGAAAAGGGGGTTTTTCAGAGGCAGGCGGCCCTGACCCTGTAGAAAAATGACATTCCCAATAGCACCAGATTCTGGAAAACTTTGGCTACTTATAGGACTCGTATCATTTTCAGTCTTCTCTGTAGTATGGGTTACCACTAACTGTATTTATCATCCAGAAGACCTAGTAGGGCTACAGGCCATTTGCGGAGCTTCCAACACCCCAACACAGAGTAATGCACATAACAGACAAAAGAGAGATGAAAGCTCAAAAAGTCTTACAGATAAAATGTCATTGTTGCAATTTAAGTATGCCTATGCCCAGAAGTCCGGATATGAAAAATGTTGGATATGTAGTAAACTCCATCCTAGCACAGCTAGAATCCCCCTAGTAGCGATACCTTTAAACTTCACCCCTTTTCTAAATGGTACACCTCCTGTTGTCCTCACCAATGTCACGAGAACACTCTCAAATGATACCCTCACTTTCCAAATTATTGGTAGAAGTCATTCCCCAGACTGGTGTTTTAGGTTGGGAAACTCCACCAAGGGAGCTGAAGTGTGCCGGCAAACTAAGATTAATTTCTCAATGACCTCGATGGACAGCTCCTTCTGGCACACCTCAGAACCAGCCCTAAACGCCACTCTGATGAACTTTCTTAACTCCAGTTCCACTTCCTCTTCCCCAGTAGGACGGTTGTTGTCAAATTTAGCTTGGTCTAGTTATTCTGACCAAATAATGGCAATATTTCACAAACGTCCCCTAGCCTTGGGAAACAGTACTTATATTTGTTGTGGAAAGATTTGTCACCCTTGGATCCCTATTGCACCCCAAGGGTGGTGTTACCTCGCATCCCTAGTTCCCATCATGGGTGTAGTGGGAGACAACAAAGGAGGACATCTCCTCGAAGCTAGTATGTATCCTAGGTACCCCCTCAAACACCGCAATAAAAGGGAATTATTCCTTGAAAAGGATATGGTATGGGCCTGGTTCCCCTCATGGACCGGATGGGGAATAGACATGATGAAAAGGTTGAATAATTACTCTAAAATTCTCGATGACATCCTAGATAAGAACTCAGGAGACATTACCAAATTAAATATAGAAGTGAGGGCAATTAAGAAACAACTTGAGCTCCATGACCTAGCCATAGAAAGTATGAGTGCTGCTCTTACTGGGTTATGTGAAGTTACGGAGGGTTATGAATGCTGCACATGGATACACAACACTTCTGTTGAGATCCCTGATTATTATGATATTATTGCACAACATAGGAAGGAAGTAGATAAGCTGCAACAGGAAGCCAGGAATATTGCTAAGACATGGTGTCCTTTTAGTAATGTAGAGTTTGGAGTCGGAGGAATATTTTCCTGGTTGAAAAATATTGCTATGACCGTTATCATGGTCCTGCTCTTTTTGCTTTTTCTATTTGCATGCTTCAAGCTGGTAATGTGTATTATTGCTAGAGCTTCCAGGCCAAAGGTGAAGAATATTTCAATGCTATCCCACCAAATTGCAGGCTGCAAGAGACCCCCAACTAACAGCCCTAATGAATATACTAAGTATGTCAAGAGTCACAAACAAAAGGGAAAGAGTAACCTTACTATCTAGGGAGTGACACAGGGTTTTTTTTCTGGGAAAATCAATTGGGAAGATTATTGATTTTAAGAGGGGATTGTGGGAGATGGGGAGGTATCAATTTTATTTGCCCTCCATTTTGTATGTTCCCACTCCATTTTCTATGTATCTTAGTTATACAAGCTTTGCAAATGTGTACGTGTTACAGTTATGGCAAGTTTCTGTTTGTGGTTTTTGATGAAATCATGTCAGGCGTTTCTAGCAATAAGCTATATGCCCTATATGGTATTAAGTGTACTCGCTTATTTCCCGAAATGACGCTTGGTTTCCTTAAACTGTTTAACCAATAAGAACGTAACAAGTATCCTATACTTATGCTATATGCCCTTACTCTTTACTATATAAACCACAACGAGCCTATAATAAACTGAGAGCTTGGTTTCACTATACATCTGTCTCCGTCTGTGTAACTTCCAGAAACCAGCCTCCCAGGCCTGCAAGACACAAAACGAGCAAAGAAGTTATAGATAGTCCGGGACTATCATCGGGACCAGGGGTTCCAGACACTAACAGACACCACTAAGCTTGCGTCTTGCTCCACCAGTCCAGCTTTTCTCTGACACTTCACTCCCTGTGACAGAATGGGATCCCACCATGTACTAAGCGCAGATCTCAAGGTGTTCACTTAAAACAGAAATATGGTTTTGTTTTTTTTGGGGAATCATACCTACCTAGATGGATACAGCATTGGTCCGATGCTGCATCTGTCCCCCACAAAAAACACCATCAATTGCTCGGTTCTCACTGCTCCCTGAACCTGGATCCTTCCCAAGCCTGGACCGGCTCTGCAATGTTGGCCTATAGCAGGTTTTAGTTAGCTGTCTGCTGAAAATGGGTCACAGAAGTGCAGAACGAACTGCATTCCTGTGATCCACAGGATAAGTACAGACAAATGAGCTTTGACTGTACTTCTTTAACCGGTTGCCGACCGCCGCACGACTATATACTGCGGCGGTCAGCCCCGGCCAGGCAGAGTGACGTATCGGTACGTCACTCGCCTGTCACTGACTTGCGAGCCTATCGCGGGCGGGCGCGCGCCTGCCGAGGCGCGCGCCCGCCGCGGCTCGTTCACAGGCAAGTCAGTGCGTGTGACCGGCGGACTCGATGTCCGCCAGTCACACTGCGATCGCTCCTGTGAAGGGAGAAAGACAGAGCAGCTTGTGTAAACAAGCTGCCTGTCAGTTCTCCCTGTGTAAAAGTGAAGATCTGTCCGTTCTACTATGTAGAACGGTTGATCTTTGCTTTTACACCAATAGGAATGTCCCTACACAGTTAGAATCACGCCCCTAGGACACACTTAACCCCTCCCTGTCCAATAAAGTTAACCCCTTCCCTGCCAGTGTCATTTTTGCAGTAACAGTGCATATGTATAGCACTGATTACTGCAGTAATGTCACTGGTAACCCCAAAAGTGTCAAAAATGTCAGTCAAGGGTCCGATCTGTCCGCCGCAATGTCGCAGTACCGAAAAAAAAATCGCAGATCGCCGCCATTACGCGTTAAAAAAAAAAACACCAAAAATGACAGAAATCTTTCCCTTTGTTAGTAAACGCGATAACTTTTGCGCAAACCAATCAAAATACGCTTTTTGCGATTTTTTTGCAACTTCATCCTCTCCTATACCTGTGGCAAGGTCCCTGGAGTCTCAATACTGTGGGTTTGGTCCCAGTTGCTTTTGGGGCACGGATCACTAGGATGGGTGTCAGGCACCAACCCCCTCGCTACCGGAGGACCCATCATCCATGCCTGGTACCACTCTCAGCTCTCTAGATGCTATTACATTCCCACCAGCTTTCTTTTCAAAACCTTCTAATGGGAATTTGTAGGCAACCAAAAAAAAGGGGTTACACACACATATTCATTAGGTTAAAATTATAATTTTACATCTTTTTTCCATCTTACATCATAAAAGCAATTCTCCCTTTGTTGTGTTACATAGTTACATAGTAGGCGAGGTTGAATAAAGACAACAGTCCATCCAGTTCAACCTGTGTAGGTGTGTGTGACTGTGGAAGTGTTAAAAACAATCATTGACCCCAGTGGAAAATTACCTCTGATTTGCACCAAAATTTTGTTTCATGCTAGAGTAAGCACGCTTGAATCTGGTGTACCACCACCGTGCACAAAATTTATGCACCGCACTATGATGGGCTTTCAGGTGAAAAGCTGTAAAAGCCACCTTTTCAGCTGTAAAGACAACCAATAAATTCCCTACTGACTGCCCCTGTCATGTATCGCAGGCTCTACTGTTCTACATGTGGACCCAGAACTGGCATGGTGGGTGTAACAGAGGGAGATCAGCAAACATCTATTCCACTGATCTCCCCTTTGGTGACTGAACAAGGAAGCAACATGTATTAGGTCACTTCCAGTTCAGCTGTCATTTTTCCTGGCTGCAGTGGTGGAGGAAAAAGCTAATGGAGCACGCTCCAGTGGAGGGCAGAGGAGACATCAGGGGCTCTAAAGTTTCAGTAACGACAACCTGTCATTACAGTATGCTATCACATAGGGGCTATTGGGTTCCTATGGGACTTATTCACTAAGAATAAGGAGAAGAAATAGTCATTCCTCATTTAATTACTCCCAGTTATAATAATTGAGACCCTAACTAGGTGAACATGTGAATGGAAGAGTGAGCACAAATAGGCAAATATGCATTAGTGAATTCCGAATCGGCATAATCACGGTTCCATAACTGGCAATTGCCAACAAGTTTCCTATATGAAACTGCAGTGCAGTATTTAGCTATGATCATGTGTGTACATGTATGCCAATAAATATGGGGTGTGCTCTACCTCGTGTGTGGCTATTTATTTATATTACAATTATTGCGCATAGTTTATTTTCTTCTTTTGCTAATGAATGCTGTTCTGAATGATTATTACAGAGTAATGTCTGCTATTCCATGAGGTTACATGTATTTATCATTTAGAGTTACATATCTGTTATATGTTAATTTTATTTTTCATGTTACATCTATTTTTTAGAAGACTATAGAGGTCTAATTATCTATGTTTATTCTTTAATCATACTAAACTATCATTCAAGTTTAATTGTACTTAGCACATTAACTTAGTGGTCTGCGCTCATGAACAAAAAGCACTTAGGTCATCATGAGCTCAAATACCAACCATGCTAACACCCTGTGTGTTCACTAGTGTTTGATTATTTTATTTCCACACAATAATATTTTTCCTAAATAACATACCATTGCATGCAAGTTACAGAAACAACCATGCTGATGTGGCAGTGGCAATTAGGTGTTCACCTATTTTCAGCATACTCCGCTGTTTGAAATTTAAGCAGGTGACACTATACTTGGGATTTGATCCCATGGTCTGAGTCTTTATAGGTAGGAGTGCTACCCACTAAGCCATTGAGATGAACACAATTACACTTAGAATTTACAGTAGTACCATGATCAACAAATGAACATAGATCAATAGAATCTATATTCCCCTAAAATACAAATGCAAGATCATTGCTAAACCGTCACAAATTAGTAGATGTGACTTGTTTTGCTTCTTTTGCTGATATTCATATTATTATCATTGATGTAAGAGCTACATCTCTATTGTATATATGTCAAACTTTTTTTTATGTCTATTTCATATTTTATGAAAACGTTGAGTTTTATTTATATGTTCATTCTGTAATCATGGTACTTCTTTATATTCTAGGTATAATTGTACTCAGCATAGCGGCTTAATTTTTAGCACACTTAGGTCATGAGTTCAAATCCCACCTCCCTAGAATTGCAATGGCAAATGCATAAGTGCCATCAGTATCATGCTGATGGCAAATATGCTTTCGCCAACACACATATCTATTTGTCATTGACATTTTAGGGAGGTGGTAGGTAGTATAAGTGGTAACCACCAAGCCACAGGGCTGATCAGAATTGTACCTACAATATATACAGTAGTAGTACCATGATAAAACATACATAACTAGAAGTCAACATTCAAATAAAATTCTATTTGGACATTAACAATTATTTATCATATAATAGAGACCTAAGAGCCTGGTTTGAATTGACCCCCACGCTGATTTTTTTTCTGATCAAATTCGTGTTGTTACACCCCCTTGTGGCAGGCAGCTCAACTCCACAAAGCTACGTAGAGTTACCTGGACACAATTAAGAGCTACCCCTAACTTTCTAAATGTTACTGAAGTGGATTTGTTTTTTGAAAATGTTGTTGCAAAGCAAAACACGGATTAGAAGTATTTAGCAGCTAGTTAATTTTAGGTGTCTAAAGGTGAACATACACTATACAATCTCATTGCACAAGCTCTGTACAATCTCCTTTAGGCCCCTTTCACACATTCTGGTCTGTCGGCGGACTCCGTTTATCTCATCGGGGGATCGATCCGCCGATCATGTCTCCGCTGACATCCGATGCACCATAGAGATTCATGGGGCATCCGTTCAGATCCGCCAAAAAAAACGGACAGGCGGATCTGAACGGTCCTCTAGTGTGAAAGAGTTACCAAAACTATATAATGGGAGGACACACCAGCTATCTGAATCCAATCAGGCAGGCCCTTGCACTACATAATTGATGGCAGATCTAAATGAGATTGTACATTTAGATTGTATAGTGTATGCTGAACGTTACAGAACCAAGGACACGCTTCTCCTGTTTTCAATACTACAGGCTCTATCCATATAGGTGATTATCTGATCTCTTATTTCCTGCACTCTTCAAATGAACAGATCTATGCAAGATGAATTTAAGACAAAACAAAAATGTCTGTATTTACAGAGACCAGTGATCACTGATTAATTGTATTAGAAGAATGTGCACCTAGCTGGGGGTGGTTGGGATCTGCTGGAAGGAGGGAAGGCAGCCACAGGTGTGTGTTAATGAGGTCAGCTGATGAATTCCTTCCTGTGTCTTATGGTGGCCATATACTATATGAAAAATCAGCCGAAATTCAGTCATTTGGACAGTTCTTTAATTTTTGGGCCCGTTAATGGGCACACATCGGTATCAGTTAAAATCAGGTAAAAAAGACGTTTTTGAGCCAAAAAAACCAAAGGACAAATAAGGAAATTTTCTGCTGAACGAACGATAAATTAAAAGGTTAAAGTTTTTCTTGTCCAAACTGTTTGCACTAGGTATATGTGTGTAGCACTACTTCCAATGGAGCTGCTGAGTGTGGGTCCCCCTGGGTTACAGCTAGCAACAACAGTACCTTTAAGCAGGCTTTCAAGTGTGAGCACCTCAGACAAGAACCAGTCCAGTTTCTATGGTTTTTAGGGTTTATTTGAGAACTTGGATGGGAGAAGGGAGAAGTGGGATACTCCCAACAACTGAACTATGCACAATTAGGCAGGGACACTAAAATGCTGCTTGGCGCTAACCAGTGCTTCCTTGATGCTGGTTAACGCTGACTGATGCTGGTCAACGCTGACCGATGCTGGCCTCAGCTAGGCCAGATACTGGACTTCACCTCTGACTGTGGAAGTCTTTTAAGCTCCCTAAGGTACTCTTTCCTGAGGTAGCTGACTGGTAGTGCGGACTGTACTGCTGAAACACTTCAGTGCCCTCACTGGCGCCCTCTTTATCCCCTATTATTCAGGGCTTCACTACTTGGCACCCCGTTTACTGTGCACTCCTGGTTAGCTGGCTCCTGGATCCCCTTTGACCTCTCTGGAGTGGTCCCCTCTCCTAAGCAGACCCTTGGGCAGATCTTGAGTACTCATGACACTGTTTTTGCTGAAGATTTCTGCCCGGAAGCTCCCACTCGGTCAGCAACTCTGGGTCCTCTGCAGCCCAGCTCAACCTCTAGTCCCTAGGCTGACTGCCTGGACCACCTTCTCACTTTGACAGGAGGAGAGACAGCCGTCACCTCCTCCTGGGACTGATGCTCCTGCCAAAAGACACTCTGTCACATGCTCCCCACAGATTTATTCCCAATCCCAGGGTGCACTGCGGCAAACCTCGCCCACTAGGACAGTCATAAACCCTGGTGTGCTATTGGCTAGGTTTCCTCCACTGTCCAACAAGATCCCTCATTGGATACAGTGGGAAGACTCCCCAGACTCAACAGGCCACACCTGGAGGCATGTGACAGCAGCTAACTGATCAAGCCCCCCTGATGAACAGACAGGGCAAATATAAGCTTTTTCTCTAGCACCTACCTAGGAGGGTGCTATATGTGAAAAAACTAACAAAAAACTCATTCATTTATGTCCACTGATCGATTTATTGGTCATTACATGATAGCGCGATCATCTGCTCTCACGGCCGAGTGTTCGTTTTTCTAAAATTAGTTTGATCGATTTTCCGTGTAGTGTATGGCCAGCATTATTGGCTTCTATGTCTAATATCCACATATCAGTAAGAGATGAAGCATTCTAAGGAAATATAGCAAAATCGCAGGTAAGGCCTTCTCTCAATTAAAGAAATTGTGTATTATTTTGCAACAGCGGTACATTAATGGTATGTTGGTACATAGAGAAGCTGGAATTTAGCAAAATGAAAAGTGATTGGGTGACATATGAACATCATCAGAATGAGGCAACCAAAAACAAGACATGTTTGTATGGGGTGGTGAAAATTGCTAGCTAAGTTACATGTGTGTAGAGTTCATTATGACTACAGGATTTGATTTTAGCCAACAGTTTGTGGAGCACTTGCTAAAATGCAAATACACGTTCCACACTGTATTTACAGGAACATGTACATATGCAGGAATCCTACTGTGCATAGAATCAGGAAGTGACGTGTTCTGAGGATCACTAAACAAAATTCCAAACACTTCATCCCCCCCTAAACCCTGGGAACATCAAGACATCTCCCACACTTACCTTGCAAATTAGCAACATCTCCTCATGATAAAAAAGTGATCTTACTATGTTAACTTGCTGACAACTATGAGCAGCACTAACATTTGCAAGAGCATCTGAACATCCTTCCACACACGAGGATGCATTTCCAGGCCAGGAGCCAGACCGGGCAACCAACTGTGTGCCATTGCAAAAAGATATGTGCAATTGCAATAAATTCACATTTGCTAACCTCTTTTCACATGTGTTCAATATGTCTATTTTGCTAAAACAATTATTTCAAAAATGGTGTTTATGGGGTGGGCAACTGGGTGATTCAAGAAAATGAATACTTAATTTGACATGTTCAATAGTTTACCTAGGCCCAGGGCCGTCTTACCGCATGGGCATGCTGGGCAGTTGCCCGGGGGCCCCACTTGCCTGGGGGGGCCCCATCTGCCCAGAGACCCAGCCCCAGCCAAGCATTAGTCCCAATTCCCATGTGCATCCCGTGGCTGAACTTAGCAGGTGGCAACAGACATCCCAAGTCTCCCGGGAGGCTCCCTGACACCCACAAGTGCCACTCGATATTCCGGCTGTTTGTGTCAGCTGTCAGAACAGAGCCGATGCTTCCTGTATAGTTGTGGCTCCGTTCTATCACAGGGGGAGTGATATCAAATGCACTCAGCCTGTGAGGAGACCGAGAGATAGAGGAAGCATCGGCTCTACTTGCTTCCTCTAGCGCCACTTCTCACACTCTCTGCCAGCATTTCCAGCCAGCAGTACCCACCAGCAGTACGCACAAGCAGTACCAGCCAGCATTACCCACAGCAGTGCCAGCCAGCAGTACCCGCCAGCAGTACCCACCAGAAGTGCCCACCAGCAGTACCCGCCAGCAGTAACCACCAGCAGTACCCACCCAGCAGTATCCACCCACCAGTACCCACCAGCAGTACCCGCCCAGCAGTACCCACCCAGCAGTATCCAGCCAGCAGTACCAGCCAGCAGTACCCGCCAGCAGTAAGTCACCTGTGCTAGGGGTGCAACTAGCCCCCAGCACATAATTGTAATTATCCCAGCATGTGCAGTGTTTCCAACTCCTACCACCATGACCATTTCAAATCACTGTGGCCATGGAGGTTAGAGTGTTCCTTTAATATCTCCCAGAAGAAGTAAACCTCTCTGTATACTGATTTCATTTCGTTTGATCATCCTCTAGTTGTGTTAAATTGGGGATGGGGGGCACGCGCGGAGTGCCACCTCCCTGAAATGAGTTTGCCACCTCCGTGAAAATTGTTTTTGCAGGCTGGGATGTCTGTGGCAAGTGCCTGTCGGCCGTGCGCTGCTGTCAGGCCATTTAAAAATGGGCGCCAACATGTCACTGCGCATGCGCCGCCACCGGAAACAGCCGAACGTATACGAGCTTTCCCATGCACAATGATGTGTTGGCGCCAGGCGGCGCCATTTTTAAATTGAAGGCATCTCACGAACAGGTAAGTGAACTCTTCCACAGTAGGACAGAGGATGATGTAGGGGGAGTCAGTGTGGGGGGTCAGTGTAGGGGGTGTCAGTGTGGGTGCGTCAGTGTAGGGGGGTCAGTGTGGGGGGGTCAGTGTAGGTGGGTTAGTGTAGGGGGTTCAGTGTAGGTTTCAGTGTAGGGGGTTCAGTGTAGGTATCAGTGTAGGAGGGTCAGTGTAGGTGTCAGTGTGGGAGAGGGGGGGGTCGGTGTGTAGGGGGTGTCAGTGTAGGAGGGTCAGTGTAGGTGTCAGTGTGGGGGGGGGTCAGTGTAGGGGTGTCAGTGTGGGGGGGGGGGTCAGTGTAGGAGGGTCAGTGTAGGTGTCAGTGTGGGGGGGGGGGTCAGTGTAGGTGGGTCAGTGTGGGGGGGGCAGTGTAGGGGGGTCAGTGTAGGTTTCAGTGTAGGGGGTCAGTGTAGGGGGGTCAGTGGGGGGGGGGGTCAGTGTAGGTGTAAGTGTAGGTTTCAGTGTAGGGGGGTCAGTGTAGGTGTCAGTGTAGGAGGGTCAGTGTGGGGGGGGGGGGGGCTAGTGTAGGAGGGGTCAGTGTAGGAGTCAGTGAAGGGGTCAGTGTATGTGTCAGTGTAGCAGGGGTCAGTGTAGCGGGGTCAGTGTCAGTGTGGGGGGGTCAGTGTAGAAGGGGTCAGTGAAGGGGTCAGTGTAGGTGTCAATGAAGGGGGATCAGTGTAGGAGGGGTCAGTGTCAGTGTGGGGGGGTCAGTGTAGGGGGGTTACTGTAGGTGTCAGTGAAGGGGTCAGTGTAGGTGTCAATGAAGGGGGGGCAGTGTAGGGGGTCAGTGTAGGTGTCAGTGAAGGTGTCAATGATGGGGGGTCAGTGTAGGTGTCAGTGTAGGGGTCAATGAAGGGGTGTCAGTGTAGGTGTCAGTTTAGGTGTCAGTGAAGGGGTCAGTGTCAGTGTGGGGGGGGTCAGTGTAGGGGGTCAGTGTAGGAGGGGTCAGTGAAGGGGTTAGTGTAGGTGTCAATAAAGGGGGGTCAGTGTAGCGGGGGTCAGTGTAGGTGTCAGTGTAGGTGTCAATGAAGGGGGGTCAGTGTAGGTGTCAGTGAAGGGGGTCAGTGTAGGCGTCAGTGAAGGGGTCAGTTTAGGGGTCAGTGTAGAGGGAGTCAGTGTAAGTGTCAGTTTAGGGGGAGTCAGTGTAGGGGGTCAAGTCTAGGGGTCAGTGTAGAAGTCAGTGAAGGTGTCGGTGTAGGGGTCAGTGTAGGTGTCAGTGAAGGGGGGTCAGTGAAGGAGGGGCAGGGAAGAAGGGTCACTGTAGGGGGGCCAGTGTAGGTATCAGTGAAGGGGTCAGTGTAGGGGGGTCAGTGTAGGTGTCAGTAAATGGGGTTCAGTCTAGGGGGGATCAGTGAATGGGGTCAGTGAAGGAGGGGCAGGGATAAAGGGTCAGTGAAGGGGGGCCAGTGTAGGTGTCACTGTAGGGGGGTCAGTGTAGGTGTCAGTGAAGGGGTCAGTGTAGGTGTCAATGAAGGGGTCAGTGTAGGGGGGGGTCAGTGAAGGTGTCAGGTAGGTCAGTGTAGGAATCAGGAATGTCAGTGTAGGGGTCAGTGTAGTAATAAGGTGGGTCAGTGTAGTGATCAGGTCGGTTAGTGCAAGAATCAGGTAGGTCAGTGTAGTGGTCAGGTAGGTCTGTGTAGTGGTCAGGTAGGTGTCAGTATAGTAATCAGGTAGGTTAGTGTAGGAGTCAGGTAGGTCTCTGTAGTGGTCAGATAGGTCTCTCTAGGTGTCAGTATAGTGATTAGGTAGGTCAGTGCAGGAAACAGGTAGGTCAGTGTATTGGTCAGGTAGGTCTGTGTAGTGGTGAGGTAGGTGTCAGTATAGTAATCAGGTAGGTTAGTGTAGGAGTCAGGTAGGTCTCTGTAGTGGTCAGATAGGTCTCTCTAGGTGTCAGGATAGTGATCAGGTAGGTTAGTGCAGGAAACAGGTAGTTCAGTGTAGTAGTCAGGTAGGTCTGTGTAGTGGTGAGGTAGGTGTCAGTATAGTGATCAGGTAGGTTAGTGCAGGAAACAGGTAGGTCTGTGTAGTGGGAAACAACAACAAAAAGAAAAGGGAAGCACCGATCTAGTGCATTACTACTAAAAACATTTATTAAAATATTAAAAAGTATACATTATACTCACAAAGCAGGTGTGAATATACACACATCAACATGATATACATATAATCTCCAAGGTAGCCAAGGTACTGAGCGATGCTGAAGCAGAGGGCGGCTCTAGGCTCTATGAGGCCTAAGGCAAAACTTGGACATGAGGCCCCACTCACGCCCATAATGGGAAAAATAATCCAAGCGATAAAAATTAACTATATAAATTGCATATATTAAGAGCCTTAACCTTTGTACTATGAATTCAGTTTCTAGAATTTTCTCTAACCAATTCTTCTTTAATCAAAGATCATTAAACATCGGGTATGTATGTATGTATATTATATATGTCTGCTCTTACATCACAGTCCCCCGCATTTCCCTATAGGTCATGATTCCACAGAGTCCCTCCTTCAATCAGAGTTCAGTGTCCCCCCTTACATAAGAGTTCTCCTTTAAAACAGATTCTCCCCAGCATCTCCTCCTTACATCAGAGTCCACAGAATTCCTCTTTACATTAGAGTCCCCCTCTTAAATCAAATCTCACAGAGCCCCCTTTACATCAGAGTCTCCAGAGTTTCCCCCTTATACTGTGAGGGAACTCTGAAGACTGTAAGAGGAGTTCTGGGAACCCTGATTTAGGGGGAATGTTGGGGACTCTGAAGTAAGGGGAGTTCTGGGAACCCCGATTTAAGGGGGAATGCTGGAGACTCTGATGTAAGGAGAGTTCTGGGAACCCTGATTTGAGGGGGAAAGCTGGGGACTCTGGTGTAAAAGGGAACTCTGTGGTCACCAAAGCTCCCCCTTGCATCAGATTTTCCAGAGTCCCCCTTACACTTCCCTTCCTCTGTCGGCCACAGTCTAGGGCATGACAAGTCCCACTGCAGAATGCTGCCACACCTGAGTCCCCACAGAGGGCACTGTAAATTCCAGTATAGTGTGCTATGCTTGGACTTGTACTGCTCTCTGTAGGGGACTGAGGAACTACAGCCTGCTATGCTAAGACTTGTAGTGCCCTCTGTGGGGACTAAGGCATGGCAGCCTGCTATTCTGGAACTTGTAGTGCCCTCTGTGAGGGACTAAGGATTCCTTAGTCCTCCACATTCTAGGGCACTATAAGTCCCAGCATAGTGGGCTGTCATTCCTCAGTCCCTCACAGCTGGGGGGGAAAAACAACACAGAGTTAAACATCTAAAGGACCACTCCAACCAAAACTACCAATAATGTACAGAGTCCATATGCTTTTTTTTTTTTTTTTTTCCATATGCTATATAATGTCACAGCCCCGCTACCCCTCACCTTCCACCTCAGGTGTTGTCATTGTGTAGGGCAAAGGGCTCCAGCTCCACCATGTTTGGCTTTGATGTCAGATATGCAGGACTGGCACAGCTCCACTCTCTTCCATGGCAACTGACTCTGGCGTCACGGGGGGCCTCTCCTCCTCCCCCAGCCACCCAAGGGCCTTCTCCTTCTTCCCCAGCCACCCAGTGGCCCTCTCCTTCTTTCCCAGCCACCCAGGGGCCCCTCTCCTTTTCCTACAGCCACCCAGGGGCCCTCTCCTTCTCCTCCAACAACCCAGGGGCCCTCTCCTTCTCCTCCAGCCACCCAGGGGCCCTCTCCTTCTTCTCCTCCAGCCACCCAGGGGCCCTCTCCTTCTTCTCCTCCAGCCACCCAGGGTCTCTCTCCTTCTCCTCCTCCAGCCACCCAGGGTCCCTCTCTTTCTCCTCCAGCCACCCAGTGGCCCTCTGCTTCTCCTCCAGCCACCCTGGGGCTCTCTCCTTCTCCGTCAGCCACCCAGGGGCCCTCTCCTTCAGCCACCCAGGGGCCCTCTCCTTCCTTTAGCCACCCAGGGACCCTCTCCTTTTCCTTCAGTCACTCAGGGGCCCTCTCCTCTTCCCCTAGCCACCCAGGGGCCATCTCCTCTTCCCCTAGCCACCCAGGGGCCCTCTCCTTTTCCCCTAGCCACCCAGGGGCCCTCTCATTTTCCCCTAGCCACCCAGGGGCCCTCTCCTTTTCCCCTAGCCACCCTGGGACCCTCTCCTTCTCTTCCAGCCACCCTCTCCTCCCCCAGCCACCCAGGGGCTTCTTCTTCTCCTCCTCCTCCACCAACCATTCTAAGACCCTCCCAACTTCCCTGGGGCTACTCACCCCCTTTGCGTAGTGGACACCACAAATCTATGACCAGCCTGCAGAGTGACAAGTCGGGGCCTGGTTACCTCTATGTTCCCGGGCCAGGGCAGAGCTCTCCTCCCAGAGCAACAACCGATGATAGCAGAGTGAGCTGACCGGGCAGTGACTTCCTACTAATGCAGGTACACGCCCACCGATTCCTCCACATCTTAGGATTACATGATCAGATGGCCAATTCCCAGGCAGAGAAGGTGGACAACAGACACCTTGAAGCTGCAGTAAAGCGACTGCACTTTTATATCCGAGGATTTAAAGCAATCTAAATGTTGTCGTTCCGCCACTGGCCGTGAGGCCCCTGTAGGTGCGAGGCCTTAGGCGACCACCTAATTTGCTTAATTAGAGAGCCACCTATGCTGAATGGCATGCAGTGTACCACATGAAACTGCTGTGACTAGGCTGATGCGTTTCGGGGGCGAGCCCCCTTCCTCAGAGCCAAGAGTTGCTGCTGACCGAGTCAGATTGTGTAGGTGTCAGTATAGTAATCAGGTAGGTCAGTGTAGGAATAAGGTAGGTCTTTGTAGTGGTCAGCTAGGTCAGTGTAGGTGTCAGTGTAGTGGCCTGTGTAATGGTCTAGTAGATTTGTGTAGGGGGGGCGCAAATTATTAACCTTGCCCCGGGCGCTGACAACCCACGCTACGCCACTGGTGCAAGATCACACCATACTTATAAATCCATATCTCACTTGGTGTAAAACCCGCTTTATTTACAATGTCGTTTCTTTTGTTTCCATTATGTGAAACCCATCAGAAATATAATATCTTGTGAAAAAGAAGCTATAACACCACAACAGAGGAAGAACATACAAACCTCTAACCAGATAGTGGCATGCTTGGGATTCAAACCAATGACCCTAGTGCTGCAAGGCAGAAGTGCTAATCAGTTAGCTACTGTGCTGCCACATACATGGAGCCTCCATCTCTGTGGTGTTTAAACAGCCCTAAGTCCCTGGGGTGCAAAAAGTTAATGCAGATGTACCCTGGAAGTTCTGATTGCCATTGGCCAACCTGTTTCTGTGATATGATATATGCTGGTTATGGCAAATTACTGTCACCATGCTCCTATAGGACCATCTCTAATTTTGGGGCTTTTGCTTGGTAAGAGGCTGCAATTGGTGCTGGTGTGGAATTCACAAGGCTGCTTCTTGTCCCTTCCCATGAAACATATATGGCAAGATTTGCAATGGTGGTGGAACCCTCCTACACCTAAATACTACATTTCTTTAGGCATTTATCTATAGGTGGTAGAATTACATCAGGCAGGAGTTCTGTTTTTTTATTTATTCTGTGATATTTGGTGTTTATTGGTGTGTGATTGTAGAATAGTGGTGTTACCCTCTGAATTTTGGTAATGACATTTTGATTTGGATTAATGATGTTGGTACACATATTGCATTTTTTGTGGTGAAAATTATGATCATTTGGAAATACTAAACAACACACAAAATTGTTACTCATTTTAAATTTGCATCAGCAATATTATTGTGTGTGGTTTGTGAAGACAGCGGTGGGAGTTTTGATTTAGATTTATGTGAGATGGGAAGCAACAAGTGCGTTATCTACCATTTACTTATCAGATGTCAAACAGCAAAGTGTCTTAGCATGCTCAGTTTAACCAGAGATATGGCTCAAATGGCAAGGTGGCTGAGCATGCTCTATGTAACAAAAGATATTTCTCAAATGGCAATGTCCCTGGGCATACACAATGCACATGGCAGTATATACACAAATATATACTGCAGAGAATGCATATAAAATATCTATCTATCTATCTATCTATCTATCTATCTATCTATCTATCTATCTATCTATCTATCTATCTATCTATCTATCTATCTATCTATCTATCTATCTATCTATCTATCTATCTATCTATCTATCTATCTATCTATCTATCTATCTATCTATCTATCTATCTATCTATCTATCTATCTATCTATCTATCTATCTATCTATCTATCTATCTATCTATCTATCTATCTATCTATCTATACAGGAAACAAAAAACAGGAAAACATTACTCACCACTAGCATTGTTAAAAAAAAGGAATAAGAAGCAACATAAAACCGAGCAAGGACAATTTATTTTAGGAATTAAAGAGTTCATCTCAAAATTTAAAATGTATGTTTTTGTGGAAGTAACAGTTATACTGTTACTTCCACAACAGTACTCACTATGGAACATAAGGGGTTAATCCTCTTAGAGACCTCTGTTCTTAGAGATGTATGTCCAAGAGTCTTTTAAAAGTAGCCATACTCCCCGCACTTACCACCATTTATGGAAGAGAGTTCCACAATCTTATTGCCCTTACTGTAAAGTACCCCTTACGTAGCCTAAGGTTAAATTGATTCTCCTCTAATCGCATTGTATGGCCTTGTGTCCTCTTACAATCCTTGCGACTGAATCATTTTTTTTCTATGCTGAGATCACCGTTGAGGTATTTTTAAATCGCTATCACGTCCCCTCTCAGGCGTCTCTTCTCTAGGGAGAATAAATCCAGTGCTTCTAAAGGCTCCTCATAACTTAGATCCTCCAATCCCCTAATTAGCTTAGTTGCCCTTCGTTGTACTCTCTCCAGTTCCAGCACATCCTTTCTGAGGATTGGAGACCAGAATACTCCACATGTGGTTGGACCAGAGTTTTATAAATTGGTAAGACTATAGTTTTATCTCTGGTATATATCCCCTTCCTTATGCATGCTAATATTCTGCCGACTTTGGCAGCTGCAGCTTGACATTGCATGCTATTGCTTAGCCTATCTTCTACTAAGACTCCCAGATCTTTCTCCATTCTTGATTCCCCCAGAGGTTTCCCCCCAACACGTATTTTGCATTTATGTTTATGCAATACCTTACACTTCTCCACATTAAACCTCATTTGCCATGTAGTTGCCCACTCTGTTATTTTGTTCAGGTCATTCTGTAAGATTTCTGCATCATGATATGAAGTTATTGCCCTGCTTAATTTTGTGTCGTTGGCAAAAACTGAGATTGAGCTAACAATCCCGTCCTCAATGCTATGTATGAATAAATTGAACAATATTGGTCCCAGGACTGAGCCTTGGGGGACTCCACTTACCACTCCTGACCAGTCTGAGTACGCGTTATTTATAACCACCCTTTGGACACGCCCCTTTAACCAGTTTTCTATCCAAGAGCAAACCTTGTGATCTATGCCTGTAGACCTTATTTTCTAAATCAAGAGATTGTGGGGGACTGTATCAAATGCCTTAGCAAAGTCCAGATACACCACATCCACAGGTCTCCCCCATATCTAGCTAACAGCTCACCTCCTCATAGAATGTTAACAGATTGGTTTGACAAGAACATCCTTTTGTAAACCCGTGCTGATTATTGCTGATGATACTGTTGACTTTAGCAAATTCTTGGATATAGTCCCTTATCATCCCTTCCAGTAATTTACATACTATTGGCGTCAGGCTGACCAGCCTATAATTTCCCAGGATATGCCTCTGCCTTTTTTTGAATATTGGTATCACCTTAGCTTTCCTCCAGTCACCTGGTACTGTTCCTGTCAAAATACTGTCTGCAAAGATCAGGAACGGTGGTCTAGATATAACCATACTGAGTTCTTTGAGTATTCTCGGATGTACGCCATCCAGGCCTGGTGATTTATTTGTGTTAATGTTATCAAGTCTTTTCATGATTTCACCCTCTATTAGCCATATCGGCATGTCCTGTGAAGTACTGCTAACCATACAGTCATGGTCAGTGTACCCCCCCTTTTCTTGTGTAAAGACTGCGGAGAAGAAAGCATTTAGCACAGTTGCCTTCTCTGTGTCCTCTGTAACCATCCTCCCATCATTGTTAATTATGTGTGCAACATGCTCTGACCTCGCTTTCCTGCTATTGATATATTTAAAGAATTTTTTAGGGTTCCTTTTACTTTCCTCTGCTATATGTCTCTCAAAGTCGATTTTAGCCTTCTTGATCTCGTATTTACATTTCTTATTAGTTTCCTTGTATTGGTGGAAAGCCGATAAATTACCCTCCGATTTATATCTTTTAAAGGCCATTTTTTTTTCCCTAATAAGTTTTTTACATTAAGGTTTAGCCACCCTGGTTTGGCCTATGCTCTTCTAAATTTGTTTCCCATAGGAATGCACTGTGAGACGCTTTTGCCCAAGATGTTCCTAGAGCATTCCCATTTTTCCTCAGTGGTCAGTGTTCCTAGGGTTGTGTCCCAGGTTATTTCCTCTATCATTGAGCACAGTTTAGGAACGTTTGCTCTTCTGAAGTTTAGGGTTCTTATGTTCCCCTCTTGCCTTGAAAACTTGTGATTTACGTTAAATGTGATCATCTTGTGATCACTAGAACCCAAGTTGTCCCGGACTCCTACATCTGAGATTTGATCTGTGTCATTAGTAATTAATAGATCTAGCACTGCATTCTTTTTAGTAGGAGAATCCACCAACTGAGACATGTAGTTGTCCTGTAAGATATTCATGAAGAGACGGGCCTTTAGTGAGTGTGCAGTCCCCTCTTCCCAGTTAATGTTGGGATAATTGAAGTCCCCCAATATGATGACTCACCCCAGCTTTGCCGCGTTACCCAATAGTGTAAGAAATTCCAGCTCTATCTCCTCCTGTTGGTTGGATGGCCTATAACATACCCCCACTATTACTTTCCCCTTTACTTCTTCCCTATGGAGTTCTACCCACACGGATTCTACCTCCATACTCATCCCTTCCATAATGTCACTCCTCTCTACCACCCTTACATTATTTTTGACATAGAGACATACCCCTCCCCCTCTTTTTTCTACCCTGTTCATCCAATACACAGAATACCCTTGGATATTGGCCAGTCAGTCGTGTGAGGGTTCAAACCAAGTTTCTGTTATTCCCACAAGGTCTATGTCCTCCTCATGTACCATCAGTTCCAACTCATCCATTTTATTAGCTAAGTTTCTGGCATTTGCGTAACCTCATCTTTTATATGGAAAAAAAAAGGATAATATTGTGTGTTTGCGTGTACTACCAATTAGCTTTAGTGTAATTTTTTACTAAAAATATATGTTTGATAAAGGTGTGCTAATATCAGTTACCACAGTTTTGTTCTTCAGGATCTCTGCATTCAGAAAATATATAATGTTTGGGGTTGTAACTAATTTAAGACCTAATGTGTGCTTTTCAAAGCAGTAAAGTAAAAAATACTTACCACCCTTCCACAGGTCTGATGCCTGTGAGGTCCCTCACTGGCGCCGGCATCTTTTATTGTCTTCTTCCAGATGCCATTCTTCTGCTGTCTTGCCGACTTCTTTGGCCGTTGCAGGGTAATACATGTACAGGAGTGAAAAAAATCCCGGGACACAGGGAGTGTGTTGGAATGTAAACTTTTTTTTTTTAACTTTAGTTCCACTTTAACATTTGTGCAAAACCTGAACAAATGGTATCTCTACACACTTCATCTGGCCCTTGGGCTCCAACTTGCTCTAATTGATCACTGCCATTACAAAAAGAATAAACATTATAACACTGGGTGGAAGTGTGGAGGTGGAGGTTTTTTCAACACCACTATCAAGTCTTTGCTTTATCTTATCTAGTATTGCCAATGCTTCATGGACTTTGATTTTCTGTTGCTGCATATGGACTTTTCATTTTTGATATTAAGCCTATATTGAGATTTTTTTCCACACCACTATATGTATATTTGCACAAGCACTTTGATTATGATATATGTTGAGCGCAATATTTTATCCTTTTAAATTATAAGTGCCTTGTTTATTCACCTAAATTGTGGTCATGTGATGCTCCAATCTTCTCTCCTTTTCTGTTTACAGGAGGTGGGGTCCTTCTTCAGATGCCCATGCCACTGCCTGCATGACGTGGACATTCCCTACGTCAACAGGGTCCTCTCAGGATCCAGCACAGGAGTGATGTCAGCTTGAGGGGGACTGTTGAGGACATTTGTATCTCTGAATTAGTGGTTCCCCAGAAATAGCATCTCTGAGGGATTCAGATGGTGGACTTAGAAGAGCATATCTTGCTTCACAAGGTAAGGAAATCAACATGCAGGATTGCCTAGGGGGATGGGGGATAATATTTGCCCAGAGATGAACTTAGATGAGGTTAATTGTTGTAGGACTGTCGATTTAAAAGATTCTTGGGAGATTTTCTCTCTTTCACATATATCCTGATAGTGGAGTCTTTGTTCACTGATTATGTGTTTGCTAATTATTTATACGCTGAACAGATCATATTTGGCAGCAGTTTCTGCAAACATTGGCAAAGAATAGAATTTCTTTAATATTAAATAATCTTATTAGTGAGTGTTAATGTTTTCAAACCTTGTTCATGTGTATAGTGTGTAAATATATCAGTATCTGCTGCCAACATCTTTGCTCACTACATATGCAAGCTCTGTTTCCTCCTCAAAGTTGACCCACCCCTCCCCCAATACACAGCCAATAATAATGAAAAGTATTTAGTGAAATAAGTTTATTTACCCATAGTAACAAGCTTCTTCTTTAATACCACTGGTCTGTCTGTGTGTGCTCCTCTTCCTAACACCTTTTTTAAAAAGGACATCAATGGCTGGCTTCTTCTCCCTGGTTCCCTGTGCTGACTCAATGATGTGTTGAAAGATTCTCATATGTTCACAAATTCTAATGAGATCTCTGGGGAAACATATATTTTTTTTCTTGACATACTCTCCCTGAAAGTCACTGGTGATGTAGCCTTCCCAAGGTGCACCTGTGAGGCAATGGCTACCTCACCAGTGCCGCAGGAAAGTAGGAAATGGACTACAATAAAAAGATAAATATTTTTTTTTTTTTTTTAAGAAATTATTTCCAGATGGTTTATGAATAGCATGTAGAGTTGGATGCTGCAGGAGATTTTAATTTTTTTTGGAAAAGGTGAACTTTAATATTACAGTACAATGACAGTGCTCTATTGCTCTCCTCGGTGCAGTTCTATAGATAATGTCTGAAAATATCAGTCTAATTTATCCTAGTTCAGATTTCATACTTCATCATGAGCTTATCTATGGCCAGCTTGCCATACAATGGCAAGCCTGCAGGACCAATCTCCTGCTGTGCAGATTGTATTCTGATAGCTGGCTGTTAAAATACCCAAATCTGATTGGATACAGCTACTTTTTGGCTGACAGTTTTCTACCTGGCTTTATCAATGGAGGGATGATGGGCAGGAGGCAGACAGGGCCACCCACTGAGCAAATTCCTGAGGAACTGGCCCAAGAGACTATCATAAAATAACAGACAATCATCCTATGTATATGGGTAGCTTAACAAAAATCATGAAAAGATTGCATGAGAAATCATTTGTAGATGAACGTCACCAGAAAAATCTGTCTGTAGAGCTGGATTTTATTTGCATATCTGTTTTTATCATAAGATAGTTGCATACATAATAACTTCCTCAACATAGAAGCATGGTTTCAATATTTTCTTGCATCATTGCATGTTTGCTTTCTCAACAATCTTTTAAACTCTTAGTGGTAAAAGGAATGATCTTTCAGAAAAATCATTAGTATAAAAGATGCTTTCTAAGGATAGATTTCGATTGGGGGTGCTTTAGAGGCCACTGACAGGTGGTGAGGAAGTGATGTGTTGTCTCCTCTTTGCCTGTTTTAACCCCATGTTTGCCGACAAATGGACCCCAACAGTGTGCATTGCACACGATTGGAGGATATTTGTAGCGTTTCCTCATTTTCCTGAATGTGTCACATTTGCTGGGTTTCCTGCCAGCCGATCACTACTTGTCAGGTAGACTTTGCCGTAGGCAAAAGTGAAGCATTGTGACTGCGGCATGTAAATACCCCTGTCCGCTTCCTATTGCAGTTTAAGGGGAGGATGCATGTCCAATGAAGCCCAAGTCTGATGATTGCTGTCCAATCTGCCTATGGCTAAACATAAGACATTTACAAGATTGTATTGACCATTGTCATCTCTATAAAAAGAAACAAATCCTTTGGCCAGGTAAATTTAGGACCAAAGTCAGGTAGATTAGGCATCATTCACACCTGAGCAGAGTGATTTTCAGGTGTTTTTATTTGAATGTTTTTTTTCTTTTAAGCGTATTTCAAGTGTTCTACATGTGTAGTCAAGCTTCAGGTGTTTTTGTTTTAGCCAAAGCAAATCACTAGGGGGAGGCGCCTAGTTCTTACAGGCTAAAAAAAGCCTAAAATACTCTTGAAAAAATGCTTAATTTGAGCATTTACTGTTCTTATTGAAGTCTAAGGATCCTAAAATGCCCAGATTTGCTTCAAAAATAGCTCATGTACCTTTTGGAGCATCAGGCGTTGATCTACATGCACCCAAGAGCTCATATGTGAATGGCCACCATTTTATTACGTGGGATGTGGTTTGCTGAGAGCTTTTGAGCTTTGAGCTTCAAGCTACATGTAGCACCCTCCTAGGTAGGTTGCTAGGATGATAAACAAATGTATTTCTTTTTGGCTCCCCTGCAATCATTGGAGCAGCTATTGTTTCCGTTGGGCTGTTCTAGATTGCACACTCTGTATGTTTTATTGCTCCACCCTGCATTCTGCAGGCTTCCAGAACATAGAGGGCTGAGAGAGGCAAAGGGGCAGTTTGAATATTTAGTGTGCTTCAGTCAATCCTTGGAGAGGTGTGGGGAGAACATTGATAGTCTGGGGTCTAGAGCAGTCCTTGTTCTTGTCCTGCTGGAAAAACACCACAGCCTGTTTGTTGAAGCTTGTTGAAGTTCATCAAGGTTCCAGCTGTGGCAGAACTGGGGGGCCTATTCCTAATCATCTTTGGAGCTAACTAAGCTATCTTACCTAATGATCTGTTCTTGAGAACTCACTGAAGAGTGCTAGTTGGAAGCTAGAAAGTGTGTAGCTGTCCTTTTGGTGTTGTGAGTTTTAAGCCCTCCCTCACAGAAGAGTCTCTGGTAGAAGCTAGGAACTGGGCAGGTGTCCTGAGACATAAAGATATCTAGTGGCAACTGGGGGAGTTCAGCTTGTAGGCAGGTGCAGTCTATTTTCTCCACTGCAGGTGGTGCTCACCTGCAGCGGCAATGCAGGTGGAGAAGGAAGTCGAGAGAAACCTAGTTTCTCTATGGTTATCTCGGTCACAGGCAGCATTTGATTGGCACGCCATGTGACTTTGTCAGCTATCTTGGGACAGGCAGAGTCTATTTAGGACCCTGGCTCCCGGGTTTAACATGCATTTCACATGTGGATAGAGTAAGGACAGGTCACCTGTCTGTCAGGGACAGTGCTTGGCATCAGGGAGAGGTTCCAGACGAGAAGGGAAAGTCCAGGGACACACCATCTTACCTGGAAGCTTCCCCACTTGTGTACAGACCAGCCAGGTCAGATTCTGCCCCTCGAGACAGATGCGTTTGGCACACCTGAGACCTTCTGCTAATACTCATCGCTGTTACATACTGTGAGTGCTGCCAGTCGGGTTGCCTTCCCGCCGGGCTTGTTAATTGCTGAACTTCAATTTCAATACAGTTCTGTTTTCTACACCTGCATTCTGAGTGTTTTCTGCCGCACCACCACACTGCACCTAACCACACTTAGTGTAGTCGGCAGGATAGGTTCCTTCGTGCAGCAGGTGTGAAAGGAGGAGTGGGAACCATCATGGCACTGTTGGGATTGGGATTGGCCTTGGCCCTGGTGCCTAAGTTTAACAGGTCCAATATTCCCCAGGCTAAGTGGGAGGAAAGGACAGCCTGTACTGGCAGTATACGGGGACGTTGAAGTCGGGCCATCCAGCACACAGATGGTTTCAATTTCAGTCTTGCTTTATTTATACCGTTCATTCTCCATGTTAGGAGCGTGGGTCCTGAGTCTCTACCATCAACAGCATAGTCCCTCGGGGTGGGAAGTTTCTGGTACTGCAACTTCCGCCAGTTGGAACCCACATTGACTCCTAGACAGATCGGGGCAACAGCAGATCCTTTACAGTAATCAGAAAATCATCTGGGTGCAAGGGGACACCATAAGTTTGGAGTGTGGATTACTAGCACAGCCTGATGGTAATGAGATGTGGTTTATCCATTCATACGGAGAGCCTGGATTTGCTAAGAAAGTGTCATCCCATAGATGACGCGCTCTTTGCTTGCATTGAAAAAGCTACAAAAAGGAAGTGTTAGACCTGCAAAAATCAATGCATCTGGTAAGAGGCAGATCCTCTTTTGTGTGTAGTGGAGCACAGTGTATTTAACCACTTAAAGACCAGCAGCAGCAGATATACTGCGGCAGGCTGGCTCTCCTGCGCAAACTGACGTATTGGTACGTCGGCTCGTGGGAGCAGGACTCAGGTGTGTGCACGCCCGCTCTCTAGCCCTGCAGCTAAGCAACGGGTCCGGTGGCCGCGATGGCCGCTGGGAACCCTGCGATTGCTGCATGGACTAATAGAAGGCGGTGTGCCCTTGTAAACACAGAACACCGCTCATCTATCACTTATTGAAACAGTGTTCCTGTGTTCCTGTTATCTCGAAACACAGGAGCCCTGTTTCCATCCACCAAGTCTGACCCCCACACAGTTAGAATCACCCCCTAGGTACACATTTAACCCTTTGATCACCTCTGGTGTTAACCCCTTCCCTGCCAGTGTCATTATTACAGTAACAGTGCATACTTTTAGCACTGATTATTGTAGTAATGTCACTGGTCCCACCAAAAGTGTCAAAAATGTCAGTTAGGTGTCTGATCTGTCTGCTGCAATGTCGCAATCCCGCTAAAAATCGCAGATCGCCGCCATTACTAGTAAAAAAAATAGATAAAAATTACATAAATCTTTCCTATAGTTTGTAGACACGACAACTTTTGCGCAAACCAATCAAAATACACTTATTGGGATTTTTTTACCAAAATATGTAGCAAAATACAAATTGACCAAAAAATGACAAAAAAAATTTGATTTTTAAATTTTTTTATTTGGAATGTAATACAGAAGAAAGTGAAAAATACAGCTTTTTTTTTCAAAATTGTCGCTCTTTTTTTGTTTATAGCGCATAATCAAAAAACCGCAGAGGTGATCAAATACCAGCAAATGAAAGCCCTGTTTGTGGGAAAAAAAGAACGTAAATTTTATTTGGGTACAGCGTCGCACGACCGCACAGTTGTCAGTTAAAGTAACACAGTGCTGAATTGCAAAGAATGGCCTGGTCATTAAGGGGGCAAATCCTTCCAGTCCAGAAGTGGTTAAATAGGTTCACAAATATATACAGGAAGAATCACCTCTGAATGGCTGTTGGGAATCTCACCCGATCAAACTATCTTGTGCATGGGACTTTTTTTCATCTATTTATTTACCATGGACTCACTTTTGGTTTAATTATTTCACTTTGTTTGTGAAAAACACCCTTTTATAACTGTTGCTATTAAAGATTTGTTTTAGCACTGTTGTTTTGGATAAGCGCTATTCTTTCTATATATGTGGGAGGAAAGACTGGAGAGTGCTGCACGCCTGGATCAGGTTCCCGCCCAGCTGATCACGGAGATAGTTATCAACTCCCTGGAGGATGACACCCACCGAGCAATGATGGCCCTACCAGAAGAGGATCGGGCCAGCCTAAAAAAGATTGTAGCATGCCTGGGGGGCCTATTTGGAGAAGATGTGACAGTTCCAGATTTGAAGCAGAGGTTATCTGTTAACAGGAGGATAAAAGCCTCACCCACTTAGCACTCCAGAATCTTTGGAATACTTAAAGAAGAGGGATGTGTGGGGCTGTGCTGATATAGCTACTTCAGACCACCCACTGAGTGACTGAGTGACCAGTTTGTGGTAGAAATGAAGGCTGAGCCAGTCAAGAGAGCCCTACAGGAGTGGATCAAAGCGCAACCTGCCATCTCCTTCCATGATACTGTGGTGGACGTGGTTGCATGGGAGCAGTAAGATGTGAAAGCAACTGTGGCAGTAATGAAAAGATATGAACCATTACACCTGAAAGAGACCTTGGCCCCATCACCCTTTCCGGCCATACAGACGGCTTTAAGGGAACTCGTACATCCGGGATCCGGAGGAGGACCAGAAGTGCTGGTGGTGTGGCCACTTTGGAGATGTAGCCAAGAACTGTGGTTGGCCAGAATCCAAAAGTACCCACAGGCTGCCATTAAACTGGTGGCTCCCGGGGCAGAGGGGAGACTCCCGGGACCATCAAAACAAGTAACGCCAGGGGAGTGGCTGGTTGCTCACACATAACCAAGGTCAACAAAAGGAAGGTGCTGGTGCAGCTCATCAACCTAAGGACCTCCCCAATTCCACTCCCTAACAATACCACAATAGCAGACTTTTACGTTGTACCCCATCACTGTATCTCACAGTCCCAACCAGGGGTGGAAGCTATTTGCGGCCCACTACAGACAACCATGCCTTTGTTAGATTAGTCACAATACAAACTACTGCTAGAACAGCTGGCCATCCTCTGCTTCACCAACTGCTACTGGCTGCTTCACCAACTGCTAGAGAACAATCTTTGCCCAGAAAACTATGGTTGCACAGAGGCTTTCAACCACCCATATCATATAGGAGACACTCCACCCATCTGAGATTGGTACCACCACATTCCCCAGCTCTGTTCCAGGAGGCCAAGGACCCGCTCAGCAACTTGAAATATAGTTTGGGTAATTCTGGAAAGCCATGGTCCATGGGCTGTCCCGTGGTCCTGGTGTGAAAGAAGGACAGAAGTCTGCGATTTTGTGTGGACCACCACAAACGAAATGCCTGTACCCACTAGGATGCCTACCTATTACCCCAGGTGAAATAGTCGCTCATTGCACTGGGCCAAACCAAGTATTTCTCAACCCTTGACTTGGCAAGCGGCTACTGGCAAGTCCCAGTGGGAGACCAAGACCATTAAAATATTGCCTTTATCACACCTCTGGGAGGTTACTGGAACTCCATAAATGTCCCAACAGTCCAAGAAGTTTCCGACAGTGTCTGTGGACAGGCTGGAAGCCCCCAAGGGCCGAACTGTCTAGACTTCTTCAAATAGTCAGCCTCGGGCCAGGGTGAAGTGGGTATGACTGGTCCTAATGATCCTCATTTGCCCATGACTCCAAAGAGGACACTGAAGCCCGCCACCCCATGCCGACAGCTTCATGCAAAGTGCTCTGATATATTTGAAATGTTGTTGCCATTTGGGGTTGCCACCTCATCCCTTAAAAAAGAAGTTTGGGTTTCTTTTTTTAATTTATACTTACCTAGGTGGAGAACCAAGCAATCAAACACTGCCGATCGCTCGCTTCTGACAGCTCCCCGAGCAGAGAGCTGCTGACTGTCTGTCAGCAACTCTCTGCTCTGCCCCTTCTCGCTCAATGGAGCGGTGGGCTGTGGAAGGGCAGGGAGCGGCCAGCTCAGGTTCTCAGTAGCTCACTAAGAGGCTGAGCCAAATGTTAGTCTTGGTCTTGATGACACGGTGCCTGGACCAACTACTGTGCCATCAGCAGAGAGTGGACTTCAGCCCGCACTCTGCTGAAAATGGGTCACAGGAGTGCAGAAAAAACTGCACTTCTGCGATCCATAGGAGATGTACAGCCAAACGAGCTTTGGCTGTACATCTCCTTTAAAAATGAAACACCTATTAAATACCCAGATTCTGTGGCTCATTAAGGTGGTAATTAAACTCACTTAGTGCCTTATCTGCATTAAAGTAGCCTCAGGCACTAATATGTGTTGAGTTTTAAAGGGATGAGATGACAACCCTATTGCTTTTGCCTTAACCATGTTTATTTCAATTTCATGTTCTTTCCTGTGTTGCAATGTCGAGGACAGGATCTGTCAAAGAGGGGGGAGTTTAGGCAGGTGCAGTCTATTTTCTCCCTTGCAGGTGGCACTCAGCTGCAGTGGCAATGCTGGTGGAGAAGGAAGTTGAGAGGAACCTAGTTCCTCTATGGTTTCCTTGGTTACAGAGAGGCAGCATCTGATTGGATGCTGTTGGCACACCTAAGACTTTTTTCTACTACTCATCGCTGTTACATTCTGTGAGTTCTCCCAGTCAGGATGCCTTACCATCTGGCTTGTATATTGCCATACTTTAATTTCAATACAGTTCTGTTTTCTGCACCTGGACTCTGAGGGTTTTCTGCTGCCACACCACACTGGACCTTTCCACACTCTGTCCTGGAGAGACAATGTGAGAATAGACCTGAGCCCAAGATCCAAGTGATTGCGTACTATTTTGAAGTTTAAGCACCAGCAGTAGCTCTGTCTAAGACAGCTTTTGCAGGATCTCAGTTCTGGCCATTCCTCTTAACCCTAAGGAGAAAGACTGTTCAGAGAAGCCTAACCAGGTTAAGAATATCCTCCTGTTACAAGTCAGCATTTTTGGAGTATCCCATACCATCCCAACCCCTCTCCTGTTACATGTTCTACAAGCAATAAATCTTAAAAAGATCCTTTGGACTGGAGCCAGAATGGGCTGTTGTCTGTGTGAATAGTGGCCTTTGCACTGTTTTGGAAAGAACAAGTTAAATTCAGCAGCTACTATGGGGGTAGCACTACAAAACACCAATTTCTCAAAAAAAAAACAATAGCTTTTATCAGCGTCTTTGGCTTGTTTCCTAAGTCAGGGGTCAAGAACATATTGCTAGACCAAATTATTCAGGTAAACTATATAAGGTTGAAATATAAATCGATAAATATTTTTAGAGAAAGAGAGTAGCGCTCCAGCCCATTAAGTCTGGCATTTTTCAACTTCCTTTAAGGGCAGTTACAGGGTTAGGACAAGCCTTGTAACAATTACAGAAGTGTTTACATTATTTATGTGAAACAGTTATCCAGAATCCAAAGAAATGTTGCTGTAACTGCCTAAAAACTGTTAGCTGGAGTTTGGCTTTAAAGTAGTTGTAAAAGCTAAACTTAAAAACACACAGGTTTATACTTACCTGCTCTGTGTAATGGTTTTTCACAGAGCAGCCCTGATCCACCTTTCTCGGGTCCCTAGCCAGCGCTTCTGGTGCCCCCTTATCTCAGTGTGCCTCGATGTGCAGGCTCGATCCCGGGCTGCACTGCCTGTGCGTGAAGACACAGACAGGGAGGCTTAGCCCTGCTCCCTGCTCTCTCCTCACAGGCTGTGATTGACAGCAGCAGGGGCCAATGGCTCCCACTGCTGTCTCTGATTCAGTGAGAAGAGAGAGAGAGATAGCAGCTCTGCTGTTCTCAGAAACTGTGCTGGATCGAGTTTGGGCTCAAGTGTTTGGGGAGCCTGGGGGGGGGGGGGGGTTATGAAAGGTTTTCACCTTAATGCAGAGAATGCATTAAGGTAAAAAAACCTTTAGACTTTACAACCTACAACAAGTATGGCTACTTTCAAAAGACTCTTGGACATACATCTCAAGGATCAGAACATTAAGGGGTATGAGAAATGATTACGGTCACACACACCTACACAGGTTGAACTGGATGGACTATTGTCTTTATTCAACCTCAACTACTATATAACTATGTAACAACCACTTGAAATTTTTAGTCAAGTCCATCGAAATTTGCTAGTGCATTTAACACTACCCTCTCCACAGGTAAGCAATGCCACTGTCTATTGCACCTCCATTGAGTGAAGCCACCCTAAGATAGAATGTGTTACTGGCTGGTAGGGATGGCCTTGTGGTTCACCCGGCGGTCGGTTCGCAGCAAACTTTGCTTGTTTGCAGTCCACCGATTTTGCGAACATATGGTGTTGTTCGTGGTGGCCATATTAGTTTACATTGGGGAGAACTTTAACCCATGACAGCCAATTGAGACATTTCAGCACATGGACATACCCCCTACCTTATAAATAGACCTGACCTGGCGGCCATTTTAAATTCTGCTTTTTGTCCGTTTAGGGAGAGGTTGGCTGTGTGCACAAGGGACAGATTGTCAGTGACACAAATCGCTCTGTTAAGGCCCACAAAAGTCCTTTTAAGGGCTGGTATTTGGTATAGGTGTACTGTCTCTTTTGTCAGTGTAGGGAGAGGTTTGCTGTGTGCACCAGGGACAGATCGTCAGTGACACAAAAGTCCTTTTTTTTTTTCAAATGATTTTTATTTATATAAGGCATAAAAATGTACAAACAATAGCAAGACAAATTTGCAACTGGACCCAAAGTCTTACAAAGGATCAAAAATATACATAGCTAACAAAGGACAACTGACCAGTTCGGAGAATGTGGTAGGTAAGAGGGGACCTTACATGGGAAAGGTGTCAGAGTAGAAAGAAACACAACATAAAAAATCCCAAGATCACCAGTTGTGAACAAAACAAGGTGTGGGTTCTAAAATCCGAGGGCGGAGCCATACCCAAGCTTACAGCCAGATCGATGAAAGTGCAAAGAAGGGGGGGGGGGCTTATAATAGCAAAGAAGCCCTACAGGGATAATAATGTTGCTGAAAGGGTAAGGTCCAGGGCAGGGCCCATATCCTGGGCTCGGGGCACCCAGGGACGGGAAAGCGGGAGTTGTCAGGAGTACACTGTCCAAACTGTCGGTGCACAGAGCTCAGAAGGGGTGACATGCCCGGCGGGCCCGCCCGGGGGCAACCATGCACCCATCAAGAAGAGAGATGAAAAGGACAACCGGGGGGTGGGGTAAGGCATGAAAATGGGGCAGGAGAGGGAAATAGAGGAGGAAGGGAGAGAAGAAAGGGGGGGAGAGGGAAAAAGAAAAAAAAATAGGGGGGTGGGGGGAGGGGAGGATATTTGATGCGAACAATTGGTCGGCTATAGCCAGAAAGGTCAGGGCGGGGAAGGCCCCAAACTGGGCCATAACTAATGGAAAATACGTTCATGAAGAGAGAAGGATGGTGAACAAAAAGTTTCAATTGCAGAGGCTGGCGTATTCAGGCGTAGAAGTGAAGTGGATCCAACAAGCCCATTTCTTGTAATGTTTAGAAGGGGTGTATCTCGCAATATAAATAAGATCCTCCATCTCAGCTACTTTTGCAATGCGCAGGAGCCACTGTTTAATGGAGGGGACTTGTACGGATTTCCAGAGAGCAGGGATACATTATCTAGCCGCATTGACCATCAGTACCGTGAGGGATTTCGAGTATGTTCTGCTAGAGGTAGGGGAATGATGTAGAAGGTATTGAGCTGGCGTAAACGCCAGATCAGACGTAGTCACCTGCCTGACAATTCGGTGCACCTCCTGCCAGAAGGAAGATAATCGTGGACAGGACCAAAAAATATGCAAGAGCGTACCATGCTCAGTCAAACATCGCCAACAAATCGGCGACACAGAGGGGAAGAGTTTGTGAAGTAAGGTCGGGGTGCGATACCAACGAGTTACGAGTTTATAGCCGCTTTCCTGTGTAGTCACATTGAGGGAACATTTATGGTTATTGGTGAAGATGTTTTCCCATTCCTCCGGCGAGAACGTTATATCGAGCTCCGATTCCCAGAGTTCGCATCTTTTGAGTTTACGTTGGTTGGGCTCGTCCAATAAAAGGGAATGGATAGTAGAGATAAGCTTACGGAGTGGACCTTCCTGTTGACAGAGGCAATCAAACGGCGTGGTAGATGGTAGGGAGGGATAGTTGCGAAGCAGAGAATGGAGAAACTGAGTTAACAGCAAGAAGGGCCATTGTGGTATGGGAGGCTTCCCCGACGTTTCCGAGATTGAAGAAGCAGAGAGAATCGAGTCGTCACTCCACAGGTGATGGACTCGCATCTGGTCAAGAGACCAATTGGCGGCCAAGTACGAGCGGTGCATACCAGGGGGAAGTCAGGGTTCATTCTGACCGGGGTCATTGGACCAGGAATCGTAGAAACATTCCGTTTTGCACACATCGTCCGGAAGACTCGGAGAGAAGGGCCAATGAGGGGGTGAAGCTGGACACAAAAGTCCTTTTAAGGACTGGTATTTGGTATAGGTGTACTATTCTTTGGTGTGCAGTGCACTATATAGGGGTGTAATACACTTATAATATACTTTCTAATATAGAAAGCATTATATAGTAGATTTGTATTGTGCACTGTGCAGCATTGTGACTGGTGTGGTGAGCGTTTCTGCAGCAATACTACAAACAGTGACAAAAGCACTTTTAAAAAAGTATTATAACTGGTGTGATAGACCAGTGCTCCCCAATACCACAGATTGAAGTGGGGTGTTATCTATGTATATTTTTATAAGTTTATTTGTGTCCTGCAAAAATATTGCCTCTTTTGCTGCGTTAACTCTGCTACACACAGTGCCAAACTTTCTGGACAAATTTTTTTTGTACAACTGGTGTGATAGACCAGTGGCCCCCCAATACTACAGATTGAAGTGGGGTGTTATTTAACAGTATAGTTTTATAACAGTGTATTTTAGCCCTGCAAAAATTTGGCCTCTTTTGCTGCGTTAACTGTGCTACACACAGTGACAACAGTTACTGGCCAATTTTTTGTAGAACTAGTGTGATAGACCAGTGGCCCCCCAATACCACATATTGAAGTGGGGTGTTATCTGAGTATACTTTTCGACGTGTATTTGTGTCCTGCAAAAATATTGCCTCTTTTGCTGCATTAACTCTGCTACACACAGTGCCAAACCAACTGGCCAATTTTTTGTACAACTGGTGTGATAAACCAGTGGCCCCCCAATACCACATATTGAAGTGGGGTGTTATCTGAGTATACTTTTAGAAGTGTATTTGTGTCCTGCAAAAATATTGCCTCTTTTGCTGCGTTAACTCTGCTACACACAGTGCCAAACTTACTGGCCAATTTTTTGTACAACTGGTGTGATAAACCAGTGCCCCCCCCCCAATACCACATATTAAAGTGGGGTGTTTTCCGAGTATACTTTTAGAAGTGTATTTGTGTCCTGCAAAAATATTGCCTCTTTTGCTGCATTAACTCTGCTACACACAGTGCCAAACTTACTGGCCAATTTTCTTGTACAACCGGTGTGATAGACCAGTGGCCCCCCAATACCACAGATTGAAGTGGGGTGTTATTTAACAGTATACTTTTAAAACAGTGTATTTTAGTCCTGCAAAAATGTGGCCTCTTTTGCTGCGTTAACTGTGCTACACACAGTGACAACAGTTACTGGCCAATTTTTTGTAGAACTAGTGTGATAAACCAGTGGCCCCCAATACCACAGATTGAAGCGGGGTGTTATATACCTTGTTCCACATATACTGCGCTTCTCTAGAGACTTTTGTCACAGGGTAATTTAAAAAATGACAGGCAGAGGAAGAGGCAGGCCCTTACGCAGGGGTGGTAGGGGTAGGGCAGGAGCAGTAGGCCAAAGCCAAAGTATGAAGTTTCAGAAGGTGCTTCGATTACGTCAAAGGACGCACCAGACTTGGTTGAGTGGCTCACTCAGCCTTCCTCTTCTGCACCCTCCTCATCCTCTCTATCTGCACCCTCTTCACTCTCTGCTGTGTGCACCCCCAAAGACACCACCACCAACACCACCACCATATACCCTCCGCTTGAGTCACTGGAATTATTTTCCGATCCATCACAAGACATTTGCGATGTGCAGCCATTCTTGGCATCGGATCAGGAAGAGGAGGTAGCAACAGCCGCCACTCAGCAGTCTGACGACAGTAACCAGATCAGCCCAAGGAGGTTGGTCCCCGCTGTTGCTGCCTACTCCGAGATCTCGAATGTTAGTGGTGGGGAAGGTGACGTTGATGATGACGTGTCTATGGACGTCACATGGGTGCCCACAAGAGAGGAAGAGGAGGGGAGTTCAGAGGGAGAGACGGACCAGCAGATAGGGAGGAGAAGTGGTCGGAACTTGCATTGCACAGTGTGGGTTTTTTTTAATGTGTCCGCTGCTGACTATAGTGTTGCCATCTGCAGCCATTGCAGTCAACGCATGTCGCGGCAAGCCCAACACTCACCTAGGGACAACCGCCTTAAGAAGGCACCTGGACTCCCATCACTGAGCCCAGTAGGAACAATGCTGTCAGAACCCACAAAGCCACACTCCAGGCTCTCACCGTCCAGCCTCTTCTTCTTCTCCTCTCTCCTCACAATTGTCCTCCACTCCACCTTCCATCATGCTGTCCTCACGTTGTTCTGGATAAAGTCAGGCTTCCATGGCCCAAATGTTGGAGCGTAAAAAAATTATGACGCCGGATAACCCTCTTGCCCAAAGTTTGACTGCTGGCTTGTCGGAAATGATAGCCCGACAACTACTGCCATATCAACTGGTGGACTTGGAGGCCTTTCGGAAATTTGTGGCCATTGGAACACCACAATGGAAGGTCCCAGGCAGGAAATATTTCTCACAGAAGGGTATTCCAGAGCTGTATGGCCATGTTCAGCGGCAAGTGAATGTATCTCTGGCACACAGTGTCGGTGCCAAGATACATCTGACCACAGACACATGGTCTAGCAAACACGGGCAGGGAAGGTATATCACTTTTACTGCCCACTGGGTGAACCTTCTGAGGGCCATCAAGCATGTAACCCGTGGCACCCGTGTAGATTTGGTTTTACTGCCACGGATTGCATGCAGGCCTGCCTCTTCTTCTCCTCCTCCTACTCCATCCTCCCTCTCCTCCTCGGCTGACTCCTCCTTTTTCGCTGCTACCGTCTCTTTCGCTGCACCACCCAAGATCCCCAGAACCTATTCCGCATGCCAGGTGAGACGTTGCCATGCTGTGCTGCGTCTGTTGTGCCTGGAAGCCAAGAGCCACACTGGTCCTGCACTTCTTTCAGCTTTACGTTCACAGGCAGATCAGTGGCTGACACCGTTCAATTTGGCAGTTGGTAAAGTGGTGTGCGACAACAGTGCCAATCTGCTGAGCGCGCTGAAACAGGGCAAAATTACACATGTGCCATGCATCGCACACGTCCTGAACTTGGTCGTGCAGCGATTCGTTGCCAAATACCCTGGGGTCCGGGATGTCTTGCGGCAGGCCAGGAAAATCTTGGGCCATTTCAGAAGATCTTACACAGCCATGGCTCTCCTTGCTGACATTCAGCGGCGACACAACCTGCCCGTCAGGCGTCTTTTGTGTGACTGCCCGACGCAATGCAACTCAACGTTGTATATGCTTGATAGGCTGCTCCAGGAGAAACGTGCAGTTAACAACTACCTGTACGAACTCTGCGGCAGGACAGGTTCTGGGGAGCTTGGTTTTTTTCACCTCGCCAGTGGCTGCTCATGCGCGACGCATGCAGACTTCTGCGGCCATTTGATGAGATCACCAAACTGGTCAGTCATGGCCAGGGCACCATCAGTGACATTGTACCTTACGCCTTCTTTCTGGAGCGTGCATTGCGTCATGGAGCAGGAGCAGGAAGATGAGGAACTCGCAATGTTGGATGAATTCCCAGGGGGTGCTACTCCTTCTGAGACAAGTCAACAACAGCAGTCTGAAGAGGAGTCAGAGGAAGATGGTGCCGGGGCAGATGAGGAGGAGCAAGAAGAGCATGCTTTAAACCTTTCTGGGATCCCTGGTGTTGTCCGTGGATGGGGGAAGGAGAACGAGGATGACATTATCATGGATGATGAGCTGGAGCCAGGCCACTACACCCCGTCCAGTTTAGTGCGAATGTGGGCCTTCATGCTCCAGTGTTTTAAGGGGGACCCCCGTATAAAAAGCATAAAGGGCAAGGACCAGTACTGGGTGGCATCGTACTTAGACCCCCAGTACAAACAAAAAATTTTACCACCATCACAGAGGGCAGTCAGAATGCAGCACTTCCAGGCCTTGCTGCGAGACATGCTGCATTCTGATTTTGCGTGCACTGGCAGAGGAATTTCCACTCACTGAGAAACAGTTGCTGGTAACAATCCAACAGTGCCTGCAAGAAGAGGGCGGTTTGAAGATGTGTTGGTCACTTCAGATATGAGATCCTTCTTTCAGCCGACCCATCGACAGCTGTACTCGGGATCCAGCATCAGGGAATGCCTAGACCGACAGGTGTCCGACTACATCGGGTTAACGGCCGATGTGGACGCTCTGAGGAGTGATGAATCCCTGGACTACTGGGTGGGAAGGCTTGACCTCTGGCCAGAGCTTGCACAATTTGCAATGGAACTGTTGGCTTGCCCCCCGTCCAGTGTCCTGTCCGAAAGGACGTTCAGCGCAGCAGGGGGGATCGTGACTGATAAGCACACTCGCCTAGCTCATGACAGTGTTGACTACCTCACATTTATAAAAATGAGTGAGGCATGGATCTCTGAGGAATTCAACACATGTGACCAGTAGACCATGTTTCATTTAAATTCCTCATGACAGGCCACAAATATCTGCCAGACTGCCATCCACCCACAACAATTCATGGTCCTTGTCTTCGGTAAATACAGTGGCATAAAAGGCATTTCATGTCCATTGAATGCCTAATTTTTGGGGCCTTTCATGGCCGACAATTATTTTTTCTGTCAATGCCTAATGTACCTCCAGCCACAGAATACAACGTTCTTAGCTGTCAGATAAACCCATGTGGGCTAATTTTTGGGGCCTGTACTGGCCGACACCTACTTCTGTATCCTGTGAATGGCTAATGTACCTTCAGCCAAAGAATACAACGTTCTTAGCTGTCAGGTAAACCCATGTGGGCTACTTTTTTAGGCCTATACTGGCCGACACTTACTTCTGTATCCTGTGAATGCCTAATGTACCTTCAGCCACACAATACAACGTTCTTAGCTGTCAGGTAAACCCATGTGGGCTAATTTTTGGGGCCTGTACTGGCCGACACTTACTTCTGTATCCTGTCAATGCCTAATGTACCTTCAGCCACAGAATACAACGTTCTTAGCTGTCAGGTAAACCCATGTGGGCTAATTTCTGGGGCCTGGAATGGCTGACACTTACTTCTGTATCCTGTGAATGCCTAATGTACCTTCAGCCACAGAATACAACGTTCTTAGCTGTCAGGTAAACCCATGTGGGCTAATTTTTGGGGCCTGTACTGGCCCGACACTTACTTATTTATCCTATGAAGGCCTAATGTACCTTCAGCCACAGAATACAACGTTCTTAGCTGTCAGGTAAACACATGTGGGCTAATTTTTAGGGCCTGTACTGGCTGACACTTACTTCCTGTGAATGCCTAATTTTTTAGACTGGAATTGAAAATCAATGGGTCTATAAACATTCCGCCAAATTGTGGAAGGGATGCGGACCCATTTTACAGACGTGTGAATGGACCCTATATGTATTGGACTTGTATTTACCGGCTGCTGTCAGTTCTGGCTGATTTAGGAAAAAAAAATTAAAAAAAAAAAAATAATTTTTAGGGCAACTTTTCCAATAGCAATACTTCTGTAATGACAGTGTCCATGTGGTGGGACTATTTGTGCACAGCTAGTAAGTATTTTGTGGCTGCAAATATGACCTAAAGGTTTTAAAAGTTCGCCTCACATTAAAGTCAATAGGGCCCGCTGCAAACTTGCGGTTCGCGAACATTTGATAAAGTTCGCGGCTAACGTTCGTGAACCGCCCCGGCTGATGTTCATCCATCACTACTGGCCGGATCACTAGGTGAAAATAAAGGAAAAAAAAGCCACAAAAAAAGAAAACAAATGCAGCCATAACATTTAAGGATTGGTAAGCTGCAATATATTATATTGTTGTTTTTGAGTTTAAATACGCTTTAATTCTGCTATTCTAGTGTGAGTCCAGCTTGTCCTCTCCTATTGTTTTCTGTTTACCATTCTATTTTACTAATGACATTACTAATAGAAACACCTCCAAGACCACACCTTTTAAATGTAGAAAAAAAAGTTTTGAACCCTTAATTATTCCTAATTTTAAGTGATTTATAACCCACTTGTAAAATATATTTCTGAGCATGATATATTAATTTCTGATTGTATAGAAAATGTTTCTTTGCATTAAAATGAAATAATATTTTAAACATAAAAGATTGCATTTATCGTAAGATACAGCAAAGTTTTCCTAGACTGAAAACATTTTCTACCCTTTACATTAGCCATAATTGTAAAACAGTCACACAGCATTGAGCCACCTCTAGCAAATAAGGGATTAATGTTCTGCTAAGCTAATTTTATTGCCAAATTCATGGCATGGAAAATAAATAAAATAAGTAATAGCTTATCTCCCTGCGCCCAGTGGCATGTGGACAAAATGCCTTTGAGGTGACAACTGGATAGGGGGAATTACATACCTGCTGAGAGGTTATGTCCGATCTGTGATTCTCTGCAGGACAACTGAGTGGGAAGTAGGGAGATTTTAATGAAAAATAAACCATAGAAAGGCTATTAAAGGTGTAATAATTAAAGGATATGGGGCACATCCTGGATTTAATTTCAGTTTAAACATAAATGGGACTTAGGATCACTGAAAAGTCTTTCATGGTGGGTCAGATGTATGAAAATGTCAAATCCCACAAGCCACTCTTTGGCTATACTAGGCTCCTTCCGGTATATAGACTTAGAATGTGCCATACTATATTTGAAGCACTTTATTATTGCCAGTCTCTGTTAGAACCACAATCATGTTATTGGTGCAAAATACTGCACCACACTGATATACACAGGACAGCAATCTAAATGAAATTTAGTCTGTCAGCCCCATAGATTCTTTAATTTGCTTTCTATCTGTCATTACAGTGTACACTACTTTGTTCTGACCAAGGCATCATGTACAAGGAGGGAGTATCATTTTCTAAAAAATGTTTCTCTTCTCTCACTTGGTTGTCCATGCTGACAGAAATTGTAGAACTAAAACATCTAGGAACAGAGAAATAAAAATCCAAACCACTCACATAATTATTTTTTTGTCTAATGTGTTTCTGTAATTCTAATGTCAGCTAATGTTAGAAAAGGAATGATAGGTAATTATTGTGCTAATTAGAGTGAATAATATCAGCAGAGGAATCACAGGGTGACCTCACCCTAAAATTCATGGTACATTAAAAACCATTGCCTATTGCATAATTCCATTATTCTGTAGCTATAGTTCGGCAGATGATGCCCCCAGTTTTTAACACTGTACAAGTTTTGTAAGAATATAAGTCATGAGCCTGTGGGAATAAAAATACTGACTTATGTTAAAATGCAGAATGTTAAATTTGTCGAAACCTAGGGAATTGTATTTTTACATGATGGTTAATATTCAGTGTCGGCATTAACCTTTTCACTTGGCAAGAGATAATTAGGTTTAATAAAAAAAACTCCCATTCCATGCCAGTAACCCTCAGGGGAGGACTGGGCCAGGGGGCAGGGGGGCAATTGCCCCCTGGCCGCTCTAAAGCCCTGTAAAAAGGCTGCACTGCTTTTGCCACAGACATGCCTTAAGGATTCCTGGTGAAAAGAAGTAAATAGTCCCCACCGCTGACCTACTGAGTGCGGGGTGAAGACAAGGACAAAGCACAGGCCTCCCTCCTAACATGGATGGTGTAAACTGTGTCTGAGCTAAGGCCAGTTCCATGCCCCACTGAAGACTCTCCTCCCCTGGCCAGCCCCCACCGAGCTGTCCCAGCTCCACCCTGGTGGCCAGGTCAGGAACCTGGATTCGGCCAGTTAGTAGAGAGTACCTGAAGGGAGCATCAGCCTGGAATGGGGGTCAGGAGGAGGCCAGGAAGAGGGAGAGTGGGAAGAGGTACTGTGGGCCTCTGGTTTGTACTTGCCTCCTGGGCCAAACATGGCCAGTCAGCCCCTGGTAACCCTTCTTGGACAATGGGGATGCTGGGGAGCTTGTGCTTGTCAGCATGGGCAGTCGGTGCTTTGAAGGGTATACTCCATTTTAGGAATGAAGGAACATTTTACAACTAATTAGGTTAATTTGAAAAAAATGTGTCAATCCCTTCAGAAGTCTATATAGTGAAAAGTCCAACACATGAGCAGCGCTTATAGAGAGCGTGACCCCCTTTAAAGAATGACTGTGAATCAGCAAAGTCCTCCACAATTCATGGATCAATGGAGTGTAGAAAGATGAAGGCTACCACCACACCTCGTGACCCCTAGGGTATTGCTCACTCACCAGACCTAAATCATCAAAAAGCTTTTAATCTCCTAAATCTCATCAGACAGGACCAGGTATGGGCAAATCCAAACTCCTGAATATCGATGTCTCCCCAATCAAAATCAAGAGAAAGGCACAGACTCCATATAGCGGCTGCATTTGTTTAACCACTTCTGGACCAGAAGGTTTTTCCCCCTTAATGACCAGGCTATTTTTTGCAATTTGGCACTGCGCTACTTTAACTGACAATTGCACGGTCATGCTATGCTGTACCCAAATACAAATGATGTCCTTTTTTCCCACGAATAGAGCTTTTTTTTGGTGGTATTTGATCACCTCTGCGATTTATATTTTTTGCGCTAATCCTCTGCTTCCCCAGAGGTGGTGCTCCCCCTTGCTCCGAGGGTTGACTGTCCCTCAGTGTTCTCATGTCCAATGCAGGGCTATGCACCCTGCTTTGATTTGGATGATATCAGGATCCTAGACCACTAAAGCATAGGGGAGAAGAAGCCACAGGAATCAGTCTAGTCCTTACTGGGAGAGATGTGCGACTGCACTATAAGGAACTCGCACATCTCTCCCAGTAAGGACTAGACTGATTCCTGTGGCTTCTTCTTCCCTATGCTCTAGTGGTCTAGGATCCTGATATCATCAAAATGACCGCGCAATTGTCAGTTAAAGTAGCGCAGTGCCAAATTGCAAAAAATAGCTTGGTCATTAAGGGGGAAAAACCTTCTGGTCCAGAAGTGGTTAAACAATTGCAGCCGGTATATGGAGTCTGTGCCTTTCTCTTGATTTTGATTGGGGAGACATCGATATTCAGGAGTTTTGATTTGCCTATACCTGGTCCTGTCTGACGAGATTTAGGAGATTAAAGGCTTTTTGATGATTTATGTCTGGTGAGTGAGCAATACCCTAGGGGTCACGAGGTGTGGTGGAAGCCTTCATCTTTCTACACTCCATTGATCCATGAATTGTGGAGGACTTTGCTGATTCACAGTCATTCTTTAAAGGGGGTCAGACTCTCTATAAGCGCTGCTCAGGTGTTGGACTATTCACTATATAGACTTCTGAAGGGATTGACACATTTTTTCACATTTGTCACTATTTATTGAGCAGCTTGATTCATGCTTTCATGCGGTTTTATTTATTTATAGTATTCATTTTATTCATTTACTCCTAAGCGTGGGGTGATTGTTATAATATTTTTGTCCATTTTATGTTATCCCAGTCTTTTGATTTAATTAGGTTAATTTCCCTAATTACCCTTACTAATTAGTTACCCAACTACATAGATTTAAAATGCTAACAGCAACTTACACAGCAATCCACAACTCTGCCCCCAGCTATATCACTGACCTAGCCTCAAAATTCCAACCAAATTGTTCTCTTTATTACTCTCAAGACATCCTGCTCTCTAGCTCCCTTTTCACCGCCTGCAATGCTTGCCTCCAGGACTTCTCCCGAACCTCTTCCATCCTCTGGAAATCTCTACCCCAGTCTGTCCGACTATCCCCTACTTTGTCCACCTTTAAACGATCCCTGCAAACCCTTCTGTTCAGAGAATCCTATCCTGCCTCCACCTAACAACTGTACTTTTATCTTCTCCATCAGCTCACCCCCCACAGTCATTACCTTTTGTATCACTTGACCCTCCCTTTTAGATTGTAAGCTCTAATGAGCAGGGTCCTCAAATTTCTCTTGTATTGAATAGATTTGTAACTGTACTGTCTGCCCTCGTGTTTTAAAGTGCTGCTTAAACTGTTGGCACTATATAAATCCTGTATAATAATAATAGTAAGAAATGCATCTTAGAGAGTCAGAGAGATTGATTTACTAAAGGCAAATAGACTGTGCAAGTGCAGTTTCACTCTGCAAGTGCAGTTGCTCCAGAGATTAGTAAATGAGGGAGAGCTCTGCTTAGTTCCATCATCCAATCATGTGATAGCAAAATGTTGTTCTTTTGTGATCTTCAGGCCCTCAGACGGCAATGTATTAAAAAAAAAAAAGCTTGATTCTGTGATGGACATCACTGCATGGGCTAAGGAAAACTTCAAAAAATCACTGTCTGTGACCACAGTTCACTGTGCAATCCAAAAATGCAAGGTAAAGCTCTATCATGCAAAGAAAAAGCCATATCTGAACATGATCCAGAAATGCTGCTGTCTTCTATGGGCCAAAGCTCATTTAAAATGGTCTGTTGCAATGTAGAAAACTGTTCTGTTAGGCGCCACATCCTCCAGACTAAAGAGGAGATGGACCTTTCGGATTGTTATCAGCGCTCAGTTCTGCATCTCTGATGGTATGGGGTTTTATTAGTGCATATGGAATGGGCAGCTTGCACATCTGGAAAGGCACATCAATGCTGAAAGATATAAAGAATTTTAAAAAAGTGCTGCGCCACATTAACATATTGTAATATCCTAAATATATTTGTATAATAGTGTTGTGATCAACAATATTTATCATTAATCAAATCGACAATGTAAACAATATTCAAACCTTATAGCTCCAAAAACAAAATCTCAAATGTGTGGGAGATCCACCACCCCTGTGATTTTGCAAAATATTAAAAAAAAAAACTATACAGTATGGCTTTCAATTCTATATTGTAACAAACTAAACTTCAAACAAATGTGTAACCACAAAAGGATTTCAAATCTGTATCTTGACGTGGAACAATCCCAATGTACATACAGAGAAAAATTAGTTTTCTTCAGCGACAACCACTACCGTTCTCTGCTCTCACCTTAGCCTTTTGACCTATAATGCAGGTCACCATGTGCCTTCCACTTTAAAGGGTCTTAATGGTTAATTCCGGTAGTCTCATCCCTCCTTCAATTCCTTATTGCAGGTACAGCAATGTCTTCTGTCCTCCACTGTGGTTTATTCACCATAGATCACATTAAAATAAAGCAGAAAATATACAGTGTTTTACCTCTTTTAAATACCATAAATACTTTATTAAACTAATTAAAATACATTAACAAGACTAGTGGACTAGACAGCAGTGCACCACCTTAAAAGCAGATCTTTATACAAGTGGGTAATATCCCCTTAAGGGTAAGATAACAGCATTATCTAATCCTCGTATACATAAAGCTCCTTCCTGGTAGCGCAATGACGTCACTGAGCCCCGCCATAAGGGAGTTACATATACATATACTGTGTGTGTATATATATATATATATATATATATATATATATATATACTGTATATATACTGTGTGTATATATATATATATATATATATATATATATATGTAGCAGGTTTTCCAGGCATTGGGCCTGATATGGGTCTGCCATTGTTACCGGTAACACTTCCAACACATTTAAGTTGAATACCCAAATGTGAGATTGGAGACAATGACCATTCCGGCATCTTTGGTTTGTTTTGTTTATTTTGTAATGGAGATGGGAGAAGGGAATGAGTGGGATACTCCTCTGGCTCAATTAGGTTTAACTGGGACTCCTTACAGAAAAATGCCTGTTAGCGCTGTTTTGACGCCAACTGAATGCCGACCAACGCTTCCTGGCGCTTGAAGATACTGTTTTGCTGAACTGTGCTGTGACACTTCAGGGTCCTCGCACTAGGGACCTCCTTTATCACTAGCTAGCTCCTGGATCCCAGGGACCTTCACCGGAGTGGTCCCCTTTAAGCTGGGCAGACCCCTAGGGGTAGTTCACAGTACTCACGAACTTGGAATGCTTTCCTGGAACTGAACCTCTCTTTCTCCGCTGGTTCTCGGCACACCGGATCCTCTCTGCAGCTCAGCTCAACTCTCTTTCTGTACTCTCAGGCAAGCCACCCGAGACACCCGATCCTTCTGACAGGAGGAGAGACAGTCATACTCTCCCTCCTGGGACTCAGCTTCCCGCCAAAGACGCTGCGTCATGCGCTCACCTTAAACTTATACCCACTCCCAGAATCCTCTGCGGCAGAATCTACCTTTTGGGGTAGATACAGGCCTGAATGTGACTCTGATTGGGTTTCCCCCACTACCCAATGAGAATCCTCTCATGGAGCCAGTGGGGAGACTCCCCTCTCAGCAGCCACACCTGGGAGACATGACAGCCCAGTTGAAAATCATGGCCCTGCTGTGAGGCAGCCAAGGCCCACTATACTTTGCCTAGCACCTACCTTGTAGGGTGCTACATATATATATTGTAATGTTTGGGTTTACCTCCGTACACACTCTCTGTACCTCTGACAGCTCTTATCCCCAAAGCTTTCCTGCTGCTCCTGCCCTCAGGCTTGGGCCCTCTGTCTGTTCCATCACAGACTGCACAGCCAGCCCTCTGGCCTCTCCCTTGCACACCTGGACTTCTCAGGAGGGTGGAGCCCAGAACCCTAATACTAACTCTTAAATAAAGCCCAGAACCCACGTGCACAGTCAGCGTCCTGGCTATTCCTAAATCCCGGTCCCAGGATTAGAGATTTCCTCCCACCCAGATCGCTATGAAATCTCAAGGCTCCAGGTCCCTGACTGGATTTTATCAACCACAGAGGAAACTAAAAACACAGTCTCCTCCAAATTAAAAAAAACAAGCACCCTGGAGCTCCTCAGGAGAATCCTGGATGACATACACCATCCCAGATGACTGCACTGTCACATTATACAGTATGCATGTGTGTGTGTATGTATGTGTATATATATATATATATATATATATATATATATATATATATACACACACATATACAGGTGCAGCTCATTAAATTAGAATGTCATCAAAAAGTTAATTTATTTCAGTAATTCTATTCAAAAAGTGAAACTCATATAATTTAGATAGATGCGTTAGGCACAGAGTGATATCATTCGTGCATTTCTTTCTTTTAATGTTGATGATTATGGTTTACAGCTAGTGAAAACTCAACATTCAGTATCTCAGAAAATTAGAATGTTAAATAACACCAATAAAAAAAAAAAAAAAAAAAAAAAAAAAAAAGGATTTTAATACAGAAATGTTGGCTTACTGAAAAGTATGCATGATCTACTGCATTGATGCAGCCTGGCATGGAGGCGGTCAGCCTGTAGCACTGCTGAGGTGTTCTAGAAACTCAGGTTGCTTTGATAGCGGTCTTTAGCTCATCAGCATTGTTGGGTCTGGTGTGTCTCATCTTCCTCTTGTAGCCAAGCTACTTTAGGACCCCCCTTGGTTTGAGGCTTTTTCTCATTGCGCATCTGGGCACACTGCACATCACACCCTGGTGTATGGCTCCCCCATGCACTAGGATTGAGGGGAGAGGGTGAATTAGATTATAATGGGGCAGACAGGTCAGACAGGGGTCAGCCCCTATTGGTGGGTGGAATGGGGAAAGATGGGGGGAGAGTTATGGCAGAGGATAAGAAGGTTCCCATGTTACAAACAACCATTGGAAATGGTACTATTTGTACCAAAATTAAAAACATGCAAAATAAGTGTGCAAAATGGGACAATGATTTAAAATGTTTGTTCACCAATGCCAGAAGTCTGACAAGCAAAATAGGTGAGTTGGAAGCTCTGGTGCACGAGGAGAACTAGGACTTAATTGGTATTGCTGAATCTTGGCTTCATTCTTCACATGACTGGGCTATTAATATTCCTGGCTATGCTCTCTTTCGGAAAGACAGGGTAAAACGGAGGGGTGGTGGTGTCTGTCTCTATGTGACAAGTGATCTCAAAGTGAGTGAGAAAGATGACCTAGTTGATGGAGAGTGTGCTGAATCTGAAGCAGTATGGGTTGAAATGTACATGGGTGTGCGTAAAACAAAGATTATCTTTGGAGTTTGTTATAGACCTTCCAGTATTAATGAGGAGGTGGAGACTCAGCTCCTTGCACAGATAGAAAGGGCTGCAAGGGCTGAGACAGTGTTAATAATGGGGGGTTTTAACTACCCAGACATTGACTGGAGTAATGGCACTGCTGGAACAGTTAAAGGGCAAAAATGTATAAACCTATTACAAGACAATTTTATGGTGCAGTTTATTGAGGCCCCCACTAGAAATGATGCTCTGTTGGACCTGGTAATCTCAAACCATGTAGAGCTTATTAACAATGTTCATATAAAAGAACATCTGGGCAGCAGTGACCATAACATGATTTCATTTAATGTTAGCTGTAAGCAAAAAACGCATACAGGAAATACAAAAACACTTAACTTTAAGAGAGCAAATTTTCCAAGGATGAGGGCTGCTCTCTAGGATTTAGACTGGGAGGGAATATTGACATCGATAAGCACAGAACAGAAATGGGAATTTTTCAAAAGGACAGTATGCAAACTCATTGCAAAGTATATTCCCATGGGTAATAAGTTTAAAAGGCTAAAAATAAAACTTATGTGGCTCACGGCAAAAGTTAAAAAAGCTATAGATAAAAAGAAAAGAGCTTTTAAAAAATATAAAAATTAGGGAACACTATCATTGTTTAATTGTTACAAAGAATATAACAAAATATGTAAAAAGGAAATCAGGGACGCAAAAATTCAAAATGAACGACAGATTGTAAAAGATAGTAGGACAAACCCCAAAAAATTCTTCAAATATATTAACAGTAAAAAGGTTAGGTCTGAGCATGTAGGCCCTTTACAAAATAATCAGGAGTGGGTGACTGGGGACAAAGAGAAGGAAAATGTATTAAATACTTTCTTCAGCTCTGTATATACAAAGGAGCATGGGGGAGCTCATGACCATAATGAGGACAGTATTGACACAGCCCCAAATGATCCACAATGGCTCAAAAGTGATATGGTCCAGAAATATTTAGACAGAATAAGGGTGGATAAAGCGCCTGGACCAGATGGCATCCACCCACGCATCCTAAAAGAATTGAGCGCTGTAATTTCTAAGCCTTTGTTTCTAATTTTTAGGGACTCGTTAAGGACTGGAATAGTACCACTGGATTGGCGTAGGGCCAATTTGGTGCCTATATTTAAAAAGGGATCAAAGTCTTGGCCATGTAACTATAGACCTGTTCGTTTAACTTCTATATTCGGAAAGATATTGGAGAGTTTAATAAAAGACCACATAGATGAGTTCTTGCTGGAAAAGACATTTTAACCTTCCTAGCGGTATTCCCGAGTGTGACTCGGGGTTAGATTTTAGAGCCAAAAGCGGTAACCCCGAGCCACACTCGGGGTAGCGCTAGGAAGATCGCTGGATGCTGGAAGAGGTTTTATTTACCTTTTCTCCGGGATCCAGCGAAGAATGCGGGCGGAATGCGGCGGCGGAGCTTCCTCCCGATCGTCTGTGAGCCCCGGCTTCCGTCTCCGGCGACGTGACGTCCGCCGGGGGGGGGGGTGGAACCGGCTGCAAACTTCGAATGTAAAACACACCAAACACACTGATACCGTTCAAAATAAAAAAAAATCACATTACATTGCCCCCCAGTGCCCTTTCCTGCAGTTTTACTGTACATTTTATGTAAATATATGTATATATATATACAGTATATATATATATATATATATATATACATATATATATACACATATATATATATATATATATATATATATGTACATACTGTATATATATATATATATATATATATATATATATATACGTATATATATATATACAGTGGGTACGGAAAGTATTCAGACCCCCTTAAATTTTTCACTCTTTGTTATATTGCAGCCATTTGCTAAAATCATTTAAGTTCATTCTTCTTCCTCATGAATGTACACATAGCACCCCATACTGACAGAAAAACACAGAATTGTTGACATTGTTGCAGATTTATTAAAAAAGAAAAACTGAAATATCACATGGTCCTAAGTATTCAGACCCTTTGCTCAGTATTTAGTAGAAGCCCCCTTTTGATCTAATACAGTCAGGAGTCTTTTTGGGAAAGATGCAACAAGTCTTTCACACCTGGATTTGGGGATCCTCTGCCATTCCTCCTTGCAGATCCTCTCCAGTTCTGTCAGGTTGGATGGTAAACGTTGGTGGACAGCCATTTTTAGGTCTCTCCAGAGATGCTCAATTGGGTTTAAGTCAGGGCTCTGGCTGGGCCATTCAAGAACAGTCACAGAGTTGTTGTGAAGCCACTCCTTCGTTATTTTAGCTGTGTGCTTAGGGTCATTGTCTTGTTGGAAGGTAAACCTTCGGCCCAGTCTGAGGTCCAGAGCACTCTGGAGAAGGTTTTTGTCCAGGATATCCCTGTACTTGGCCGCATTCATCTTTCCCTCGATTGCAACCAGTCGTCCTGTCCCTGCAGCTGAAAAACACCCCCACAGCATGATGCTGCCACCACCATGCTTCACTGTTGGGACTGTATTGGACAGGTGATGAGCAGTGCCTGGTTTTCTCCACACATACCGCTTAGAATTAAGGCCAAAAAGTTCTATTTTGGTCTCATCAGACCAGAGAATCTTATTTCTCACCATCTTGGAGTCCTTCAGGTGTTTTTTAGCAAACTCCATGCGGGCTTTCATGTGTCTTACACTGAGGAGAGGCTTCCGTCGGGCCACTCTGCCATAAAGCCCCGATTGGTGGAGGGCTGCAGTGATGGTTGACTTTCTACAACTTTCTCCCATCTCCTGACTGCATCTCTGGAGCTCAGCCACAGTGATCTTTGGGTTCTTCTTTACCTCTCTCACCAAGGCTCTTCTCCCCCGACAGCTCAGTTTGGCCGGACGGCCAGCTCTAGGAAGGGTTCTGGTCGTCCCAAACGTCTTCCATTTGAGGATTATGGAGGCCACTGTGCTCTTAGGAACCTTAAGTGCAGCAGAAATCTTTTTGTAACCTTGGCCAGATCTGTGCCTTGCCACAATTCTGTCTCTGAGCTCTTCAGGCAGTTCCTTTGACCTCATGATTCTCATTTGCTCTGACATGCATTGTGATCTGGAAGGTCTTATATAGACAGGTGTGTGGCTTTCCTAATCAAGTCCAATCAGTATAATCAAACACAGCTGGACTCAAATGAAGGTGTAGAACCATCTCAAGGATGATCAGAAGAAATGGAAAGCACCCGAGTTAAATATATGAGTGTCACAGCAAAGGGTCTGAATACTTAGGACCATGTGATATTTCAGTTTTTCTTTTTTAATAAATCTGCAACAATGTCAACAATTCTGTGTTTTTCTGTCAGTATGGGGTGCTATGTGTACATTCATGAGGAAGAAGAATGAACTTAAATGATTTTAGCAAATGGCTGCAATATAACAAAGAGTGAAAAATTTAAGGGGGTCTGAATACTTTCCGTACCCACTGTATATATACACACGTATATATACATATATACATAATTCTTGTGAATGAGCAGCCCAAACCAACTGTATACATAATATATATATATATATATATATATATATATATATTATGTATACAGTTGGTTTGGGCTGCTCATTCACAAGAATTATGTATATATACGTGTGTATATATATATATATATATATATATATATATATATATATATATATATACATATACACATATATATATATATATATATATATATATATGTGTACATACTGTATATATATATATATATATATATATATGTGTACATACTGTATATATATATATATATATATATATATATATATATACACACGTATATATACATACATACATAATTCTTGTGAATGAGCAGCCCAAACCAACTGTATACATAATATATATATATATATATATATATATACATATATATATATATATATATATATATATATAATAAATGTATACAGTTGGTTTGGGCTGCTCATTCACAAGAATTACATGCAAAATAATGGTACCGCTTTCAGCACCTAAAATCCAAAAGAATCATACCGCCAGGGAGGTTAAGCAACAGACAGCATGGATTCATGAAAGACAGAAGTTGTCAAACAAACCAGATTTCTTTTTATGAGGAGGTAAGTAAAATCTTGGACAGAGGGGTGGCTGTGGACGTAGTATACTTGGATTTTGCAAAAGCGTTTGACACAGTTTCCCACACACGGCTAATGTGTAAGGTAAAGTCTACTGGCTTGGAAGGATCGGTTTGTAATTGGACAGAAAATTGGCTAAAAGATAGAATTCAGAGAGTAGTGGTTAATGATTCTTACTCTGAATGGTCTAAAGTTATCAGTGGTGTACCCCCTGGTTCAGTGTTGGGACCCTTACTTTTTAATATCTTTATAAATGATATAGGGTCTGGGATTAAAAGTAGCATTTCATTCTTTGCAGATGACACCAAGCTTTGCAGTGGAATAACTTCTTTACAGGATGTCTCCAACTTAAAAGCTGACCTCAATGCACTGTTTCATTGGGCAACTATGTGGCAAATGAGGTTTAATGTTGATAAATGTAAATTTATGCACTTAGGGGCTAAGGATATGCATACATCATGCATACTAGGTGGAGTAGAACTGGGGGAATCTATAGCGGAGAAGGATCTGGGTGTTCTGGTAGATCATAAGCTTAATAATAGCATGCAATGCAAAGCTGCTGTTTCCAAAGCAAGCAAAGTCCTTTCTTGTATTAACAGAGGCATGAACTCCAGAGAGAGAGATATCATTTTTCCCCTGTACAGATCATTACTAAGACCTCATCTAGAATATGCAGTTCAGTTTTGGGCACCAGTTCTTAAAAAGGATATCGGGGTACTGGAGGAAGTGCAGAGAAGGGCAACCAAACTGATAAGAAGCATGGAGGACCTAAGCTATGAGAAAAGATTAGAGGAACTGAATTTATTCTCTCTTGAGAAGAGGAGATTAAGGAGGGATATGATCAACATGTATAAATACATAAGGGGTCCATATAGTGAACTTGGTGTTGAGTTGTTCACTTTAACCACTTGCTGACCGCCGCACGACTATATACGGCGGCAGTCAGCCCTTCCTGGGCAAAGTGACGTACCGGTACGTCACTCACCCACGAGCCTCTTGGGGGCAAACGCGTGCAGTTGGAGGCGCACTCCCGCCCCCGCTCGTTCCCTGACATCCCTGCGTGTGTGACCGGCGGCTCCGATGTCCGCCGGCCACTCGCGATCTCCTGCTGGAGAGGGAGAAAGGCAGGCAGCTAATGTAAACAAAGCCGCCTGTCATTCTCCCTGGTGTAACTGCAGAGATCATACGATCCTGCTATGTAGGATCGTATGTCTCTGTGGTTACATCACAAGCCACGCCCCTTGACAGTTAGAATCACACCCCTAGGGACACACTTAACCCCTTGATCACTAATAAAGTTAACCCCTTCCCTGCCAGTGTCATTTTTACAGTAACAGTGGATATTTATAGCACTGATTACTGTAGTAATGTCACTGGTACCCCCAAAGGTGTCAAAAATGTCAGTCAGGGGTCCGATCTGTCCGCTGCAATGTCGCAGTCCCGCGGAAAAAATTGCAGATCGCCGCCATTACTAGTTAAAAAAAGAAAACAATAAAAATGACATAAATCTTTCCCAGTAGTTAGTAAACGCAATAACTTTTGCGCAAACCAATCTAAAAACGCTTATTGCGATTTTTTTTTTACCAAAAATATGTAGCAAAAAACAAATTGGCCTAAAATGTTAAAAAAAAACATTTTTTTTGGGGAGTTTCATATAAAAAATGTGAAAAATATTGTTATTTTTTTCAAAATTGTTGCTCTTTTTTTGTTTATAGCGCAAAAAGTAAAAATCGCACAGGTGATCAAATACCACCAAAAGAAAGCTCGGTTTGTTGGAAAAAAAGGACGTCAATTTAATTTGGGTACAGCGTCGCACGACTGCGCAATTGTCCGTTAAAATCATGCAGTGCCGAATCGCAAAATAGGCCCTGGTCTTTGAGCAGCCAAATCCTCCGGGGCTTAAGTGGTTAAGGTCAACACAGAGGACAAGGGGGCACTCTTTACGTCTAGAGGAAAACAGATTTCGGCTCCAAATACGGAAAGGTTTCTTCACCGTAAGAGCTGTGAAAATGTGGAATAGACTCCCTACAGAGGTGGTTCTGGCTAGCTCACTAGATTGCTTTAAAAAAGGCCTGGATTCTTTCCTAGGTGTACATAATATAAATGGGTACTAAAATTTTTTTTAGGTAAAGTTGATCCAGGGAATATCCGATTGCCTCTCAGGGGATCAGGAAGGAATTTTTTTCCCCTGCTGTAGCAAATTGGATAATGCTTTGCTGGGGGTTTTTTTCGCCTTCCTCTGGATCAACTGTATAGTTGGGTTTTCAAGATGGACTTGTGTCTTTTTTCAACCTGACTAACTATGTAACTCTGTAACTATGCATGGGCTCCATGCAAAATCTCTACACTGCCTGCACTTTTTTCTTTTACCCTTGGTTATGGTTTCACCCTTCATGTCCCCCCACTCACGCATACCTTGTGCCCCATTACTATTCACCAATAGGCAGTAATTACACTTACCCACAATACTAGTATCACTTCAATACATGTTAGTTACACATTAGTTTTCCATTTTATAGGTATATTTGGATGTACTTTTCTGCACCATTATTGGTGTTAATATGAAAACATCTGTACCAGGCCTCTCGACAGGTCTCTATTATCTCAGCTCCCGGGATAGATGTTCCTTGCAGCCCTGTGTTTGTACTACCCCATGTTTTTAACCTGTAACCAATATGTAAGTACCTCAGGGTGGATATTTCTTTTCCTTCCGCCATTTTGGCAAACATTAGGTATTCGTTGCTGTCTTTTACAGATATGGTCTGCGTCCACTCCTGAAGAGGTGGAACTTATCCATGAAACACATCGAGCCTATCGCATGCAACTAAGTTTTTAACATATAGCCTATTTTTTCAACTGAATGTTTTGTTTTACTTGACCATACAATACTATTGGCCTACATTAATCGTTACAACAATGTGCTTAGTATGATCTAGGTGTATATAAATAAATTGCTTTTATGTTACTTTTGTATGTATATATATTATGTATATATATTAAATAAACAACATTTTTGTATGTACGAATTGTAACATATCAAGCCTTATGTCCACATCAATATTCATGTCAATACATTTCTCCAAGCCATGTGTCATATGCCTCATTTAAAGTCCCAACTCCCCCTTCTTTATTAAACCAGGTATTGGTACTTTTGGCTGTGTGGGCAGGTGCCAAGTCCTGCTGGAAAATAAAAATAATATCTCTATAAAACTGGTCAGCAGAGGGAAGCATGAAGTGCTCTAGATATTCCTGGTAGAGGTCTGTGCTGACTTTGGACTTGATAAAACACAATGGACCAACACCAGCAGATGACATGGCTCCCCAAATCAGCACTGACTGTGAAAAATGTTGCATTTGATTTGAAAATCAAGGTCCTAGAGTCTGGAGGAAGAGTGGAGAGGCACAGAGTCCAAGTTGCATGAGGTCCAGTGCAAAGTTTCCACAGGACTTGGCACCTGCCCACACTGCCAAAAGTACCAATACCTGGTTTAATGATCATAGTATCACTGTGCTTGATTGGCCAGCAAACTCAACTGACCTAAACCCCATAGAGAATATGTGGAGTATTGTCAAGAGAAAGATGAGACACACAAGACCCAACAATGCAGATGAGCTAAAAGCCGCTATAAAAGCAACCTAGACTTCCATAACACCTCAGCAGTGCCACATGCTGATTGCCTCCATGCAGTAATTCATGCAAAAGGAGCCCCGATCAAGTATTAATTGCATACTATACTGTACATGGATATACTTTTCAGTGAGCCATTTTCTGTATTAAACTTATTATTTTTGTTTTTAATTGGTCTTTGTAATATTCTAATTTTCTGAGATACTGAATTTTGTATTTTCACTAGCTGTAGGCCATAATCATTGAAATTTAAAGAGAAAAATGCTTTAAATATATCACTCTATGTGTAACACATCTATATAAAATAGATGATTTTCACTTTTTAAATAAAATTACTGAAATAAATAAACTTTTTGATGATATTCTAATTTTATGGGATGCACCTATAAATATATAATAATTTCCACTGTGAATTTCAATTATTCCTTGCCCACTTCTATTAATGTGAATGATCTTGAAGTTTGTAGACATACTTTGTGAAGACCCCCACACATTTACTTACCTTGAATTATCCGAATTCACTATGCTCTGTGAATAGGCATTGCTGTGTCACACATTTCACAGAGTCTGCCTTCCAAATCAGTGGCGTCATTAGGGTTGCTGTCACCTGGTGTTGGTGTCAACCCCACCCCCCTCTCCCGATAGCCTGGCACTGTGCTCTGTCCTGCCCCTGTGGCGTGACAGCAGTAGGGTACTGGGCAGGCTAGAGCATCAACCTCCCCTAGCCTGCCACAATGCTACATGATGGTGTCACCCAGGGCTTTTTTTCTCAGAGAAAAGGTACTTAACCTCCCCCTACACTGCAGGGGGGGGGGTTATAGGGGCACAGCCGGCCCTCTGCAACAAACTGTGGGTGTGGCCAATTTGTAATAACAAGAGGGCATGGTAACACACCAGGTGTTCAGAAGTGCACTATGTACAGAGTTGAGGTGTGCGCTGAGTTGAAGAGTGTACTACATATAGTGTGCATGATTGAATATTGTGTTATATACAGAGTATACAGTTGAGGGGTATGCTGTGTACAATGTGCATGGTTAAGGGGTGCGCTGTGTACAGAGTGCAGGGCTGAGGGGTGCGCTGTGTACTAAGTGCAGGGCTGAGGGGTCCACTGTGTACAGAGTGCAGAACTGAGGGTTGCACTGTGTACAGTGTGCATGGTTGAGGGGTGCACTATGTACAGAATGCAGGGTTGAGGGGTGCACTATGTGAAGGGTTGGGAGGTGTGCTGTGTACCCCCAAGCCCCCCCCCCAGTACAAAGCTTTCTCCCCAGATTACCAGAGTAATATAAAGCTCAACCCCCCCCCCGTTTTATTAGAGAGCTCTCCTCCCGTCCCAAATCCCCTCTCATCAGCCTGGAAAGCATTAGAGTAAGAGGCTGCTGCATAAGAGCAGCTAAAACTTACATTAGGAGACTGGACACAGTGCAGGCTGCTGGCAGGCTTCAGGTGGATCTTCCGCCTTGAGAGTAACAACGGCTGTGCCTGTGTAGATTTCATGCCTCCTCCTTTCTCTGCTCTCATGTAGAAATGTGCAGGGCAGGGAGGTTCTGAGCGGCCGCCGGGAGAGGAGTGCTGTCATTTGTAAATATGGAAGCAGCATTTCTGTATTTACAAGTGACAGTACTGGGCAGCCAGGAAATGACCAGCAACAGAAATGACGGAACAGAGTTAGATAAGAAAGCCCTGGTGTCACCCCTCTGGGGCTTGTCACCCAGGTGTGCTCTGCACCCCCTGCACCCCCATAGCGATGCCACTATTCCAAACTACAGAGGTGCTGAGAGGAGGAATTTCAGGAGGCACAGTCAGTACACGAATCACAGCTTGCAGGCAGCAAGGTACAATGGATTATGTACTCCTTAGAAATGAAAAGCAAACAGCAGAGGAGAAGCTGCAAAGCATGCAGGCAATCCGAGAAGTAAGTAAGCCAAATTGGCTTGTTAATAATAGTTTTTGTTTGGATTGCTATTACAATGTTGATGTTGTAAAATGAAAGTGTATGCTGTCAGATTTCCTTCAACATTACTTATGTGTAGAGCTTGCTTTATGTGGGATACTAAAATACATACTGTAGCTCCCAACTGTCCCCAATTGTGAGGGACTGTCCCTGATTTGGAACAACTTCCCTCTATCCCTCTTTCCTCCTTATTTGTCCCTCATCTTGGTCTGATCTATAAAGTTGTTTATAAAATGCACTATTTACAGTGCATCTGGAAAGTATTCACAGTGCTTCAGTTTTTCCACATTTATGTTACATGTTACAGTGCTATTTCAAGATTCATTATATTCCTCAAAATTCTACAAAAAATACCCCATAATGACAATGTGAAAGAAATTTGTTTAATATCTTTGCAAATAAAAGTATTCACAACCTTTGCCATGACACTTAAAATTGAGCTCGGGTGCATCCTGTTTCCACTGATCATCGTTGAGATGTTTCTACAACATGATTGGAGTCCACCTGTGGTAAATTCAGTTGATTTGGACATGATTTGGAAAGGCACACACCTGTCTATATAAGGTTCCACAGGTAACAGTCCATGTGAGAGCATAAACCAAGCCATGAAGTCCAAGGAATTGTCTGTAGACCTCCGAGACAGAATTGTATCGAGGCACAGATATAGGGAAGGGTACAGAAAAATTTCTGCAGCATTGAAGGTCCCAATGAGCACAGTGGCCTCCATCATCTGTAAATGCAAGAAGTTTGGAACCACCAGGACTCTTCCTAGGGCGGGCCACTCGGCCATACCGAGCGATCGGGGGTGAAGGGCCTTGGTTAGGGAGGTGACCAAGAACCCGATGGTCGTTCTGACAGAGCTCCAGCGTTTCTCTGTGAAGAGAGGGGAACCTTTCAGAAGAACAACCATCTCTGCAGCACTCCACCAATCAGACCTGTATGGTAGAGTGGCAAGGCAGAAGCCATTCCTCAGTAAAAGGCACATGACAGCCCCTCTGGAGTTTGCCAAAAGGCATCTGAAGGACTCTAAGACCATGAGAAACAAAATTCTTCGGTTTGATAAAACAAAGATTGAACTCTTTAGCCTGAATGGCAAGTGTCATGTCTGGAGGAAACCAGGCACCGCTTATCATTTGGCCAATACCATCCCTACAGTGTTTTTTAGTAGCAGGAACTGGGAGACTAGTCAGGATCGAGGCAAAGATGAATGCAGCAATGTACAGAGACAACCTTGACGAAAACCTGCTCCGGAACATCCTGGACCTCAGATTGAGGAGAAGGTTCCACTTCCAACAGGACAATGACCCTAAGCATAATAGCCAAGATAACAAAGGAGTGGCTATGGGACAACTCTGTAAATGTCCCTAAGTGTCCCAGCCAGAGCCCAGACTTGAACCCGATCAAACATCTCTGGAGAGATCTGAAAATGGCTGTGCACTGACATTGCCCATCCAACCTGATGCAGCTTGAGAGGTCCTGCAAAAAAGAATGGGAGAAACTGCCCAAAAATAGCTGTGCCAAGCTTGTAGCATCATACTCAAAAAGACTTGAGGCTGTAATTGGTGCCAAATGTGCTTCAACAAACTATTGAGCAAAGGCTGTGACTACTTTTTACTTTTTTTGTTTTTTATTTTTTTCATATTTGCAAAGATTTCAAACAAACATCTTTCACATTGTCATTATGGGGTATTGTTTGTAGAGTTTTGAAGAAAATAATGAATTGAATCCATGTTGGAATAAGGCTGTAACATAACAAAATGTGGAAAAAGTGAAGTGCTGTGAATACTTTCCAGGTGCACTGTATCTTCAAAAACTGTTTCCCAGTGCTAAACCTTTAATCCAGTTTCTAAATTGTTGCATTTGTAAATGTCAAACGCCAGTATAAAAGGAATAGTATTAGCAGGGGGGGGGTTCCAATGCCTACATACTTTTGCTAGTAGGTGTCCCCCCGTTCCCATCTCAAAAAGTTGGTAGGTATGAAAATATTATATAAACTTTACATGCCAGTAAATTTTAATTAGTAATTTCCAATTGATGGAAATGTGCAGCTTTCTTTAACCACTTCTGGACCTGGACCCCCTAATGACCAGGCCATTTTTTACGACACTGCGTTATATTAGTTGACAATTGCGTGGTCGTGCGACACTGTACCCAAATAAAATTGATGTCCTTTTTTCCCCACAAACAGAGCTTTCTTTTGGTGGTATTTGATCACCTCTGCCGTTTTTATTAAAAAAAAAAAGAGCGACAATTTTGAAAACACAAACAACTAATATTTTTAACTTTCTGCTATAAAACACATCCAATAAAAACATTTTAAAAATTAAATTTTTTCATCATTTTAGGCCAATATGTATTCTGCTACATATTTTTGGCAAAAAAAATCCCAATAAGTGTATTGGTTTGCGCAAAAGTTATAGAGTCTATAAACCCTACAATCTATTTTTATGGAATTTTTTTCTTTTTTTTCTTTTACTAGTAATAGTGGCGATCAGCAATGTTTAGTAGGACTGGGACATTGCGGCGGACAAATCGGACATCTAACTGACACTTTTGACACTTTTTGGGAACCAGTGACACTAATACAGTGATCAGTGCTAAAAGAAAATGCACTGCCACTGTACTAATGACACTGGCAGGGAAGGGGTTAACATCAGGGTGTGATCAAAGGGTTAAATGTGTCCCTGGGGGGGCTTACTAACTGTAGGGGGGTTGCACTGATTGAGGGAAGACAGAACAGCAATCTGCCTTGTTTGCATAGGCAAATTGCCATTCTGCCTCTCCCAGAGATGATCCCGGGTGGTCAGTGGATATGGGGCCGCTGATTAACATCCCTGCTAGCCAATCATGGCATAATCGCACCATCTAGTGGCTTCTGAGCGTTTCGCGCAATAGAGCCACACTGCTGCAGTAAATACACGACGGCCGGTCAGCAAGTGGTTGGAGAGGAACTTCAGTCCAAACTTTTTTTTTTTTTTTTGAAAATTATTTTTATTCAGTTTAAAAGACAAAGAAGAAAAAACAGCAAACCGTAACAAACAGTCACAGAAAAACATAGTAGACATGAAAAACAAATCTGCCCGACACCAGCACCCTAAACATCAGTCAGAATAACCAAGGTCAGAGGGTCGGCGCAGGCCCACTCCAGAAACACACAGGCCAGCACCGACACCCCTTAGCAGCAAATGATCAAACCCACCTCAGCACATGGCTAAACACAATATCTATACAGTGCAAAGCTCAACCTGAGCAGCAACAGAAAATACAGGATATCGGAGACAGTAGTGAACATTTCAAATGGTAGAACGCAATTACAGGACGCAGGGCCAGCGTCTAACTGGACTAATCAAGAGAATACTGTACAGTTAACCCACCGTATCGGCGGATTCAACCCACACCCTCCAAACCTTCTCAAACTTCTTGGGACAACCCCTAGACACGAAAGTCGCCTTATAGAGTGGTAAGACAGCATTAACTAAGCCCTTCCAAAATGAAAGCGAAGGAGGGGCCACCATTTTCCAATGCAGTAGGATCGCCTTTTTGGCATAAAATAAGAGAATACCAAGCAATGTTCTGTGTGCCACCGAGGGAACCACCTCCTCCACCAGACCCAAGAGACAAACCCTCGGGGCTAGTGGAATCGGGGTCAGCAACACCTCCATAAGACAGGTAGTCACGGCCCTCCAGAACATCTGGATTTGACTGCATTCCCAGAAAATGTGAGTTGCATCCGCCGGGGAAGCGGAGGAACTCCAGCACTCAGCCGACGAGGTCGGACATATCCTGGCCAGGCGAGCTGGAGTGTAATATACCCTATGAAGAAATTTGAACTGTATAAGCCTATCCCTAGCGGACACTAAATATTGGAAGGGTTCAGTCAATACCTCCTCCCAGACTTCAGTCCAAACTCAAAAATTAAAAAAAAAAAATTGCTGCAGCCAAATATGTGGTTAATGCAATAAGGGGGGTTTATTTTTCACAAAATGCTATGATAGATGTATCTATCTATCTATCTATCTATCTATCTATCTATCTATCTATCTATCTATCTATCTATCTATCTATCTATCTATCTATCTATCTATCTATCTATCTATCTATCTATCTATCTATCTATCTATCTATCTATCTATCTATCTATCTATCTATCTATCTATCTATCTATCTATCTATCTATCTATCTATCTATCTATCTATCTATCTATCTATCTATCTATCTATCTATCTATCTATCTATCTATCTATTATTCTTTTCCTGGATCTTGAGCAGCATAGAACCCATCATACCTTGAAAACTCATGTCATTGGAATGCGTGACTCGAAGGGGGCAGAGCCAGGGGGAATGCCTCTTCTTCCAAAGCGCGTTCCCGAAGTCTCTTAGGATTCCTGATGATGAGATCCTAGGAGTCAATGCAGAGTACAGTCAGAGAAATTAATTTCATAGAACAGATATTTGGAGAAAAAATATTATAACCAATTATGTGTTAGCAGGTTGAGAGAATTACTATAGGAGGAACTTTAGAAACAATCTGTTGGTTGAACTGGATGGACTTGTGTCTTTGTTTGGCCAGCTCATCTATGTAACTATGTATGCTTTAAAATAATACCTGGTAATTCTGATGTTATGATCCTTATGAAGGTACTTCCAGTTATGGGGTGACAACACACTGTCCTAGTCTCCCAATCATCCATTTGTCTTGTGGCCCTGTCACATTTTCACATTTTCCACCATTATTACAATCAGGAATTCTGCCCTGCAAAAATGGATAGAAAATGGGGAAAACAATATTTTCTATAACAAAAAAAAAAACACAAATTTGATACAAATTGGTTGGATACACTAGTCATGGTAAGGGTTTAATTTGCCTCTACTTAATGTTAAACAATCCACCTCTACCCAGGAGGAACCCTTGATGGCAATGCAAGGGTTACATTTTGAAAGCAGGCTCGTTCTGCGTTTATTTAAGTTTGTCTTGTTTCTGATGTATCTCTGCAAACAAGTTAAAGTTTGATATGAAACACTTCATAAATATCAATTACAGAATTATTAGTACAAGCTCATATAATTAACTGCTGCATAATTAAATCATTACCTACTCCTGCCCTCCGCATACATTCATACCGTTCTATTCCTGGCTCCTGTTTTCCTATTGCAAAGAAGGTACTGATTGCAGCTGATTGTACAGAGGAAGGGAAATGGTATGCATGTATTATGCTTCCTGTAAGTAGGTGCTTTTTGCATGGAAAGTGAAAGCCAGATGGGATTATTCCGATGGTTATTGGGGAATAGTTGGATGGGTTTTACTTTTTTATATTTTTATTGATTTGCACAACTCTTAAGAAGGAAAATGGGAAATGTATACCATCACTGCTGAATTTTGCATGCAAAACAAGTGTCCACTGTTTTATATGGACCACCGGAGGGCAATAGGAAGAACTTGTATGACATTTCTAATACGCACTGAGTACCCAGCAGCACTTGGTGCACTAATGAGAAGAAACACGGCTCTTGAATATGGACATGACACAGGAGAGAAGCAAAGATTGCTCTTATGTAACACCTCCAAGACTGCTGGATACTTAGTAGAAACTTAGAAGAAATTTAGCACAGCTTTTATGCTAGTTTATAAAAACCTTGCTTTTAATGCCTAACCAAGACTTTGCCAGGGGGAGAAGATAAAATTGCTGTACAACTTTACAACTGGTAAACCACAAGGTCAGGACATCTGACCACATAATATTCAAGGCCAACAAGAACTAACATTAGTGAAGCATATCTACAAAATACATACAACAATACAGGAAAAATATGAACATCGTTACTAAATCTGTACATTAGTGTCAATCCAGGTTTTATAGCTGGGGGGTAATAAAACACTGTAAATATTTGAATCGATAGAAGCTGCAATTTCAATGTAAATATTCTCTAAATTCACTGAGATTTAAACATTTCTCAGGATTGCAACCCCGCCTCATTTAAATAATTTTGCTTGCACCAATAAACAATTACCAGGCTCTAAAAGAGGCAACTGCATATATTTCTAGCTACAGAGATTAGATATTATTCCACTTTCGGTAGGTTCTCTAGTATTCAGAACATTATTTGTTTGGTGTGAAGTTTATATAATACTTAAACATTACTGAAGGTTATTTCTTAAAAAGAAAACATGTTATACTTACCTGCTCTGTGCAATGGTTTTGCACATGGACCCCAACCCGCCTCTTTTCAGATCCCCCGCCTGTGCTCCTGGCTCCTCCTCTTCTCTGCCTGCCACCATAGCAAGCGGTTGCTAAGGGGGCAGATGTGCGGGCTTGCTCCTGAGCCGAGTTATGTGTATCTATAGACACACATAGCCTGGCTCAGCGCTCTCCCTCGTTCCCTCCTCACTGGATTTGATTGACAACACCAGGAGCCAATGACTCTCGCTGCTGTCTCCATGTCAAGTGAGGAGAGAGAGAGAGCAATGATGCTCTTGAGCACACCGCTGGATTGAGTTCAGGCTCAGGTAAGTTTTTGGGTGGGGCGACTAATTTTGGAAGGTTTTTACCTTAATGCAGAAAATACATTAAGGTAAAAACAAAAAAAATTCCTTTAGCCTTTGCAGCCCCTTCAACTGAGAAATATTTCTCCCAGACACAAGATAAAAAAAACTTTGGCATCCATATAAAGCAGTATTACCCTGCTTCCCCAAAAATAAGACAGTGTCTTATATTCATTTTTGCTCCCAAAGATGCGCTAGGTCTTATTTTTCAGGGGATGTCTTATTTTTCCATGAAGAAGAATACAGTACACATTTATTGTTGAACAAAAAAAAAGGAAATGTACTACCTGTATACGGTATGGTAGTAGTTGTCATCACAAAACAGTAAATTACATCCTCCTGTGTCATTTTGATCCTCCCCCCTCTGATCCTTCTGTGTCATTTTAAGTGATCCCACTCCCCCCACCCCTGTGCTAGTGGACACCTTCACCAGACATCCACCTCACCCCTTTATCAGACATTTCCCCCCTACCTCAGTCACCCGTGTGTCCACACAATGTGCCCGACTCCTGCCCCGCGTGACTCACTGTCTAATTGTGAGTAAGCTAGACTCCGTCAGGGCAGAGCGAGCAGCAGGCGGCAGCTTGCCCTGGCGGCGGCGCGGGCTCTCTGATTAAAAGAGACCTCGTACTTCCTGTCTGCTCCAGCTGCGCTGCCGCCAACAGTGAGCTGTGTGGCGGTTCCCGCGAGTTACGATAGCTTTGGGGGGCCTTATTATCGGGGAGACCTTATGTTCGGGGGAGGCCTTATTATCGGGGAGGTCTTATTTTCGGGGGATGCCTTATATTTCAGTGAGAGGCAAAACTGTCAGTAGGTCTTATTTTTGGGGGATGTCTTACTTTCGGGGAAACGGGATAAACCCAACACCAAAAATGTAATGTATTGCAGCTTACCAATCATTAGATGTGGCAGGTGTATTAGTTTTACTTTTTAAGGCTTTTTTCCCCTCTGTTTTACCTGGTGATCTGGCCAGTAACACACTCCCTGTATTAGAGTGCCTCCACTCTGGAGCACAGTGGGCACCTTTGGACAACAACATTGTCAGTCGGGCGGGGGGTGGAGGAGTGTTAGAAGTACTAGCAGATTTACAATCTAAATAAACTAATAATTGAAGCTGAACTCAAGCTAATACTTTATAATCAGTTACAGCAAACTGTTTTCTTTTGGTATAAAGATTTTGCCAGTGTTAAATGGTCTTTTCTGTAGCAGAGAGCCAAATAATACATGTTTTAACATGAGAGGTTTGCAAGTAAATGGAAGGATTCAAAGTCAATATACGGAATAACTTTTTATCTAAATCATATTAGTAATTTGTTTAATCTGTGCTGTATCGCCAAAAAGAAATACCTATTAAAGTACATTTTCTGCAAGTTGTTTGAGATGTCACAATAATGTTAAAAAACAAATGACTGCATGCTATTGCACTATATCAAATACTATAATTTATTCCTGAGGGTCCATGTAACACCTTATCACACCACAATGCTGCTTTCCTTTCTAAAGTAGCATTTCTTAACCTCTCTACCCAGAAGGAACCCTTGATATCATTTTGGGGTCTCAGAGAAACCTTGCTAAAAATCCTATACCTATGTTTTATGGTAGCATAGTATCATCAACAAGCTGCTAATATTATTAAATAAATAATAAGGATATTTTTACTCTCATTCCTAAAACATGTTATACATAAAAAGAATGAATTGAGTGGTAATAAATAATATATTATTATGGTATACATAGAATTTTTGATAACCACGGCAAATTATTTTACAACACTACCTTGTCAATAAGGCCAATAAAACTGTAACTGTAGTGTCCCCCTACACTAGTTGTCGGTAGAAAAGTGTACCCTTACTCTTACATTTATTGTCAGTGGAAAAATGGCCCCTTACATTGGTAGTCATTGTAGGTGGGAGATCAGTCTATTGCTTATTGCTCAAGGAACAACCTCTGGTGGAACCATGGTGGAAAAAGCCTGGTCTAGAATGTCTCTGCATTTTCCTTCTGGAAGCTCTCCCCAAGGACAGATTCCTTGCCTTCTAGGACCCTAAAACTGGCCATACATATGGTAACTTTTAGGCAATTTATTCACTTTCGACCAAGGATCAAATATTTGATTGAAAGTGATTGCCTAAAAGCAAGTGATCTACCACCCTCAATTTTGATTGATCACCTAAATTAAATTGGATTGGGCTATAAGTGACTGCAAATTAGGAGTGTAAGACAAGCTCCCATAGTTTCCTCACAGCAACTCCCTCTGCCTGCAGCTGTTACTCAGCCATTCCATTTTTTCAGCCTGGGCATTGGCGATTGCTAGGCAATGGCCCCTACATTGTCAGCTATGTCCCTCCACTCTCACTGGATGACAGCAGGAGGCATCCTTGTTGCTAGGCTGTGGGTCAGCTTCATCTGCCTAGCCTCCTCTCTTTCCATTGGTTGGTGGCTTTGTGGCACTTTTTTAACGTGAGCTCTGTCTCTGGGTTTACAGAGAAGCATCCTGGTTCTGCGAACATAGCATGTCTTGGGGCCATCTAAGTAACAGTAGGCATACAAGCCTTAAGGGACAGGTGGCTGCTTTAGGTGAATCCATCCCTATTTCTCTCTATTTTCCCTCAACAGCATGCAAAATGGTAAAATCTTCCATTAGGGTATTGTAAAAATAGACTGATAATAGAAAAAAACGAAAGCATTTTTGTTGAAACTTATCTGATTTTTCTGCCAAATTCAATGAAGGCAAATTTGTTTCTATCTCCTTACAATGGGTTGAAACCCCTATAATTGTCATAGTATGCCAAGTGACTTATTTTAGATCTTTTTGTTTAGCATGCCATGTCTAAAATGTAAAAATTAGTTTTCCCCTCTGAATGTTTGTCTTCAGTGGAAGTGTAAACATACGATTATTAGAAAATATACTGCTTAGTTTTTTATATGATTCCTAAAGAAGATGGGTCCAACCAGCTGATAGAGTGCATCACAGTATACCAAATCCAAAGACATGCCAATTTGGGTCACAGCTAAGACATATTGTGGTTTTCTTCTTTTCTACTACCTACCTGTATTTACCAGTCCCTATTTCTTTTATAGCCACCTCGGATTTATCAGTTATTTCCAGAACTTTCTTCTGGTTACTCATCCCATGCAAAGTTCTGACATTTTAGATTTTAAGCTCATAAATCTATTTTCCTTTGTGGCTTCTCTGTTTTCTGTCCATACCTGAGGCTGCTTTTAGGCTTTAAACCAGTATTGTTCTTAATAGTGGAGTTGTCAGTCCTAAAACTAACCTCCATTTTTTTGAGGGGGGCTTTTTACTTTCTGTTAGGGTTTTATCCCATAGGACATTTAGTTATACCACTCCTAAAGACCACCCAGCCCTTTGTAACAGACCACTACTTTGTCAGCCTATTCTTTGGTCTTGTCTGGCTTGGGTAGTTGCACTACAAAATTTCACTTTTGCCCATGCAGATGGGAATTGTTTGGCAATCTAACTACCTTTTGTTTAAGCTGATATTGAAATCTTGAGTAAAATTAGTGAATCTTAATCCCCAGGTTAGCAGACAAGGACCTTGATTTGCTAAAAGCAAATAAGCTGATTATTCTGCATGGGAATTTACACTTTGCAAGGGAATTTTCTCTTAGCTAAGTGAATAAATTGAAACTCTGGGGGATTAAAACTAATGTATTGCTTTGACCCACTTTGGTATGCTTTAAGGATGCAGATAAAAATCCATCCACCTTCCCATTTATGTACCCTACACTTAGATTTATGTGGCAATCCATGAGACTATTCATGGTCATATGGACCTTTGGAAGGATGTAAAAATATTGATGACCAACTGACCATGAAGGAGCAAATTCATCACTGTTTAAATGCTATCTATCTTAGTAGCCCCAATATTAAATTCAGTCCTTGAAATAATTTAGAATCGTGGGTTGAAAGGTGAAAAACCTCAGCATCATATCAAGATTATCTAAGAATACAGCAGCTTTGTCTTTATCCATTGGGACAATTACAAAATATTTTAAATCAGATAATTATTTTATTTTATATCTAAAACATTATGTAAGGGATACACATTGGACAGTGTGCATGTGAAAACACTGCCACCCTGTGTGCATTCAGAGTGAGCAAGCAAAATTGTTAGTTTTATAGCAAATGTAATTTTTGTACTGTTTTTAACTGTGTTTTTTATGATGATCTTTATATCCATATTTGTTTTTATAAATAACCATTGAATATATTCCCACAGCACTATGGGTTAAATAAAGACAAAGAACAGAAGAGGTTTCTGCGTGAGGCATAATTTCTTTGATTTAAAACTTCAGAGTAAGCCATTCTATAAGGGATGATCCACTGCTCTTACTCATTGAGATATTTAAAAAAATATAACTCTAACATCAAAGAAGCAAACAGAAAGCCTCTATTAGGAGAAAATGAGCCTATGGCTCCACCTCCCGATCAAGTGAAGAATGAAAAATATTATTATGTAATATTCCAAATTTAGTTTCCTGAAAAGAACGTTCTCATTCAATAAGGAAACCATGATTCAGTTGTTCTGTAACAACTGGGTTATATTGCCACCTACAAGAGGAATTGGACATTAGCAAACAACATTTCTGCTGCATAGCCAGGTAAAACCCATTCCACTCCCAGCATGCTTCAGTTATTTACTGGTGTTATAGGGGGGATGAAGGTCTTTTCTCTAGTAAGGAAAGTTTACCTGGTTTATGAGAAGCCACAATTTTTAAATGGTTTTCTCAATTAGGTTATCTTTGGCAAGCAGTGCAGCAGGTCATATTCCAGGTGCAAAGGGAGCATTTCCAATGCATTGGCCCAGCTCACATTCTTCTAAAAGTTCCATGGTGGCCTGCAGCGTTCAGAGAACTAACATGGACAACATGGAACGTTGTCTCCTGCTTTAGCCCATGCACTCTTTGAAGTCTTCTTTAGCTCCATAGGGTGTGGTCCCCTCCTCTGCCTTATCCAGGGAGAAGTTTTCTGCAGCTATGCTTCAACATGACCTTGTGGCTTCCTCATAGGAAAATCCTTCTTATGAGGAAGTCATGAGGTCATGTAACGAAATGCGTCAGAAGCGGAGCCTATGACATCATCGCGCCCAAAAGTCAAGTAGTGGACATTTTACACACTTTGTCCATGGAAATTAATTTTTAAGGCGCTACTTGATTTGTCAAGTGGTTTTAATAAAATACAGGGTGTTTATGTACTTCACCAAGAGAGTTCTCTTGTTCTTTTCCACCTGCTATATGAGCTGAATCCTAAGCCTTAGGGTGGATGGATGATCTGCCAGAAGCGATTTTTGGAGTATACTGCACAATCATAACCCAGTGCGTGGGAAAGCGTGTTAGACTTTATCTCAATGTAGGTCAATTCTGGGAGGTAGGAGGGTGCAGTGGAAGGTGGTGGGCATTGCGGTGGAGCACTATTGTTATTATGTTTAAAGGGTTCACTTATGGAGGATTTATATGTCTAGTTTGGAAAGACACTATGAAGCACTTATGATTCCAGTCATTGTATGGACTTTATTTTTGATGAACTTTTCACTGAGGTTTTTATTTATTTATTTTTTTTGCATTTGTTATTGTGATATTTATTGTTGTGCTCACTTTTCTGGTATTTTATACTTTCCAAATTATTGGAAAGAATATAATACTGCTTGCTTTGAATCTGTCAGGGTGCCAGGAAACCAGACCACACGAAGATTCAAGTAAAGTAAAGCAGTTTATTAGGGCGACAGCAATAAATGCACAGCAAGTGTGAGGAGGGAAATATGGAACAGTCCAGAAGCGGGTAGTCATCCAAGCCGGGATCGAATCTAGAAGCGGGTAGTCATCCATGTCGGGGTCAAGTCCAGTAGCAGGTAGTCTGCCGATGTCAGATCGTCTGCCAATGCAGGGTCATCTGCCAATGCGGAATTGAGAGCCAGGAAAGTCATCAGTGAAGCCAGGTCATGCATGGAGGAACACGGAGACCAGAAGACTGCTAGCAGTATTGCACACTTGAGCACAAACACAAGGGCAAGGACTGCAAGCCCTCAGGTGATATATATATTCAGGCGTGCAACATCATCACTGAGTGACGCCCAGGCAGCAGGCGAATGATGATGCAAACAGAGTTTATAAGAGATGGCAGTCTGCACATGTCCAAGATGGCTGCCAACAGGAAGGCAAGGTAAGACCTTGACAGTACCCTCTCATCAACGGCCCCTCCTCCATGGAGCATAAAACGGTTTCTGAGGAAAGCGAGCTTAGAAATCGTGGAGAAGGGCGGGAGCTTGAACATCAGTGGAGGGGACCCAGGAGCGCTCCTCAGGACCATAACCCTTCCAGTGCACCAGGTATTGAACCTGACCTTGGAACAGAAGAGGACAAGCAGAATGGGGGGTCCCCCTAGGGTGTGGGACTTTAACGGCAAACACACTTCCACAAGTAGGTAAAAATTATATCATTTTATTAAACAAAATTTAAAATCGATCTTACATAGATCAAATAGGTCACATATATTGTACAGATAGTGTGTATTGGTGTAATTTTCAAAAGAGATTGTGGTTTATATACTCAATGGTACATGTTGACATCTTAAGGGAAATCCTCCCACCCGACGCGTTTCAGGCACGCAGGCCTTTCTTCAGGGGTCTGAAGTGGGGAGGTTTGGGATTTCCTACATGATATAGTAAACATTATTTAGATTAATTGCATGAAAGTTATTGTCAGATATAATGTAGAAAAATTATCAAATATACATTAGATATTGCAAGTGTAGATACGGCTTGGATTCTTAGAAATTCATACCTGAGAGCTACTGAGGGTGTGACAAGGGAGTCACGACTGTTAAAGGAAAAGAGAAAGAAGGATTCCGCTGTGCCAGATGCCGATGTGAACGCCACTAGATCTCCGTGGAGCATAAAACGGTTTCTGAGGAAAGCGAGCATGGAAATCGTGGAGAAGGGCGGGAGCTTGAACATCAGTGGAGGGGACCCAGGAGCGCTCCTCAGGACCATAACCCTTCCAGTGCACCAGGTATTGAACCTGACCTTGGAACAGAAGAGAATCCAAGATGCTGTTAACCTCATACTACTCATGTTTGCCCACAGGAATGGGACAAGGGTGAGGAAGGGAAGAAGTCTAGTGATTACAAACCCGTTGCTTCAAAAGTGACCTATGAAAGACATTGAAGATACGCATGCCAGGAGGAAGATCAAGGGCAAAAGCTACTGGGTTCACCTTATGGAGGATGTGAAATGGCCCAACAAAACGGGGTGCTAGTTTAGGAGTGGGCACCCTGAGGTTGAGATTACGGGTCGACAACCATACCCTCTCCCCAACCTGGTACGAAGAATAAACATTTCCAGTCTGTCTGCAGCTTCTGACGCTGTGCAGAGACCCGTAAAAACTCTTGAATCTGCACCCAAAAGAAACGGAGGGCACAAAGATGATCCTCCACAGTCGGGATGTCCTGTGGCAAGAACGACTCAGGCAACACAACAGGTTGGAACCTATAATTGGCCACGAATGGAGACATTCTAGAAGACTAGTTGATGGCAGAGTTCTTGGCAAACTCTGCCCAGGGTAGCAGATCAACCCAATTGTCCTGATATTCAGAGATATAGCAGCAGAGAAATTGCTCCAGAACTTGGTTGGAACGCTTAGCAGGACTGCGGATGGTAGGCTGAGGAGAAGGAGAGTCGAATACCTAACTGGTAGCAAAAGGCGCGTCGGAACCTGGAGAGAAACTGGCTCCCACGGTCCGAGACAATCTCCTTAGGCAACCCGTGTAAGCAGAAAACCTCCCTGGCAAACACAGAGGCAAGCTCCTGAGTGATAGGCAGCTGCTTAAAATGGAACACAGTGGCACATTTTGGAGAACCAGTTGACAATCATGAGGATAACCATGTAACCTCGAGACGTGGGAAGTTCCACAATAAAATCCATGGCCAGGTGAGACCAGGGACGCTCCCCATTGGGAATGGGATGCAGTAGGCCCAAGGGAAGGTGCCGCAGAGATTTGTTCTGGGCACAGACCGAACAAGCAGATACATTTGCAGCAACATTTGTGCGGAGAGATGGCCACCAGAACTGAGAGGAAAAAGCCCAGGACAACTGGTTCTTACCATTGTGGTACGTGCACAACAGTCTGATGCGCAACCCCTCAGGTACAAAACATTTGCCAGCAGGTCTCTCTGTGGCAGCATCAGGTTGGGCAGCCAAGATCTGTTCCCCAAGAAGAGAGGTTAAGTTGGTGCGGATGGCAGCCAGGATATGATCCGAAGGTATGACCGGTGTCAGCACGCAGTCTCCCCTGGACAACTCAGAGTATTGGCGAGACAAGGCATCAGCTTTAACATTCTTGGAGTCGGGCAAATAGGACACTACATAGTTAAAAAAGACAAGAATAAGCCCCATCTGCCCTGACGGGGTGTGAGCCTCTTGGCCTTCGAGAAATAATATCAGATTCTTATGGTCTGTGAGAATGAGAACTGGAACCACAGAACCCTCAAGCAAGCGTCTCCACTCCTTGAGAGTCATGATAATGGCCAAGAGCTCTCTGTCTCCAATCTCTTAATTGCATTCAGCTGGAGACAGCTTCTTGGAGTAGAACCCACAAGGAAGTAGGGGTCCATCAGGGGTCTGGCGCTGGGACAGGAGGGCGCCTACTCCTGTCTCAGACGCATCCACCTCTAGGACAAAGGGCAAACCAGGATTGGGATGAGACAGAATGGGAGCCGAAGCGAAAGCAGACTTGAGGGCCTCTAAAACTTGGATGGCAGCAGGCATTCAATTGTGGGTATCGCCGCCCTTCTTAGTCAGATCTGAGATAGGTTTGGCCAAAGAGGAAAAGTTCCTGATAAATTTCTGATAGTAGTTGGCAAACGCAAGGAAACGCTCAATGGAACGGAGACCACTAGGGCGAGGTCCTTGTAGAACAGCCGAAACCTTCTGAGGGTCCATGGAGAACCCTTCAGCAGAAATGATGTAGCCCAAGAAGGCAACCTGAGACATGTTCTCAAGCTTACAGAAAAGCCCATTCTCATGCAACTGTTGCAACACTCGTCTGACATCCAGGTAGTGTGATTCAATGGAGTCTGTGTGAATCAAGATATTGTCCAAATAGACTACCACGCATTGCTGCAGCATATCATGAAAGACCTCATTGATGAACTCCTGGAAGACAGCGGTGCATTGCACAAGCCAAAGGGCATCACTAAATATTCGTAATGACCGGTTCTGGTATTAAACATGGTCTTCCACTCAGCGCCCTCCAAGATCCTTACGAGGTTATACGCGGCCCATAGGTCAAGCATGGTAAAGACCGTTGTTCCCTGAAGGCGGTCGAACAATGCAGTAATCAACGGAATCGGGTATGTATTCTTGACTGTGATGTGATTTGAGGCCCCTATAATCAATGCAAGGTCTCAACGCACCCCCCTTCTTCTTTACGAAGAAGAAACTGACACCTGGAAAAGTGGACTTGCGAATGTGCCCCCAAGCAAGCGCATCCGCCACGTACTCCTCCATGGCCTTATTCTGCGCAACCGAGAGAGGATAAACACTGCAACGAGGGGGAATAGCACCAGGTTGCAAGTCTATGGCACAATCGTACAGACGATGAGGAGTACCAGCGCACCTTGTCAAATACATCTTGATACTCATGATATTCAGTAGGCAACACTGAATCCAAGGAGGTACAAAGCACCTTAACAGGCCCATGGATACAAACAGTGCCATAAATTGTACTGATCCAACATATCTCCAGTGCATCCACTGCTTCCTCCTGCAGATCCCTACAGCTGGATACAAGTATATCCAGTTTGTTGTTGAATCTGGAGGCTAGGAGGTTCACTTCTGTTGTCATCCACCTGTGACATGGGTCTTGGAACACTTCTGGGTGCAGAGACCATTTTCCCATGTCCAGAAGCTGCCAACATAGAAAATCTCAAAGATAAATGTAATAAGTCAGCACTAAAACAATAATAATAAATAGGTTGCTAGCAATAGGTAAGCATACAACAAAACTAAATATAACAGTAATAAAGGTGCAGCGCCTTAATATAGCAACAGTAAATAAAATATTTAAGTAATTGATACATTAAAACATCAGAGGATGCTAGTGATCCCCTGAAGATGTGCATTGCCACAAAATGTGTTGGGGCGGAGCTATACGCTGAGGTCACACTGCCACTTCCGGAACTGGCTGCCATCTGAGTAAGTGCATGTTTATGTGTATGTTTTAAATACTTGCCATCTGGATGTTTGGTATCTTTTTTAAGTTACTCCTATGCATCAGTAATAAATTACTACACTATACCTGGCACGCTTTGGTATTCAGCTCCCTTGGATCATTTACCAATAGGACACTATCTAGATAGATAGTAAGGGTTGACAATATTGTTACCCTGATATTGGAGGTGTGATCATAGGTAGTTACCTTAGTAGAGTTTTTATCAAAATTTGTAATGAATAAAGTTTTGTACATTTATATTAGCTATACTGCAAGGATTTCTTTATTACCTACTTTATCAGTCTGTTCTCTACAGCTGATATATGATATATTATAATATATGATTAATCTTTTAAAATTTGATTGTTTAGGTACATACACCCTCATCATATTATTGGTGAGTCAGTGAGCTTTGTGAAATTTTAACTCCCTTTGACCTTGTGGTGCTTTGAAGGGGGGCTATGAGACACACAAAGCGCTGCTCGGCCCCGTCCCCTGCTCCCTCCTCACTAGCTGTGATATTGGCTCCCGCTGCTGTGTCTTAGCCAATGAGAAGGGAGAAACCCGGAAGAGCTTATGCTCTCATGCACATCGCCGGGTTGGAATTTGGTGAGCATGGGGGGGGGGGGGGCTAAAAGGGGATCTGCACACTGAAGTTTTTTATGCATGAAGGTAAAAAAACATTCAGCCGTTAGAACCACTTTAAGGCTAATACTGTATAATCAGTACATGAAAAGATGTCTTCATATGTTTTATGAAACTATTCCTTTACTCTAGGGAAGTGGTCTCCAAACTACGGCCTGCAGGCTGGATGTTGCTCTTTGCTTGCCTTTATCCAGTCCTTAGGACGATATTCCTCCCACTGATACAGGGCACTATTCCTTCCACTGACACCATAGATGGGGCACTATTCCTCCCACTGACATCAATGATCAGGATTATTCTTCCCACTAATACCAATCATAGGACATTGTTCCTCTCACTACTACCAAGGATGGGGCACTATTTCTCCCACTGATACCAATGATGGGGCACTATTCCTCCCACTGATACCAATGACGGGGCACTATTCCTTCCACTGACACCAAAGATGGAGAACTATTCATCCTACAGACACCATAGATGGGGCACTATTCCTCCCACTGACACCAATGATGGCGATTATTCTTCCCACTAATACCAATGATGGAGCACTATTCCCCCACTGATACCAATGATGGGATACTATTCCTCCCACTGACACCAACAATAGGGTACTATTCCTCCCACTAATACCAATGATGGGGCACTATTTCTCCCACTGACACCAATGATGGGGCACTATTCCTACCACTAAAACCAATGATAGGGTACTATTCCTTCCACTGACACCAAAGATGGAGAACTATTCATCCCACCGACAACATAGATTGGGCACTATTCCTCCCACTGACACCAATGATGGGGATTATTCTTTCCACTAATACCAATAATGGAGCACTATTCCTCCCACTGATACCAATGATAGGATACTATTCCTCCCACTGACACCAACAATGGGGTACTATTCCTCCCACTGACACGAGTCACGGGGCAATAATTCTCCCACTGACACCAATGATGGGACACTATTTCTTCCACTGATACAATGATGGGGTACTATTCTTCCCGCTGACACCAAAAAACACCAACGATGAATATTCTTCCCACTAATACCGCCTCCTGCCCACAGGAGTTATGTCATTATTTTCATCCTCGCTGACCACCAATTTTGAAGCATTTTCTGCTCCCACTGGTCATAATCCGGCCCTTCTTAAGACTGAAAAGGAAAGTCTCGCAGAGTTAGCCAAAGAATCTTTGCCAGAGTTTTCCTGCAAAGTGGTTGATCTGATGCCCTCGGGAGTCACAGGCAGGCTGTTGGAGTAGAGATCTACTGGGGGTCTCGACCTTGAGCATGGGCTGGAACAGGAGCACCGCGCATTAAGGACAGTGAGCCTGTGGGTGGAGGAGAGTCAGGCATCACCAACAGGTGGGCCAGATGACCTGGAACACTTCTCGGATGCCCATGCAACATTGGGCAAACCCGACTGTAGGCATGTAGTGAACCCCAGTGTTGGTGGTAACCAGAATCTTATTCCATGGCAGCTGCTGTCTGGGCATGATAGCTTGTAGCATGCACTTAGAGGACCCGAGCGTCACTCTGGAATCAGTTGCTATATACACCCCTTATCAACATCTCAGCCAATCCGGTGGGGGTACCTTGTGCTAGAGCCAATTGGGAAGCAGACATGTGCTGTTCATATGGACCACTGCTGGAAAAGCTCCAGAAGCCAACCAACCATAGCCACGGTCTCTCCAGTGGGGGGGGGGGGGGCTTTGGGTGCATGTGGTGGGAGTATCCTGCCTGACAATGCCAAGCTGTCCGTGCACGTGGAGTAACACCTTGCCCGAAGGTGTGCTCATCAATGCCCAGGACCATGTTTAGAATCACACATTAATGCAGTCCCCGATGACATATCAGTGTACTGGCCCGCTGCCATTACTATGTGATTGGTGTGACCAATCACATCAGATCACATGACAATTGTAAAAAATGTATGGCTTCCATTCATGCCATTTATTTTGTACTATTGTGTTGATCTCTGTGATTGGTCACAGTGATCACATGGTACAGACAGGGCCAGTCACAGTCTATCTGTAACATGTGATTAGCTGTTGCCAATCACAGCTAATCACAATAGTAAACACTAAATGAATAGATTTCATTCAGAAAAAGTGGTTGCTTACAGTGCATATTACAGTGTGTAAAAAAAAAAAAAAATCCTGATCACCTCCCCAGAGTAGTAGTTTTACTATGATAACACTGTATTGCTTTGGTCCCAATATATAAAAAAGCAAAACAAAACAAAACATCAAAAAATAAATGTAACAAAAAAGAAAAAGTATTTAACCACTTAAGCCCCTGCCCTATTTCGGACACTTTTTGTTTACAAGTTAAAACCAGTATTTTTTCCTAGAAAACTACTTAGAAACCCCAAACATTATATATATTTTTTTAGCAAAGACTCTGGAGAATAAAATGTCGGTCATTGCAAAATTTTTTGTCACGCGGTATTTGCGCAGCGGTATTTAAAACGCCATTTTTTTGGAAAAAATTTGAAAAATCACATTTCACTGCATTAAAAAAATACTAAAAAGTAAAGTTAGCCCATTTTTTTTTATATTGTGAAAGATGATGTCATGCCAAGTAAATAGATACCCAACATGTTACGGTTTAAAATTGCGCCCCCCCATGGGATGGAGGCAAACTACGGTCAATAGAGATCTCAATCTGCGATGCTTTAAATTTATTTAACGGTTACCAGTTTAGAGTTAGAGTGTAGCTCTTTTTTTTAAATTATTGCCCACGCTCTGGCAATCGCGGCGATGCCTCACATGTGTGGTTTGAACAGCGATTTAATTCGCGGCTCCACTTGCGTATACGTTTTTTTTTGTGCGCGAGCTAACGGTGACGGGGGCGGCTTAATTTTTTTTTTTTTTCCTATTTATTTTTTCTTTTTTTTTAACTTTATTACAGGTTTTTTTAATAAAAAAAAATCTGATCACTTTTATTGCTGTCACAAGCAATGTAAACATCCCTTGTGACACCAATATGTAGTGACAGGTACACTTTATGGAGGGATCGAGGGTCTAAAAGACCCTAGACCCCTCCACTACACTTCCCTGTATGCAAAACGCCGAAAACGGCATTTTTGCATACAGCCGTTTTTCAAATCTGCCGCCTTTTGCAGCACAGTAACCCGGAAGTGACGTCATGGACGCCGCCTCCGGGTTACGTCATCGGAGACCCGATCGATGCTGTTTCCGGCATTCATCGGGACTCCATCCAGCCGGCGGACGTGCCGGCTGGGTGCTCTGGGCTCGGCGGTGGGACGGGAGCCCCGAGCAAAGCCACGGAAGGTGGCAGGAGGGGGGGACGTCCCCTCCCGCTCACCCGGGTAACGATCTAGTGGCTCCCGAGCCGTATCGGTCATTACCGACGGATAGCCGACTGTCGGCTTCAAACCACGGTACCGGGATGATGCCTCTAGCTAGAGACATCATCCCGGTATAAGCCCGCAAAGTTACCCGACGTACCGGTACGTTGATATGCGCTAAGTGGTTAAAACATTTTTAAAAGTCTTTTTTTTTTTTTAATACTGTCACCAGTCAGTGTCTCTGATCACCGCTTCACCAGTTATATGATGACACTATACTGCACTGGTTACAGTAGGGAAAAAAAAACTATTGTTTTTAATTCTTTCATTTTCCAAAAAATTATGACAAAAAATTACAAGTTTAAAAAACTCCCCTTGCCTCTTACTAAATACCTTGAGCTGTATACCTTCCAAAAAGGGGTAATTTGTGGGATATTTGTACTGTCCTGCGGGCCTCATGAAATTGGATACATCAGTACATCAGGCTTAATCGATTTTCAAATATATGCACCATAGTTGGACTCTATAACTTTCCTCCAGACTAAATAATATACATTGATTTGGATTATTCTCACCAAAGAAATGTAGCAGTATAAATTTTGGCCTCATTTTATGAATTTTTCTGAAGATTTGTTTTCAAAATGTTTGGTCTTTTTTTGTTTATTTAGCAAAAAATAAAAAATAAATCAGAAGTGATTAAATACCACCCAAAGAAATCTCCATTTGTGTAAAAAACAAAATGATAAACATTTAAATAGTCATTCAAAGTGGCAGGAAGGGGGTAAAAGTGTCCGTTATTGAAGTGGTTGAACCCGCTGACAAGGAGGTAGCAATAGTCACCTTGAACTTTATATATCACCTTTGTGGCATACTCGATCTGTTTGATGATCCTTCTACTAAGTTACAGCGGTTAACATATCCACCATGCACAATAATTTGAGCCATTAGACAGATATTGCTGTTGCCAACAGTTGGTTTACTGAAGATACAGCAAAATACATAACCATTGTGCACTCAGTGTTATCAGTGATTTACAGACTAATGAAAAGTCCATAAAGGATTTAATCCACCTAAGTACCAGCCTATAGCATCAGGCTCCAAAGGCCTTATACAATGTAAAACTACTAGTAAATGAATAGACTTCCAATTTCAGCGGGTTTGTTTATGGCATTGTCATCTTATCTAGGGAACACTAATCATTTTCTTTCTAGATTATTTATTAGAGTTTCACCTGACACCGGCAGCATTTTTCACCTTACATGGCTCAGTTATTCTTTATACAATTTTGCAGTCTTTGGTATCCTGGCTTTGGCATTAGCAACTTGATTGGGATTGGTCAGCTGATTACCTACATGTTGACTTTTCATATGTGTAATAATGTATGGTTTTGTGCTTGTTATTTAGCACCCTCTAGTCTAGTGTGTGCTAGATGTAGGTTGGGTTTTGTAGTGTAGGTTTGCTAGCATAGGTAAATTTAGTTAGCTCAGGGCTAAGCCTGAGCTGTGAATCTGGCTCAGGGTTCAGTGAGTCAGGGCTGGATGACTCATCCAGGCTCCTCTGGTCCCTCCCTTTGGTCTAGAAGGTTGTATAAACTTCTGGAGCTGGTGGGTGGAGGTTTAGGAGGAGCTGTCTGGAATATTTATGAAGACCTTGACCAATCCCCAGTAAAGGGCTGTCAGGGGGCAAGATTCACCTCATAAATAGACATGAGTAATGCCAGTAGGGGCAGTGGTGTGTAAAATGAAGATGCAGTGCTGAGGAGGCTGTAGGTGGGGAGGGGGGTGACCTTGGGCTGGGGCTAAATCACAGGGGAGGAAGTCTTCCTGGAGGCACAGGAGCAAAAAAAGACAGAGTGAGTAGCACTGTGGGGACTACAAAGGGGGCAGACTGCCCCATGTAGTCAGTCTCCTTTGAAGACAGCAGTGTGCTTAAGTCTTCTGCCTTTCCCTGGAGATCTCCTGAGAGGCAGCCGGGTGGGCTGGTAAAGAGTCAGTCAGAAGACCTGGTGTAAAGGGGCAGATGCAGCCAGGTGGGTTGGTGATGAGTCAGCCGGGTGGGCTGGTAAAGAGTCAGTCGGGTGGACTGGGGTAAAGGGGCAGATGCAGCCAGGTGGGTTGGCATTGCCTGAAGATGTGGTGCTGGACTCAGTGACCACAGGGAGGAAGTGATGTGAAAGTCGAAGCTTTGTCACTCCATTGTGCTATTGTCAAGGGACTGTGAGTTCCTGCCGGTAATGGGCTTTTGCTGAACTGACAGTCAGGCCGTGTCAGCTCCCTTCAAGGAGTGAGCCAGCATGAACCAAGTGTGTGCAGGTGGCTGAAGAACAGCAGACTATATATAGAGACTGTGTATAGGAGGTTGTCCTTGAAGTTATTGAAGTCAAGTGGGCATTCCATAACTTCCCAACCCTGTCCAAGTTGAAACTCCCTAATAAAACATAAAAACAAAGCTATGGACTGTTCTGTGTCTCTGGAGTTCTGGTGAAGATTTGGGTTACCAGGCTGTGCAGGAGTGGGGAATCCCTTTAAACTGCAGCTCCTATGTGGGGTGTGCTACAGTTTATTTGCCTTGTCTGTCAACCTGATAAAAAGGATTGCTGTCTCCCTAAAACATTATGTTATTCTAATATGGGACTTTCCTAAAAAAAATAATAATAATTATATTAGATGTTATCTTGGTATGTAGGCTTTAACTGTAAATTTGATTTACACAGTACCACTGTTTCACCATGTACCTACCCTCATGGTGGGTATGGTTCTTTGGGAATCTGGGAGGTATGGTTTATTGATTTCATGTATTACATGAATTTAGATTTTTTTAGGGCTCGTTCACACCAGCAAGTTGTTCTGAACGCACGACTGCTGGTGTGCACTTGGAGGAAACACTGCTTACTTTTTTGTTCCAACTTTATTAAAATGTCACAAGTCACATTTCATTCAGTTCCATTGCCAGCAGCAATAGTGGATTGCATTGACTACGTTGTGCTGAAACAAATGCTTGCATACAGTACTTCTTTCAGCTCACACCACTATGCAAGTAGGTGAGCAATTCACACCAGGACTGGTAGCTGTGAGTGATAAGTGACATTTACAGTGTAGCACCCTCCTAGGTAGGTGCTAGATAGAGAGTATAGTTTTGGCTCTGTCTGCATATCAGAGGAGCACCCGGGAAAATCTATATGACTCTTTGCTTAACAGGTAAACATAGACAATGTGGGCTATGTGGGACTTTAAGTGAGACACCAGCAGGTATGCTCAGCGTCTCCATCCCTGTATCGGAAAAAACTAATTGAAAAGGATTAAGAGAGGTGCATGGAAGCCAGCCAACCCCCAGTCTGATGTACTCACCCTCCAGTCTGCCACCAACCAAGTAGATCTGTCTCATGATATAAATAAAGAACAGGGGTTTAGTTGACACGCATTTGCAAACACATGTGTAAGCTGCAGAGCCACGACACGGCACCCTGTTTTATCTGCAGTCCTAACACTTTTAAATTTGAGTGTCTCCACTCTGGGAGCACATGGCTGCTAATGGATGGATAGGAGGCAGGTGGGAGGGAGCAGCCCAAACTTCCCCCAACCCACCCCCATCCATGACTGGTTTGGTATCTCAAAACTCTAATAGCAATGTTCTTAAGATGGTACAAACTGAAAACAACCAGCTGAGAAGCATACACCTCCAACCCCTTGGTGGATGCAGTGTAAAACACAGATTGGGACTTTATATGAGGCAATTTGCCTGTATAGCACAGTGCCTCCATCCCTAATTTCATAAAATATTTGGGACTTTACATGCGACAAGCAGGTCATGCTATGGTCTCCATCCCTGTATATGAAAAAACTGGGGTAAAATTAGACTGCATCCACCAAAAACGCATGAAAATCGCACGGTGGGACTTTAAATGAAGCACCAGCCTGTAGGCAAGGTGCCTCCATCCCTGGTTACATAGACAATGTGGGCTATGTGGGACTTTAAGTGAGACACCAGCAGGTATGCCCAGCGTCTCCATCCCTGTATCGGAAGAAACTAATTGAAAGGGATTAATTGAGGTGCATGGAAGCCAGCCAGCCCCCAGTCTGATGTACTGACCCTCCAGTCTACCACCAACCAAGTAGACCTGTCTCATGATATAAATAAAGAACAGGGATTTAGTTGACACGCATTTGCAAACGCATTTGTAAGCTGCAGAGCCACGACACGGCACCCTGTTTTATCCGCAGTCCTGCGAGTTAGATCTGCTCATGGTGCTCAGTGTGTTATTCATCTGGTCTGGGGAGTGTCCCCACTGATCCAATAGAGATATATTGGACAGTGGAGAAAACCTGACCAATGGGTACACAGGCTTTGATACAGCCCCAGTGATTGGCCCAGACTGCTGTCTCGGTGCATTCTGGGGTGTGGTATAAAAGCCATGAGCACATGTGCTAGGGTCTTTGGCTGGTGAGCAGAGTCCTGAAAGGAGGGTGGTGGCTGCCTCCTCTTCTGCAGCAGTTGGTGTATGGTCACAGGCAGTCGGCCTGGTGAGCCAAAAGGAAGGAGCTGAACTCAGAGGTCCAGGAGAGCTGACTAGAGGGGTTTCGACACTAAAGAACCTAGAAAAACAGTATTGTGAGTACAGCGGACCGTGTTCAAGGACCTGACCAGGAAGGGAGCCACCCCGGAGTAGAGTAGTCAGAGGACAGTTGTCAGCTGGTGGAGTAGAAGGGGGTGCTAGGTGAGTACCCTAAAGATAGTGTGCAACCAAGTCTTTTGTTCAGAGACCCAGTATCTATAATTCATCTCATGGCAAGATGAAATTCGCAGCCTGGCTGCATCTTCAGATAGAAGTCCTCAGAACTGTGAATACTTCAAGTTCCGGTGTATCCCACTCTTTCCTTATCCCATCCATATTTATAATAAAACAACAAAAACAACCAAAACCCCTAGACTGTTCATTGACTGAGCAGGAAAGTAAAGTGTGAAGTTTCTGCATGCAGTTGCTAACGGTAACCCAGGGGGATCCAAAAGGTGAAGAATTCTTCAGCTCTCAAGGGGGCAGCGCTACAACACTATGTCACAAAAGTGAGTACACCCCTCACATTTTTGTAAATATTTTATTATATCTTTTCATATGACAACACTGAAGAAATTACACTTTGCTACAATGTAAAGTAGTGAGTTTACAGCTTGTATAACAGTGTAAATTTGTGTCTCCTCAAAATAACACCCAGCCATTAATGTCTATACCGCTGGCAACAAAAGTGAGTACACCCATAAGTGAAAATGTCCAAATTGGGCCCAATTAGCCATTTTCCCTCCCGTTGTCATGTGACTTGTTAGTTTTACAAGGTCTCAGCTGTGAATGGGGAGCAGGTGTGTTATATTTGGTGTTATCGTTCTCACTCTCATACTGGTCAATGGAAGTTCAACATTGCACCTCATGGCAAAGAACTCTCTGAAGATCTGAAAAAAAGAATTGTTTCTCTACATAAAGATGGCCTAGGCTATAAGAAGAATGCCAAGGCCCTGAAACTGAGCTGCAGCACGGTGGCCAAGACCATTTAGCGGTTCAACAGGACAGGTTCCACTCAGAACAGGCCTAGTCATGGTCGACCAAAGACATTGAGTGCACATGCTCAGCGTCATATCCAGATGTTTTCTTTAGGAAATAGACGTATTAGTGCTGCCAGCATTGCTGCAGAAGGCTGAAGGGGCGGCGGAACAGCCTGTCAGTGCTCAGACCATACGCCGCACACTGCATCAAATTGGTCTGCATGGCTGTCGTCCCAGAAGGAAGCCTCTTCTAAAGATGATGCACAAGAAAGCCCGCAAACAGTATGAAGACAAGCAGACTAAGGACTTGGATTACTGGAACCATTTCCTGTGGTCTGATGAGACCAAGATAAACTTATTTGGTTCAGATAGTGTCAAGCGTATGTGGCAGCAACCAGGTGAGGAGTACAAAGACAAGTGTGTCTTGCTTACAGTCAAGCATTGTAGTGGAGTGGGAGTGTCATGATCTAGGGCTGCATGAGTGCTGCTGGCACTGGGGAGCTATAGTTCATTGAGGGAACCATGAATGCCAACATGTACTGTGACATACTGAAGCAGAGCATGATTCCCTCCCTTCGGAGACTGGGCCACAGGGCAGAATTCCAACATGATTACAACCCCAAACACACCTCCAAGACGACCACTTCCTTGCTAAAGTAGCTGAGGGTAAAGGTGATGGACTGGCCAGGCATGTCTCCAGACCTAAACCCTATTGAGCATCTGTGGGGCATCCTCAAACGGAAGGTGGAAAAGCACAAGGTCTCTAACATCCACCAGCTCTGTGATGTCATCATGAAAGCGTAGAAGAAATCTCCAGTATTAACCTGTGAAACTCTGGTGAACACCATGCTCAAGAGGCAGTGCTGGAAAATAATGGTGGCCACACAAAATATTGAAACCTTGGGCCAAATTTGGACACCCGCTTTGGGGTCCCCTGGGGCCGGCGCTGCTCGCTGGCCTGGCTACACAGACACCAATGGCCCCACTATGATACTGACAGCTGGCAGCCCGCCCTATATCTTTGATGCACGACCTTCACTCTTGCCAATTTGTGCCTTATACTTAGACTTGATCAGTTATGTTTACGGGTGATTGGTGCTATTTGGCCTCCCCCGTAATCTGTTTTTATTTACAATGGTTTTTCTTTCTCTGTGATTTGTTACAAACTGAAAATAAAGATTAAAAAAAAAAAAAAAATACCTGAGCAGGTAGCTGTCAGAGGTGTATGCCGTTCATGCCTGGGAAGGTAGCTGTCTATTGTGTGCCATTCATACATGGGCAAATAGCTTTCGGTGTTGTGTGCCATTCAAACCTAGGCAGGTATCTGTCATTTATGTGAGCCATCCATACTTTGGCAGGCAGCAGTCAGGTTTGTATTCCTTTCCGACCTTGGCCGGTAGCTTTCTGTGGTGTATGCCATTCGTACATAGGCAGGTAGCTGTCCATTGTATGGCATTCGTACCTGGGCAAAAAGCTCTTAGTGTTGTGTTCCATTCAAACCTAGGCAGGTAGCTGTCATTTATGTGAGCCATTCATACTTTGGCAGGTAGCAGTTAGTTGTATGTGCCATTCATACCTGTACAGACAGCAGTCTGTGCAGATAGCTCCTCATTTTGTGCCAATCATAGCTGTCTATTGTGTGCTATTCTTACCTGGGCAGATAGCTCAGTGCTGTGTGCTATTTGAACTCAAGCAGGTATCTGTCATTTATGTGGTCTATTCATATCTGCCCAGGTATAAATGGCACACAATGGACAACTACCTGTCCAGGTATGATTGGCACAAAATGAGGAGCTACCTGTACCAGGTATGAATGGTACAAAAGGGACAGCTACCTGCTCAGGTATGAATTGCACACACCACAGACAGCTATCTGCCAAAGTATGAATGGTTCACATAGACAGCTACCTGTCTATGTTTGAATGGCACAGCCAGGGGTTAGTTAAGTGTGTCATTTATACCTGAGCAGGTAGTTGTCATTTTGTACCTTTCATGCCTGGAACAAGTAGCTCTTCATTGTGTGCCATTCATACCTGGATAGGTAGCGGTCTGTGGTGTGCCATTCATACCTAGGCAGGTAGCTGTCCGTATGCCAGTCATACCTGGGCAGGTAGCTGTCCATGGTGTGCCATTTGTACCTGGGCAAATAGCTCTTAGTGGGGTGTGCCATTCAAACCTTGGCAGGTAGATGACCCTTTCGTATCACTCATACCTGGTACAGGTAGCTCTTCATTGTGTGCTAGTCATACCTGGAAAGATAACTGTCCATTGTGTGCCATTTGTACCTTCCCAAATAGCTCTTAGTGTTGGGTGTAATTCAAGCCTAGGCAGGTAGCTGTCATTTATGTGATCCATTCATACTTTGGCAGGTAGCAGTCAGGTTTGTATGCCTTTCCTACCTGGGCAAGTAGCTGTCTGTGGTGTATGCCATTCATACATGGGCAGGTAGCTGTCCATTGTGTGGCATTCATTCCTGGGCAAATAGCTCTCAGTGGTGTGTGCCATTCAAACCTAGGCAGGTAGCTGTCATTTACAGTATGTGAGCCATTCATACTTTGGCAGGTAGCTCCTCATTTTGTACCAATCATACCTGGACAGGTAGCTGCCTATTGTGTGCTTTTCGTACCTGGGCAGATAGCTCAGTATTGTGCCATTTAAACCCAGGCAGATATCTGTCATTTATGTGGGCAATTCATACTTTGGCAGGTAGCAGTCAGTTATGTGTACCATTCATACCGGAGCAGGTATCTGTCCCTTTTGTACCATTCATACCTGGCACAAGTAGCTCTTCATTGTGTGACATACATATCTGGACAGGTAGCTGTCCATGGTGTGCCATTTGTACTTGGGCAAAGAGCTTTCAGTGGCAGGTATCTCACCCTTTTGTATCACTCATACCTGGTACAGGTAGCTCCTTATTGTGTGCTAGTCATACCTAGACAGGTAGTTGACTATTATGTGCCATTCATACCCGGGCAAATAGTTTTCAGTGTTGTGTGCCAAATTAACTTATGCAGATTGCTTTCATTTATGTGAGCCATTAATAATTTGGCATGTAGCAGTCAGTTGTATTTGCCATTTGTACCTGGGCAGGTAGCTGTCTGTGATGTATATCATTCATACTTGAGCAGGTAGCTGTCCCTTTTGTAAAATGCATTTGTTTTCTACCAATCATACCTGGACAGGTAGCTGTCCATTATGTGCAATTCATACCTGGACAGATAGCTCTCAGTGTTGTGTGCCATTCAAACCTAGGCAGGTAGCTGTAATTTATGTCAGCTATTCATACTTGGGGGCAGGTAGTGGTCAGTTGTGTGTGCCATTATAACCTGGGCGGGTAGTGATCTGTGGTGTATGCTATTCATACCTGGGCAGATAGCTGTCCATTGTGTGCCTTTAATACCTGGGCAGATAGCTTTCATAGTTGTGTGCCATTCAATCCTAGGCAGGTAGCTGTCATTTATGTAAGCCATTTATACTTTGGCAGGTAGTGGTCAATAGTGTGTGTGCCATTCATACCTGGGTAGGTGGTTGTCAGTAATGTGTGCCATTCACACCTGTGCAGGTAACTGTCCCTTTCGCACCATTCATACCTGGTACAGGTAGCTGTCCCTTTTGTACCCACCATACCTGGGCAGGCAGCTGTCCATTGTGTGCCATACATACTTGGGTAAGTGGCTGTCTCTTGTGTGTCTTTCATACCTTAGCAGGTAGCTATAAGTGGTGTCTGCCATTCTTACCTGTGCATGTACTGTAGCTGTCTGTGGTGTGTGCCATTGAAACATGGGCAAGTAGCTGTCAGTGCTGTGTGCCATTCATACCTGGGCAGGTAGCTACCGGTGGGGCTACAATTCACACCTGAGCAGGTAGCTGTCAGTGGGGTGTGTATCATGTATGAATGGGCGGGTAGCTGTCAGTGGGTGTGTGCCAGTCATACCTGGCCAGGTACCGTAGCTGTCATTAGGCGTGTACTATTCATACCTGATCAGGTAGTTGTCATTGGTGAGCGGTGTTTATAGCATATAGAGCGGTTTGTTTTTAACATTGTTTATGATTCATACCTAAGCTGGTAAGATTAATTTGTATTTACCATTTACCATTCATACTTGGGCAGGTAGCTGTTCCTTGTGTGCTATTCATACCTGAGCAGGTAACTTTCCATTGTGTACCATTTTTACCTCATAAGGTAGCTGTCAGCGGTGCTTGCCATTCATACCCGGGCAGTTAGCTGTCAGTAGTGTATGTCAATCATACATGAGCAGGTAGTTTTCAGAAGTGTGTGCCATTAATACTTGGGCATATAGCTGTCAGTGGGTGTGTACCATTCATCCCTGAGCAGGTATGTGTCGTGGAATGTGCCATTCATGGTTGGACGGGTAGCTGTCAGTGGTGTGTACTAGGGCTGCTGAATATAATCGCCGAATCGATGCATCGCGATGCGACCCTTCACGATTCTGCATCGATTCGGGGTGATTGAAAAATCGATTACTAATAACGTCAGTTACGGGGGCGGGGACAGAAGTGACATGGCGGCGCTGGGCCGCTGGCCGGGCTTGTGGAACACGGAGCTTCTCCGTGATAGAGCTGCTGCTCGGGTCCTTCCGTGCGCCAGAGGGCGCCATCACACGGAGACTGCTACTGGATAGCGTCTCATATAGCGGGATAGAGTGGGAGGGGAAGTCCTGGCAGAGTCCTGGCACAGTGTCTGAGTACAGCGTGAGACATGAGCACCACCGGGCAGGTGAGCTGGTGGCAGTGGGAGGACAGAGCCGTCTGTATATACATAGAGCTGTGGGCACGGTGCTGATAGTCTCACTGATTATCTATAGGAGAGCGGGGCTGCTCTGTCTGTGCAGTGAACTTGAACTTGTTGGCGCTCAGCACTGAATTGGCCCTAAGTAATGATTGTAGAAGACAGGATGCTGAGTACTGTGCATTATTATAGATATGAGTCTTATGGCAATAATAATCATGTTAGGTTGTGTGCTATGACTTGTGTATGGAGTGGAGGTGATATAGAAGAGTCCGGATATCAGACCATTGAGTAGTGACACTGGAAATATGTAGTGCTGTGTAGACATGTCTATGGGGAGCTCCCCCAGCATGTAGACCCCCCCTGCTCTAAGGGGGGGGTCTGTAGAAGGGGGACCCTGGCCTGCTCCAAGGGGGCTCTATTGGTAGGGGACCCTGGCCTGCTCTAAAGGGGAATGGGATCTATGGGGGGACCTGCCTGCGCTAAAGGGGGGGCCTGCACTAAATGGGGATCTATGGGGGACCTGCCCTGGCCTGCACTAAAGGGGATCTATGGGGGGACCTGCCCTTCCCTGCACTAAAGGGGGATCTACGGGAGACCTGCCCTTGCCTGCACTAAAGGGGGATCTACGGGAGACCTGCCTGCACTAAAGGGGATCTATTCCATAGATCCCCCTTTAAAGCAGGGTCCCCATAGATCCCCCTTTAGAGCTCAGTTCCCCTGGATCCCCTTTAGGGCAGGCCCAGGCTCCCCATAGATCCTCCTTTAGAGCAGGGTCCCCATAGATCCCCCTTTAGAGAAGGGTCCCCATAGATCCCCCTTTAGAGAAGGGTCCCCATAGATCCCCCTTTAGAGCAGGGTCCCCATAGATCCCCCTTTAGAAAAGGGTCCCCATAGTAATTGTGATGCATCGCGGAATCGAATCGTATCGAATCGCAACCCTAATAATCGTAATCGAATCGAATCGTGAGGTAAGTGAAGATGCGCAGCCCTAGTGTGTACCATTCACATCTGGGCAGGTAGCTGTCAGTGGTATGTGGCATTTATACCTAAGCATGAATCTTTCAGTGGTGTTTACTATTCACACCTGAGCAGGTAACTTTCAGTGTCCATTCATACCTGGGCAGGTAGCTGTCTGTGGATGTGTATTTCAGAAAACAGCTGTCAATGGTGTGTGACATTCAAACCTGGGCAGTAAGTTGTTGGTGGTGTGTAGCATTTGCACCCGACCATGTATCTGTCAAGAGTGTGTGCCATTTATACATGGGCAGGTGTATTTTGCTTTATTCCATACATACATACATACATACATAGGCAGGTAGATGTCAGTGATGTGTACCGTTCATACTTTAGCTTTCAGTTGTGTTTGCCATTCATACATGGGCAGATGGCTGTCAGCAGTGTGTGCCATTAATACCTGGGAAGGTAGCTGTCAGTGGTATGTGACATTCATACCTGGGCAGGCAGATATCTGTGGTGCATTTCATTCATACCTGTGCAGGTAGCTGTCAGTGGTGTGTGCCATTCATACCTGGGCAGGCAGATATCTGTGGTGCATTTCATTCATACCTGTGCAGGTAGCTGTCAGTGGTGTGTGCCATTCATACCTGGGCAGGTAGGTAGCTATCAGTTAGTTAGTGTATACTATTTATACCTGGGCAGGTAGCGGTCAGTGGTGTGTGCCATTTATACCTGTGCAGGTAGGTAGCTCTCAGTCAGTTAGTGTATACAATTTATACCTAGGCAGGTAGCTGTCAGTGTGTGCAATTCATACCTGGTCAAGTAGCTGTCAGTTAGTGTATACAATTCATACCCGGACAGGTAACTGTCAGTTAGAGTATATAATTCATACCTGGGCAGGTGGCTGTTAGTGTATACAATGCATACCTGGGCAGGTAGCTGTCAGTTAGAGTATATACTGTAATTCATACCTGGGCAGGTGGCTGTTAGTGTATACAATTCATACCCATTTATACATGGGCAGGTGTCTTTTGCTTTGTTCCATACATACATAGGCAGGTAGTTGTCAGTAATGTGTACCATTCACACTTTAGCAGGGAGCTTTCAGTGGTGTTTGCCATTCATACCTGGGCAGATGGCTGTCAGCAGTGTGTGCCATTCATACCTGGGAAGGTAGCTGTCAGTGGTATGTGCCATTCATACCTGGGCAGGCAGCTATCTGTGATGAATTTCATTCATACCTGTGCAGGTGGCTGTCAGTGGTGTGTGCCATTCATACCTGGGCAGGTAGGTAACTGTCAGTTAGTTAGTGTATACCATTTATACATGGGCAGGTAGCTCTCAGTTAGTGTATGCAATTTATACCTGGGCAGGTAGCTGTCAGTTAGAGTATATAATTCCTACCTGGGCAGGTAGCTATTTTATTTAGTGTATACAATTCATACCTGGGCACGTAACTATTAGTGTATACAATTCACACCTGGGCATGTACCTGTCCGTTAGTGTATACAATTCACACCTGGGCATGTACCTGTCAGTTAGTGTATACAATTCACACCTGGGCCGGTACCTGTCAGTTAGTGTATACAATTCACACCTGGGCCAGTACCTGTCAGTTAGTGTATACAATTCACACCTGGGCCAGTACCTGTCAGTTAGTGTATACAATTCATACCTGGGCAGGTACCTGTCAGTTAGTGTATACAATTCACACCTGGGCAGGTACCTGTCAGTTAGTGTATACAATTCACACCTGGGCCAGTACCTGTCAGTTAGTGTATACAATTCATACCTGGGCATGTACCTGTCAGTTAGTGTATACAATTCATACCTGGGCCAGTACCTGTCAGTTAGTGTATACAATTCATACCTGGGCCAGTACCTGTCAGTTAGTGTATACAATTCATACCTGGGCATGTACCTGTCAGTTAGTGTATACAATTCATACCTGGGCATGTACCTGTCAGTTAGTGTATACAATTCACACCTGGGCATGTACCTGTCAGTTAGTGTATACAATTCATACCTGGGCATGTACCTGTCAGTTAGTGTATACAATTCACACCTGGGCCAGTACCTGTCAGTTAGTGTATACATTTCATACGTGGACAGCTAGCTATCAGTTAATGTATTCAGGTTATATGTGGGTAGGTAGCTGTCAGTGGTGTGTAGCATTCATACCTAGGTAGTTAAGTTTGGTGTGTGTCATTCATACCTGGGCAAGCAGCTGTCTGTGCAGTGTTCCATTCATACCGGGGCAGCTTGTGGTGTATACCATTCACACCTGAGCAGGTAGCTGTCAGTGGTGTACCCTGGACAGGTAGCTGTCAGTGGTGTACCCTGGACCGGTAGCTCTCAGTGGTTTACCCTGGACAGGTAGCTGTCAGTGGTTTACCCTGGACAGGTAGCTGTCTGTGGTGTACCTGGGCAGGTAGCTGTCAGTGGTGTACCGTGGGCAGGTAGCTGTCAGTGGTGCACCCGGCCAGGTAGCTGTCAGTGGTGTACCGTGGGCAGGTAGCTGTCAGTGGTGTACCGTGGGCAGGTAGCTGTCAGTGGTGCACCTGGGCAGGTAGCTATCAGTGGTGTACCCGGGCAGGTAGCTGTCAGTGGTGTACCGTGGGCAGGTCGCTGTCAGTGGTGTACCCAGGCAGGTAGCTGGCAGTGGTGCACCCGGGCAGGTCGCTGTCAGTGGTGTACACAGGCAGGTCAATGTCAGTGGTGTACCCGGGCAGGTCGCTGTCAGTGGTGTATGTAGCTGTCTGTGGTGTACGTAGCTGTCTGTGGTGTACCTGGGCAGGTAGTAAACAGTGGTGTAGGTAGCTATCAGTGGTGTAGGTAGCTGTCAGTGGTGTAGGTAGCGATCAGTGGTGTAGGTAGCGATCAGTGGTGTAGGTAGCGATCAGTGGTGTAGGTAGCGATCAGTGGTGTAGGTAGCTGTCAGTGGTGTAGGTAGCGATCAGTGGTGTAGGTAGCGATCAGTGGTGTAGGTAGCGATCAGTGGTGTAGGTAGCGATCAGTGGTGTAGGTAGCTGTCAGTGGTGTAGGTAGTTGTCAGTGGTGTACCAGGGCAGGTAGCTGTCAGTGGTGTAGGTAGCTGTCAGTGATGTAGGTAGTTGTCAGTGGTGTACCAGGGCAGGTAGCTGTCAGTGGTGTAGGTAGCTGTCAGTGGTGTAGGTAGCTGTCAGTGGTGTAGGTAGCGATCAGTGGTGTAGGTAGCGGTCAGTGGTGTAGGTAGCTGTCAGTGGTGTAGGTAGCGATCAGTGGTGTAGGTAGCGATCAGTGGTGTAGGTAGCTGTCAGTGGTGTAGGTAGCTGTCAGTGGTGTAGGTAGCTGTCAGTGGTGTAGGTAGCTGTCAGTGATGCAGGTAGCTGTCAGTGGTGTACCAGGCAGGTAGCAGTCAGTGGTAAGGGGGTACACCTTGCACTGACATTTGTGGCACTCATTGATGTGTGCATTGGATGTAGTAGCAGAAATGCAGTAGTGATGATGGAATGTCACTAATGTAGAATGTAACGTGTATATAATGTATATTCCTCCCTCCACAAGCAGCGATCGGCGGTGTGGCCGTTCTTTGTGTTCTCCCACACATCTCTCCTCTTGTGAGCGGAACTTGTCTGCCATTCGGAACATTTCATCCTCAGTGATCCCGGCTCCTCATCCTGGACTTCCATCCCCCCCCCCCATTCACATTCCTCCGGTGCCCCTTCCTCTCCCCGATCACCCCCAGTGTTTTGCCCTCTCTCCTCCCCCACAACTCCGCCTCGTCCCTCCTTCAGCCTGTATTTCCAGCGCTGTCCAGGGCTCGGTGCTGTTGTCTCTCACTGTCTGATTGAGCCCAGGCTGTGCGGGGGCTCCCTGCGGGATCAGAGCGCTCCCCCGCCGGGACTCCACTCCTCACATCCCCCTGCTGGGACTCCGCTCCATCCCCAGCCCAGCCTGGCTTTATTATGTGTGTCTGCAGTGCAGCCCCAGCAGCAGCAGCAGCGAGAGCAGGAGGGGAGAGAGCCGGGACAAAGAGCAGCCAGCCGGACGTGCGGCATGAGATAGGGAAGCGGGGCGGCTGCGGCGGGCTTACCGCGGCGCATGGGGGCAGCTAGCGGCGCCGGACAACCGTGCATCGGACACTGATCGCTCCTTCCCCACCGGGGCTACACCGGACACATAGGACGAGGAGAACACCAGGGGGGTACTAATAGCATCCTTCCCTACGGCGGTATACCCATAGCGCTGCCATACACCGGAGAGCAGTACCATCCTTATACATATTACTTTGCTGGAGGATCACCAGGGGCCCCACTACAGTATTAACCCAAGGGGCCCCACCACAGTATTATCACAAGTATTACAGGGTTACCCACAGCCTCCCGAATTAAAGCCGCATCCTTTGTGCCATAGTGATCACCAGTCCCGCCGGTTATAGGACCCCCGATCCCCAGCACCACCGGGTATAGGACCCCCGATCACCAGTCCTGCCGGTTATAGGACCCCGATCACCAGTACCACCGGGTATAGGACCCCGATCCCCAGTCCCGCCAGTTATAGTACCCCGATCCCCAGTCCCGCCAGTTATAGTACCCCGATCCCCAGTCATAGGACCCCGATCACCAGTACCACCGGGTATAGGACCCCCGATCCCCAGTCCCGCCAGTTATAGTACCCCGATCCCCAGTCCCGCCAGTTATAGGACCCCGATCACCAGTACCACCGGGTATAGGACCCCGATCCCCAGTCCCGCCAGTTATAGGACCCCGATCCCCAGTCCCGCCGGTAAAAGCACCCCGATCACCAGTCCCGCCGGTTATAGGACCCCCGATCCCCAGTACCGCCAGTTATAGGACCCCCGATCCCCAGTACCGCCAGTTATAGGACCCCGATTACCGGTCCCGCTGGTTATAGGACCCCCGATCCCCAGTCCCGCCGGTAAAAGCACCCCGATTACCAGACCCGCCGGTTATAGGACCCCGATCCCCAGTCCCGCCGGTAAAGCACCCCGATCACCAGTCCCGCCGGTTAAAGGACCCCCTATTACCAATCCCGACTGTTATAGGACCCCCGATCACCAGTACCGCCGGGCTTGACATCCTGATTCAGTAGTGCCCCCGGCTATAGCACCCCGATCAGCAGTCCTGCCGGTTATAGGACCCCCGATTACCAGTACCACCGGGTATAGGACCCCCGATTACCAGTACCACCGGGTATAGGACCCCCGATTACCAGTAGAGCCCCCGGCTATAGCACCCCGATCAGCAGTACCGCCGCTTATAGCACCCCGATCACCCGTGCCCCCAGTTATTGCACCCCGATCACCCGTGCCCCCAGTTATAGGACCCCGATCCCCAGTACCGCCAGGCTGGGCATGCTGATTTAGTAGTGCCCCCGGTTATAGAACCCTGATCACTTGTACCGCCGAGCTTGGTATCCCGATCAGCAGTGCCCCCAGTTTCAGCACCCCGATCACTAGTACTGCCGGACTCCACACCCCAATTAATACCCCACACACATTTGAGGCACACCGATCACCAGTCCCCCCGGTCTGGGCGCCCGATCGCCTGTACCGCAGATTTCAGCACCCCGATCACCAGTCCCCCCCCCCCCCCATTTTTGGCACTCCGATCACCAGTCCCCCCCTCCTGACACCCCGATCCCCGTGGCCTTGTACCCTCCCTCTCCGGCATAGAGATCGGGGCTCAGACAAAACGCAGCCACTAGTCAGTAAATGGACTAATTGAATTAGCACCCCTCCCCCAGGCTTCGGCATTTATCCAAATTTTTCCTGCAGCGCTGGTGTGACTACCCCTAGGGCTTGGAGTGGGGGGGCACCGGTGCTCCTCCCTCCTCTCCCAACCCCCCTCTGCACCCAAGGGAGTCCCAATCCCACACAATAGGAACTTTAGCACAATAAGCCAAAGGAAGGGGGAAGAGTTTTTTTTGCAGGGAGCCGAGCACAGACTTCATCCGAAGTGGGGAGAGTGGTGATCGGTCGGGGACATGTCCAGGAGGAAGCAGGCCAAGCCACGATCGGTGAAAGGTAAGAGATACGGAGGGTGATGGGTGCTGGGATTCGATGAAGATCGGTGGGGGGAGGATCGCACCGTATTCTTCCAGTGCTGCGGCTCCATCCAGACACGTGGGCTGGAGATAGTCTGCATCCCAATAAACAGATCCTCCCTTCCCATCCGGTACATCCCCATCACACCTGGCCTGACCAGGATCTGCTGCAAACTTTGCCTGGCCAATGTTTACAAACATTGCTATTAAATAGACAAAACACAGATACACACTCTAAATGTAGTTTCCCCCAAAAAAGTGACAGTTATTTTCAGTTGTGTCCAATGAGATTTGAAAATCTCGGTCACATGGCTGAAAATAAAGATGCTTCTTCTTGTGTATGACTTTGTGAATTGAGTCTGTTACATAGTCCAATATTGAGATCTGTTTTCGTTTTTAAAGCCATCCGAAGTCCCTATGTCCCTCATCAGTAATGGGGAACTTGGCGACCCAGCGTGAAATCTTGTGGATAGCGTTTCCTCTTCCAGCAGCTGACCACAGATCCTCACAAGGGAACGTATAGTAAAAATAAATCAGAAAGGGGCGCACATCTGAGAGTCGGTAGGTGGACCGTAATGCTGGCCAAAAAATCTGTCATTTGGTCCGATCGTTCGTTTTTCGTCCAGTTAAAATGCACAAATAGAAAATCGTTTTTAACTTTTCAGAGCCGAAAAATCGAAGGAACCGTTTTGAAAATCTGCCGAACGATAAATTGAAAGGTTAATGTGTTTCTCGGCCGACCTGTTTGCACTAGGTTTATGTGACTAACTGAACGAAAAACGGATTCATTTATGTCCATTGAACGATTTTTTTTTTGTTGGAAATTCGGTCATTACATGATGGCACGATCGTCTGCTCTCATGGCCGGTTTTTCATTTTTCAAAAATGAGTTTGCCCGATTATTTCGGCTAGTGTATGGTCAGTTTAAGATTGAAATAGATTTATATTTTCCTATTCACCTACCAATACTCTGCGTGCCACTTTTTTTTTTTTTATAAAGCATTATTAATTACAATGTAATATGTTGCAGCTTACAAAGTCATAAATGTTTTGGCTACAATAGTTTCTTTCTTTCAACCTGATGTCTGTTATTTTTCAACTTCCCTGAATAACACAAACTGTCTGGCAAAAGTGGCAGTTAGAAAGTTGAGACAAACAATTTAACACTGAGTCCCGATTCCCATATATGCGATGCAAATCCACTGCGGGTTCCCGCATCGCATTCAACTCGCAGGCAGTTCACACTGCCATATGTGAATCGCTGGGGTATCAATACAAAGTTAACAACACCCTCAGATCCGTTCGCATATCACAGTTCGAACTGTCAGACATGAACTGTCGGACATGAATCGGATCGCATAGGTGTGAACACCCATGCGATCCGATTCTGGTGCGGACCCAAAAAAGGGTCATGTGCGAGTTGTGTCCGAATGCGATGCAAATTCAGCCATGCAACCTGTATGGTTGAATTTGCATCACACAGAGATCGCATGTGATTTGCAGAGCAGTGCACTGAAAATCACATGCAATGTCTGTCATCGCACATGTGAACCAGCGCTGACAGGGTGCTTACAATGGTCAGCTTTTATTCATGGACATAAAACTTTGAACCCAAAAAGAGGTGGTGGGAACAATTGCTGTACCTGCTTATTAACTGTTAGCTGGAGTTCTGCTTTAATTTGTTAACCAAGTCTATCTAAATCTGCTAATGCATGTAGTACTACCCTCTCCTCAGATTTTCCAAAGGCGTCTCCTCTGCTCCTTCCCACGTGAGTGACTAGTCATGCGATTTGACAGGTCCAATCGTTTCACGAATCGCACACTATTGTCGACAACGGCAATGCTCAAATCGGTGTGACGCCAACTTTGCAGTGCCGCACCGATTTGAAAAAGTAGTTCCTGCATTTCTTTAGGCGATTTCGGATGCGACTTTAATAGACGTCTGTGCATAAAGCCGCACCAATGTCTTTAAGTCCCACCTGAAATTGCACTGATATGCGGCTTTTAAATTGTGCAATTTCAGATGAAGTCGTAGGATTTCAAAGCCGCATTCAACGTGAACAAGGGGTAAGACAGGAAGTGTGTTTATTGGCCAGATCACCGAGTGAATTTAAAGGCTAAAAATAAAACAAATGTTATCCCCTTGTTTAGGAATCGCTAAGCTGCAAAATACTACATGTTTGGGTTTAATGTTGCTGTAATGTGTGGTCAGTGTTGATAAGACATTAGAGGGACGCTGATGTTTCCGAGAATTTGAAAGGTATCCCTGCCATTGCCATTTGATATTTTATTAATGTAGCAGACACATGATATATAGAAAATATATGTAAAGGTAATTAAAGTGTATCTGAAGCCAAAACTGTTTTTCTTTCTTTGATAGAGCAAAGGATGGTTAAAACCGCTGTCATTTTATTAAACTTCTGCCACCTGTGTCTCATTAGGGAGATTTAATTTCACTTCCTGTCCTGCAGACTCAACAGGAAGTGAGGGAAATCCCCTCTTAAGTTGACCATACACTATATAATTGGACAATATGCTTCAGATCTGGCAAATCTATGTAATGTCTATCTAAATAATTTGCTGCAGATCAGGCCGACCCCTGTACTACCAAGTTGATGGTGAATCCAAGGCTCCATTCACATATAGGCATTTCGGATCGTGGGCAGAATTGCCGTGTTTCCGAACCATTGCAAGTTGTGGGATGCCAAAGCGATTCCTGTGACGTGCAATGGTACCCCAAACGCCGAAACGCCTATATGCAAGTCACGGGAATCACTTTGGCATCCTGCGACTTGCAACGGTTCGGAATCGTGGGCAGAACCGCGACAATTCTGCCCACAATCCGAAACGCCTATATTTGAACGGAACTTATGCCTCGTACACACGCAACGATTATCGGCCGACCGATCGGCCGACTTTTGTCCAGTGTTGTTGTGTTGGTTGAAATGTGCTCTAGACTGCACACAAATTTTCTCGGCCAACAAAAATCTACTTCAGAAGTGATGTCATGTGCTGGTTTACTTTCCGTTTGTTTTTTCTTCTCTGAGCATGCCCAGTCTTGCTCATCAGATTTTTGTCTGCCGAAATCTGTACTGACTGACGGAAAATCGGCCGTTGTGGTGACGGCCAACAAAAATTTTAGAGCCTGCACACCAGATTTTATTCGGCCGAAAAGTCGGAGTCGGTTGTCGAAAGCATAATACTAACAAGCCGAAAATCGGCCGATCGGACGTTGGCTGAAAATTGGCCAACTATCGACTCGTGTGTACGGGGCATTAGAGGAAATAGTAGAGTCAGATTGTGTAGTGTAAAGCCCAGTACACACGCAGTGATTGTCGGCCGTAAATATTCGCCCGCCGTCCGATCGGCCGATTGTCGGCCGTAAATATTCGGACGCCCTACGATCGGCCGATTGTCGGCTTGTTAGTATGATGCTTCCGACAACCGACAGCGAATTTTCGGCCGAACAGAATCTGGCGTGCAGACTTTAAAATTTTTGTTGGCCGTCACCAGAACGGCCGATTGTTTGCCAGTCAGTACAGAATTCGGCCGACAAACAGCAGATTAGGAAAGACTGGGCATGCTCAGAGAAGAAAAAACACACGGAAAGTCAACCATCACATGACATCACTTCTGCAGTCGGCTGTTGTTGGCCGACAAAATTCGTGTGCAGTCTTTAGCACTTTTCAGCCGACAGGACAGCACCGGACAAAAGACGGCCGATCGTTCGGCCGACATTCGGTACGTGTGTACGGGGCTTACGGCCAGCTTTAGTCAGTTGTCACATGAACAAGTGCCCCTATGGGAAAATTTCCCCTCTTCCTATGAGGTGACAACGCCTAAAATTGTCTTTCCCTTTTTCTCCCTGGTGACATTGGTGATCACGGCGAATAGAGAGAGCCAATCTCCCTAACCAGGACAAAGGACATCAATATAAACCTGACGCTTGTTCTAACCCTTCACCTCTCTATACAAATCTAAGACAAAGTTTGGGGTTTAAGTATAGATTTTCGATTATATAAACATTGTTTTCTTTGTTTTATTAATAAGTAGGTTATGTTTGATTAAAGAAGGAAGAGTCAGAAAACTACAATAGCGTATCCTAGATCCATACATGTCACTCATGAGTGATATGTTGCCTGTTTATAAATAAAGGAATGAAATAAATGCAACAATGTTTGTAGAATAAAAAGATGTTTGTTGGTAAGAGTTTGTACTTGGACTATTCTGTCATATGAAAGGAAGTCTCACCAAGATAATATACCAGTGTCCTGGTGATAATAAATACACCATAGTGTTCTAAACACCACTATATGTGTGAACAGCTGCTACCTGTCTCAGAATATTAATAAAGAATGGCGACGCTCAGGATTGTTCAGACTTCAAGTTTGGGTGCTGGGAAGGGTTAAATCTCGGCTTCTCTATTCATAACCTGACTTGCTCCTCAAGCTACACTGAATTTGGTTTCCATGTCTTGCATGGATGAGGGCCGATAAGCCAGAAACAGCTGTATGCTATGAATGAATGGCTCTATAGCAGTATTAGGCTCTGTCTGTGTTCTGAATCAGTGGATGTGGATGCAGTTGGCCACCGAGGCATATATGAATGGTTTGCATGGTTCCACCCACTTTCCTTTAATAAAGCATAAATCCTTTTTTTTTAATGATTTTGTGATGGAAGTGATGACAGGTTAATAGCATCTGTCTGCTGTACTTCACTGAATATTCTTATTTTTTTTACTGTGTGTGCCAGTAGCGTGTGAAGTGGTTGCTGACTACCCAGGCAGTGCCTGCGTCTGATTGGATGCAGGTACTGTTTGGCCAAAAATGTTCTGTCCGACTCCTTCAAAAAAAGTTCATTAAATCAGCAGAGCCACTCAGGGCTTGAAAGAACGGTGCCATCCGCAGCTGGAATTTTAGTAGAATCCACCGAAATTCAAACATGTATGGGCGCCTTTTTTTTTTTTTCTTACCTTACATGATGCAAATTTCTGCTGTAGCCAATTAGTAGTTTAGTTACTGTATTTGATACAAGCAGGACTCCCAGTGCTAATTTCTTTGGTTATGCATTTTATTACCTTGAATTGTGACATCGTATTCCACTGCACTCTACAGGATACACAGACTATTCACACCAGAGCCGCTCTATAGGGGCTTCCAGTGTAAGCCAATGACGGTGAAACCTAGACGTGCTGTCTGGCCGTTTTATGTGTAATGCAATGCAGTTTGTTTTGGATTGTATGATTAAAGAAAAGCGTCTGAAGGAGACCTAGACATCCTAGAATAATTCCATGCAGTCAGTTTTATGTTTTTTTTTTTGCTTTTGAACGTGAACATGGGTATTTCAGGTGCTGGAGCATAGTCATGTCATGGAAATTACATTTTAATTTATGTTGCCTTTATAGAACAATCTTTTTTTTTTTTTTTTTTTTGCATAAACCAGGTCAATGCTACCATGAAATGTCTATTATCAAACTACAATGATAGTAACCATAAGTACGGTATGTAGCCCAACATTTTGCTAATAAAGCTTCATCATTGCAGTGAAAAAAAAAAAACTTTCACAAACTACCCACACAAGCAAAATCCTAGCCCTGCTAACTACTGTATACCTAATACTAAATAAATATGGCATATTTTTATAGTGAATCTGAAATTCACTGCAGGTGAATGTTCCAGGTGCATGCATTTTAAATGACAGTGATTCACCACCAGGAAATATATTGGCAAAGCCGCATTCACTGCTTTATAAATATGCCCCTAAGTGTAACTATACTAGGACGGCCCTACACAGTACAACCCCATTGTATAATCTTATTTAGATTTACCGAAACTATGTAATATAAGGACAAATGTAAACAATCTATTCAAATTGTATCCAGTTAGGCAGGCTCTTGCGCTACATAGTTGACTTTAGATCTAAAGGAGATTGTATAATGTATGGTCAGCTTAAGGCCGTACACACTTGACGGAAATCGGACGAAATATCCTCCGATTTTTCTCTCTCTTGCTCAGCGTTCGTAACCGATTTTAGTTGACAGTGCATAAATGTTCATTAAATTTCTCGTCCGATTATTTTTTTTTTTTTTTATTTTTTTTTTTTGGGACATTTGTTCCTAGACTTCCGGGTTGTCAGCAACTTCAGATCATGCATGGTCTTTCGTATCCGATTTTTCAAGGACGTACTGCATACACATTAAATGAAAATTGGTCGTCTGGGGATGGGCGATAAAAAATTTTGGTGTTTGTCCCTCTGTTTTTTTTTCGTTGAAAATGTCGGCATCGGCTGCTGAAAGTTGTATACACACTAGCCGAAAATCGTGCGATTTTTACCTCGGACGGGAATTTCTGGCAGATTTTCTACTAGTGTGTACCAAACTTTAAAGATTAGTTCCAGGCTTGGTATATTTGTACACAGTTACATTGGCCTAGCCTGGACCTAGGTAAATTCTGATGGGGTTTATGCTGCTGGAAGCTAGAAGTCATTGAACTAGACTCTGCTACTCCAATTATTTCCACTTGCTTCCAAGTCCAGTGCTGAGTGTCTGGCTGGATGCATTCTGAACACAGGAGATCGTCCGCTCTGCATTGGTGCCATAAGGAGAATACTTTGCGTTTTGTAAATGAATGCAAAGCATTCCCTGATAGAAGAGGTGGAAAGGTGTGGCAGTGATGTTATTCTCTTTATAGTTTGCATTCGCTCAGAAAATGCAAAGCATTCTGTGAGCGGTGCCCATTCCGAGCGGCCAACCTCCTGTGTTCATGATTATCAGGCTTGGCTGCTCAGCCTGGGATGTAAGTTTATACCATGCCCGGCATTATTCTTTAACTACTCTAACCAATTCTTTAAAATCTACACTCAATTTTGCCCAAAGCAAGAGTGGGCTGCTTTGGCTTAACTGATAAGATTTACTATTTATAGCATGTGGGTAGAGCCTTGGCCTTTGGTGGACATTGGTAGACGTGGGACACAGGGGTTAATTTATTAAAATAGGGGGGGGGGGTACAGAATCTGGTGCAGCTCTGCATAGAAACCAATCAGCTTCTAGGTGTTTTGTCAAAGCCTAAAGATAGAAACCAATCAGCTTCTAGGTGTTTTGTCAAAGCTTAATAATAAAAACCAATCAGCTTCCAGGTGTTTTGTCAAAGCTTAATGATAAAAACCAATCAGCTTTCGGTTGTTTTGTCAAAGCCTAATGTTAGAAGCTGATTGGCTCCCATGCACAGCTGCACCACATTTTGCACTCTCCAGTTTTAGTAAATCAACCTCATAGGCTCCAAAACTGTAACAGCATGGGAAAAGTGCTATATTACTAGATTCAGAATGATACCATATTACCATCTTGGTAGAATAGTGATAACATTTTAACTTTTCTCATCAGAATCCATGTCATTTACCCAGCGATACTGTGTAGTCAGTGATACAATACTATTGTCATGGTTTTGAGTTGAAGCCTAAAGGCCCGTACACACGTACCGATCGTCGGCATACAAACGTTCGTCTTTTCTCCCCGGGATGTCGGTGTCTGTTGAAAAGTGCAAAGACTGCCCAAGAATTTTGTCCGCCGACTACAGCAGTGATGTCATGTAATGGTTAACTTTCCCTGTGTTTTTTCTTTTCTGAGCATGCCCAGTCTTGCAAATCTGCGGTCTGTCGGCAGAATTCTGTACTGACTGGCGAACAATCGTCCGTTCTGGTGTCCGCAGACAAAAATTTAAACGCTTGCAAGAAAGACTCTTGTCCGCAGAATGTGCGCAGACAGCTGTCGGAGGCACCATACTAACAAGCATACAATCGGCAGATCGGTCGTCCGCCGACGTTTGTATGCCGACGATCGGTACGTGTGTACGGGCCTTAAGTTTACCTAAAACTGAAAATAAAATAAAAAAACCACAAGGGACATCACTTACCTTCAAAGAGCTAAGTATGTCCCTTGTGCTGCTGTGTCCTCCTTCCACTGAAAACATCCTCCTTCGATGTCCCCCCCCCCCCCCCTGTCTTAATCTTCCTGGTTGCGGGAGTTAAAAGATCTAAGGAACTGTGATCAAGAGTGCTCGACTATGCCAGCCCTTTCTGTCCATCTGCTCCATTAATAGAAGCTGGTACTACAACAACTTCTATGAACAAGACACAAGCTATGGATGGAGGAGGCAGACCTATCAATCCTCTGTCCATCCTCCATTCATAGATTGTGTTTCATTCATAGAGGTTGTAGTAATGGCTTCTATGAATGTAGAAACTGGACAGAAAAGGGCAGGCATACATGATGGATACCTGTCTCAAACCTTTGATTTTATTAACCCCTGCAGCACCAGAAGATTACGGCAGCAGTGGTGGAGGAAGATTTTTGCAAAAGGAGGGCACAGCAGCACAATGGGAAAAATGTTCCTCGTGTGTATGATATTAATTTTTTTGTTTTAGTTTTACTCCGGAAGGTTTTACCCCCCCTTAATGACCAGGCCATTTTTTGTGATTTGGCACTGTGTTGCTTTAACTGACAATTGCGCAGTCGTGCGACGCTGTACCCAAATACATTGATGTCCTTTTTGCCCACAAATAGACCTTTCTTTTGGCGGTATTTGATCACCTCTGCTGTTTTTACATTTTGCGCTATAAACAAAAAAAGAGCAACAATTTTGAAAAAACACAATATTTTTTACTTTCTGCCATAAAACATTCCCAATAAAAAATTTAAAAAAATCTAATTTTTTATCATTTTAGGCCAATTTGTATTTTGCTACATATTTTTGGTAAAAAAAAAAATCCCCAAAAGCGTATATTAATTGGTTTGCACAAAAGTTATAGCATTTACAATATAAATGGCGGCGATCAGCGATTTTTATTGGGACTGCAACATTGCGGCGGACAGATCGGACCCCTGACTGACATTTTTTGGGGACCAGTGATATTAATACAGTAATCATTGCTAAATAATATGTACTGTTACTGTATAAATGACACTGGCAGGGAAGGAGTTAACACCGTGGGTGATCAAGAGGTTAAACGTGTTCCCTTTTGTGTTTACTAACTTAGCTGAATCACACGATCTTTCCCTGCCTCTCTGACAGAAGACCCGCCTGCTTTGTTTACATAGGCAGTCAGCTATTCTGTCATTCTAGCCGAAGATCGCGGGAGGCCGGCGGCGATTGATCTCGCTCCCGCTGTGTCTAATCACAGCGGGAGCGCGGCTTTGGCGTCGCGCGTGCACCGCAGAATCCACGTGCACATAATCGCGTAGATCTACGTGATTGTGTGCAGCTGAGCCGTCCTGCCACAGTAAATCTGTGCGGGGCGGTCGGCAAGTGGTTAAAGCAGTACTAAACCCCAAAAGAAAGTTGTAATATATATTTTTATTTATTTTTCATTTCAAAGGAACCTTTACACTTAAAGTGGTCTACAAATGTATACAGTGTTTTTACATGTTGTACATTCGAATCAGTGCCTGCTCTCAAGGAGCTTTCAATCTAAGGTCCTTATCTCACATACATGCATAATAGGGGCAATTTTTAGACTGGGGCCAATTAAACTACCAGCATGTCTTTGGAGTGTGGGAGGAAACTGAGCTCTGCTATCTCACCTTCCCATGGGGGGCACACGGTATATATGCCATCTGTGAAGAAACTGAGTGGGTGAAGAGTGTAAGATGGTGTAGTAAAACAGTCCCATTGCTGGTCTGTACGGACACAGTGCACATTAAAGGGACATTCCCTTCCCCAAAATGGCAGCCATAATAGTTTGGGTGCTCATAGATACATTTCAGAACTGTTTCATTAGTTTTAGGATTTGTAAAGTAATAATTTTTGCAATGTAGCTGCATAACATAGGATAACGATAGAATTTGTTATTTAAAAAAAAAAAAAAAAAATGTTATACTTTGGTTTTGCACAGAGCAGCCCAGATCCTGGCCCCTACTGAGTGGCCATAGCAGCTTGCTTTAGGGGAACCTGAGCCAAGCCACAGCTCTGTGTGTCCAACTCAGCCCTGTCCTTATCTCTCCTCATTGGCTCAATGACTGATTGACAGCAGCGGGCGCCAATAGGGCCAATGTCTCAGCCAATCAGGAGGGAGAGCCAAGGCTCTTGTGTAACATCACTGGCTCGAGATGGGGCTCAGGTAAGTATTGGGGGGAGGGGCTGCTGCACACAGTTTTTTTTTAATCTTCATGCACAAAATGCATGAAGGTAGAACACCTGCCTTTAGATCCACTTTAAATGTTGTGATTTGATCCATTTAGGTCTGGAGAGGAAAAAAAAAAAAAAGATTTACACCGTTATCAGTTCAGAAATAAACGTGATGGATTGGTGGTAATTGGATATAAGCAGACACATGCTGGTTTTACATGCCACCTTCTATAGACCTAAAATGGGTCTGCTATGCTCCAGAGACCAAAAAAAAAACAGAAAAAATACACAAATCTCACAAAAGTGATATCCATTCCATATCAGTCGGGGATCTGTTTACAGAAAAGACATGGACTATGTGAAATAGGCTTTAGGGCTTATTTTTATTATTATTCAGGATGTATATAGCATCAACCTTTTGCGCAGTGCTTTACAATATAAAGGGAGACGCTATAGCAACAATACAATTCATTGTTTACACTTGCAACCCTCATTGCCGCCCCTCTGAAAAGCAATCTGCAATGGAATTGCTTTACAGAAGCATTGGAAAGGCAGCTTGGAGTCAGTATGTCATTTTCTCAATGCCTGTGTTAACACTTCAAAAGCCCACAGCATTGAAGCCCCTTTCACTTGATTGCTCACTCTTGAGAACGATTATTTATTTGTTTATTTTTTTTTATGATTAGTATTTTGATAGCGCCATTAGTTTACATAAACTCAGCAGTCCTTGCTCTCAAGCTGCTTACAATCTAATATCCTATCTCGCGTGTATTACCAGGGCAACTATATCAGGGGCCAGTTAACCCAGCAGCATGTCTTTGGGGTGTGGAAGGAAACTGGAAGACCTGGAGGAAACCTACACAAATACAGGGAGAATATGCAAACTCCATGCAGGTCGTGTCATGGTTGGGATTCAAACCAATGGCTCTAGTGCTGCAAGGCAGAAGTGCTAATCGCTAAGCCATTGTTATGCACTATGGGATTTGTAGTGTGCATTGCCTCAATGTGCTGCTTGTTCCAAACAATGCGAGGGGGGGGGGGGGGTTCGGAGCTCCCAGAGGACATTAGAAGGGGGCAGAAAAACACAGGAAGAAATGATTTAATGAAAAACAGATCAAAGGGCCATTCAAGGATATTTCGCCTTTTAGTAACCTGTTACATCTTACACCTATATTTAAGGCAGCACCAGAGTTCTGTGAATGAATGAACTACAGGCACTGTCTGCCACTGCTGCAGATTAATTGTAGTTCTCCATAAACTGCAAGGGTGCTGGTGAGCGCTCTCATAGTCCATTGGTTCTTTCTGGACTTAGTTACAGGCAGACAGCTATACTGAGAGTGCAGAAGCCTGACATTGCACCCTCAATCTGCTGATCACAGGTGCAATGCTCTGCAGGCTCAGAGGAAAGAAAAAAAAAAATAGATGCACTTTTTTTTACCTGTAACAAAATGTGCATTCCTATTGTTTTTAAGCTGAAATGATCAATTTAAGTAGTAGACATGTATGCATTTATTTGAAGAATAGGGATATCATTTGAAATAAAAAATTGCTTGCCTGCCTAGAGTTTGTCTTTTAATCCGTTACCGACTGCCTGCCGCTCCTCGGGAAAGCGACGTAGGTCTACGTAGATCGCTCTCAGGAGGCAAGGGAGCTCCCGCCCACCGCCCGCCGATGCCTGAGTCAGGCGGCTCTGATTGCCGCCTGACACCCGCGATCATTCCCCGCTGAGAAAGAAGGACGGTCTGCTGTTGTAAACCCAGCCAACCGTCCTCCCTGGGATGATCACTGAGCTCATGTGATCCTGCTATATAGGAACACAGGTCTCTATAGTCATCTCAGAGGCCACCCCCCCCCCCCACAGTTAGAATCACTCCCCTAGACTCACATTTAACCCTTTGATCACTCACAGGGTTAACCCCTTCCCTGCCAATGTCATTATTACAGTAACCGTGAATATTTTTAGCACTGATTACTGTAGTAATGTCACTGGTACCCCCAAAAGTGTCAAAAATGTCAGTTAGGGGTCCGATCTGTCTGCCGCAATGTTGCAGTCCTGCAAAAAATCGCAGATCGCCGCCATTACTAGTAAAAAAAAAAAATAACAAAAAAAATTACATAAATCTTTTCCGTAGTTAGTAGACGCGATAACTTTTGCACAAACCAATCAAAATTTTTTTCCCACCAAAAATATGTAGCAGAAAACAAATTGGCCTAAAATGTTAAAACATTTTGATTTTGAATTTTTTTTTGGGGGGGGGGGGGGGGGGGAATGTTGTATAGCAGAATGTGAAAAATATTGTTTGTTTTTTCTCAAAATTGTCGCTCTATTTTTTGTTTATAGCGCAAAAAATAAAAATCGCACAGGTGATCAAGTACTACCAAAAGAAAGCTCTATTTGTGGTAAATAAAGGACGTCAATTTCATTTGGGTACAGCGTCGCACGACTGCGCAATTGTCCATTAAATTAACGCAGTGCCGAATTGCAAAATAGGGCCTGGTCAGGAAGGGGGCAAATCCTTCCGGTCTTAAACCCCGAACATTAAAATCACTTGCAGATTAAAAGGGGTGTTGCAGTGACTTTTGATGTAAAGGTCCGTTCATGTATATACAGTATGTAAAGCCTTATTTCAGCTAGAAGTCTATGTTCCTAATTGTGTTTCGATTTTAGGTTGGTTTGCTGAGATTTTCCTGCTTTCAGGTTAAGTCTGACAATACAGTTGTTTGCCAAATGCGTTTTTTCTTTTTCTTTCAATTTGTTTTATTTTTTATTCCAGAGACTGCAATTAAGTATAATATTTTGTCATGCTGATGTGGTCTCTAGTTTCCTTGGAGACAGTTAAGATTTTGGGCCTGAAGCCTGTATTGAAGGCTCATACTACAAATGAGTAAACATAATAATACATAATACACAGCTTCTTCGATATTACTAGCCTTTGCAGACACCGTCATTCACGGTTATCATCTAATTCCAACAGAATATGTGTGTATGTATATAATACATATATATACTGTACATACACACAGATCTAGGTGGGTGTCAGGCCCAGTAATATTGACCCTGGAGTGTCATTGTACAGGAAAACTGTACTTACACATAGTGAGGATATCCATAGATTTACTTGCAGGATGCAGTGAACATTTGACAGTCCTCTGTGACAATGACAGGATTGTGCTCAGGTTTTATGACTGCCCACTCAGTCACGGAGAGTGGCATTGTGGAAAGGCAGGGGTACTGTCACATGTTCCCCTATACCCTGAAGTACTGGTTCTCTGCTGTGGTGAGACTGAAGATTTCCTGCTGCTCTCCATGGTTCTCCCAGCCACTCAGGTTACCGCCCCCCTTCATGGTATCACTGTGTCTTTAAAGCGGTTGTATACTGCCTAAAAAAAACAAAAAAAAACAAACAAACCCTGTAAGACAAAGGCATAATGAGCTAGAATGAAAGGAAAAGGGTAGGCATTTTTTATGCCCCCTTTTCCACATGGGAGAAGTGGCGGGGAAAGTTAGAATTAAGAGGTCAGTTTCAGGTCATTAGGTCTTCCCGGGTTTTTTCCTCAGGGAAAAAGGCGAGATGAGGTACCTGAGGTAAAGAGTCACGTGTAGCTGCAGGTGACTGGGATGCACCTGCAGTGGCGCGGGGCGCTCTGAGGAGAATCTAGGCGGGAAGTTAGGATATAAATAGGTGAGCTCAGCTGTGAGGGGCTCATTCACCTCAGGAGCAGCAGCAGAAGAGGTTCCCCAATCCCCCCCCCTCCCCTGTTGTCGCGGCTTTTTTACGTGGTGGGTCACCTTTGTTTTACAAAGGGGGACAAGTGTTTTATTACTGGATGTTTTTTAATAAGTGGGCTGGTTTTAAGATATTTAGTGGCTGAGCTGGTTTTAAGATATTTATTGAGTATTTAATATGTTTTAAACCAGTAATAAACGGCCGCGGCCAGATTATTCCACAATTTTGGTGTCTGCATTCTTTATTTAATATTTGTTAGAGTATGATATTAATTAAGGAGGGAGTATACACTGCCTACTCTCCCATGCATCGCATAATAGCTCATTATGAAATACTTACCTTAAAACGAAGCCCTGACACGGACCCCCGGACACCGCTGTGGGAGCTGACGTGCTCCCTCGGCGTCTCTGAGTGGCCGGAGCCACGATGACGTCACTCCCATTGCATGCGCGTGGGAGTCACTTTCCGGCAAGGAACTCTGAAGGCCCGTCGGACCTTCAGAGCGCATGTGCCGCTAGCGTCAGTGGCTGCATGCAGCTCAAATATCTCCTAAATTGTGCAGGTTTAGGAGATATTAATTGTACCTATAGGTAAGCCTTATTATAGGCTTACCTGTAGGTAAAAAAAAGGAGTATACTACCGCTTTAAGGCTGCAGAACCCTTGCTACGACCCAGAAAATGTACAACTTCTGCAGCCAACAGTCAATACCCAAGTCATCGGGAACAGTTGTGATCACTGTAGGAAGGACCCTCCCATTCTGAGAAGGAGGAGGATAAAGAATCCAACCTTGCTGACCCAGTCATGTGAATTCTCATTTAGGTAAGTATTTATAGTTTTAAGGTGTGTGTGTGTGTGTGTGTGTGTGTGTGTGTGTGTGTGTGTGTGTGTATACACTGAACAAAATTATAAACGTAACACTTCTGTGTTTGCCCCCATTTTTCATGAGCTGAACTCAAAGATCTAAGATTTTTTCTATGTACACAAAAGGCCTATTTCTCTCAAATATTGTTCGCAAATCTGTGTTAGTGAGCACTTCTCCTTTGCCGAGATAATCCATACACCTCACAGGTGTGGCATATCAAGAAGCTGATTCAATGGCATGATTATTGCACAGGTGTGCCTTAGGCTGGCCACAATAAAGGCCACTCTAAAATGTGCAGTTTTTCTGTATTGGGGGGCGAAAACCAGTCAGTATTTGGTGTGACCACCATTTGCCTCACGCAGCACAACACATCTTTGCATAGAGTTGATCAGGTTGTTGATTGTGGCCTGTGGAATGTTGGTCCACTCCTCTTCAATCCGATCCAGAGCATCTCAAACATGCTCAATGGTTGATATGGCCGGTGAGTATGTTGGCCATGCAAGAACTGGAATGTTTTCAGCTTTCAGGAATTGTGTACAGATCCTTGCAACATGATGGTCATGGATGATTGGCACAACAATGGGCCTCAGGATCTTGTCACTGTATCTCTGTGCATTCGAAATGCCATCAATAAAATGCACATGTGTTCGTTATCCATAACATACGCCTGCCCATACCATGACCCCACCACCACCATGGGCAACTCCATCCACATCCTTGACATCAGCAAACCGCTCACCCGCACGACGCCATACACCCTGTTTGTCATCTGCCCTGTACAGTGAAATTGCGATTCATCCGTGAAGAGAACACCTCTCCAAAGTGCCAGACGCCAACAAATGTGAGCATTTGCTCACTCAAGTCGGTTACGACTGCAGTCAGGTCGAGACCCTGATGAGGACGACGACCATGCAGTTGAGCTTCCCTGAGACGGTTTTTGACAGTTTGTACAGAAATTCTTTGGTTCTACAAACTGATTGTTGCAGCAGCTGTCCGGGTGGCTGGTCCCAGATGATCTTGGAGGTGAAGATGCTGCATGTGGAGGTCCTGGGCTGGTGTGGTTACACGTGGTCTGCGATTGTGGGGCTGGTTGGATGTACTGCCATATTCTCTGAAACGCCTTTGGAGATGGCTTTTAGTAAAAAAATTAACTTCCAATTCATGAGCAACAGCTCTGGTGGACATCCCTGCAGTCAGCATGCCAAATGCATTCTCCCGCAAAACTTGCGACATCTGTGGCATTGAGCTGTGTGATAAAACTGCACATTTTAGAGTGGCCTTTTATTGTGGCCAGCCTAAGGCACACCTGTGCAATATTCATGCTGTCTAATTGGCATCTTGATATGTCACACCTGTGAGGTGGATGGATTATCTTGGCAAAAGAGAAGTGCTCACTAACACAGATTTACACAGATTTGTGAACAATATTTGAGAGAGAGAAGCCTTTTGTGTACATAGAGAAAGTCTTAGATCTTTGAGTTCAGCTCATGAAAAATCGGGGCTAAAACAAGTGTTTTGATTTTATAATTTTGTTCTGTGTTTGTGTGTGTGTATTGGTTGGCTGCATTAAATAATAAATACTCTGTAAGGTAAAATGTTTCCCATATCCAGTATCTCACAAAAGTGAGTACACCCCTCACATTTTTTTAAATATTTTATTATCTGTCATGTATGGTATGAGAACTGACAGGCTGACCCCCCAACCCTTCAATCTCTGCAGCAATGCTGGCAGCACTCATACGTCTATTTCCCAAAGACAACCTCTGGATATGACACTGAGCACGTGCATTCAACTTCTTTGGTCGACCATGGCGAGCCATGTTCTGAGTGGAACCTGTCCTGTTAACCTGCTGTATGGTCTTGGCCACCGTGCTGCAGCTCAGTTTCAGGGTCTTGGCAATCTTCTTATAGTCTAGGCCAGGGGTCTTCAAACTATGGCCCTCCAGTTGTTCAGGAACTACAATTCCCATCATGCTTTGTCATGTCTGTGAATGTCAGTTTTACAATGCCTCATGGGATGTATAGTTCCGCAACAGCTGGAGGGCCATAGTTTGAGGGTCCCTGGTCTAGACCACCTTTTTGTAGATCAACAGTTCTTTTTTCAGATCCTCCGAGTGTTCTTTGCCATGAGGTGCCATGTTGGAACTTCCAGTGACCAGTAGGAGAGAATGAGAGCGATAACTCCAAATTTAACACACCTGCTCCCCATTCACACCTGAGACCTTGTAACACTATGACACACATGACACCGGGGAGGGAAAATGGCTAATTTGGCCCAATTTGGACATGTTCACTTAGGGGTGTACTCACTTTTCTTGCCAGCGGTTTAGACCTTAATGGCTGTGTTGAGTTATTTTGAGGGGGCAGCAAATTGACACTGTTTATACAAGCTGTACACTCACTACTTTACATTGTAGCAAAGTGTCATTTCTTCAGTGTTGTCACATGAAAAGCTATAATAAAATATTTACAAAAATGTGAGGGGCGTACTCACTTTTGTGAGATCCTGTATATGGGAAACATTTTACCTAACAGAGTATTTTTTTATTCAATGCAGCCAACCTTTGTAATCCAGGCACTCCTGTTAGAAAACATAGATGCATTCTAAGCATAACAAGCCCTCCTTTTTTTTTTTTTTTTTTTGCACTTTCAGCAGCTGATTTAGGGAACATTCACACCACATGCGCTGACATAGTTTATATTGTAGCAAAGTGTCATAGCTACAGAGCTGGTTCACACTGAGGCGATCCGACTTCGGGGGGCGACCTGTGAAGTTGGCGTGCACCGCGACTTCGGCGCGACTTGCAGGGACTTCACATAATGGAAGTCTATGCAAGTCGCTCCGAGGTCGCCCCAAAGTAGTACAGGACTCTTTTTTCTAAGTTGGAGCGACTTGTGTCGCTCCTATTAGAACGGGTCCTGTACTACTCAATGGACCGTGACCTACCGCGACTTGTCAGGCTGACAAGTCGTGCTAGTCTGAATGGGCTCTTAGTGTTGTCACATGAAAAAAAAATGTAATAAAATATTTACAAAAATGTGAGGGGTGTACTTACTTTTGTGAGACACTGTATGTATGTGCGTGTGTATATGTGTGCGTATGTATGTATATATAATATATATACACACGCACATACATACAGTGTCTCACAAAACTAAGTACACCCCTCACATTTTTGTAAATATTTTATTTTGATTAGGGGTGGGAGGGGAAGGGGTACTTTTTCAAAATGGGAATGACCTTTAAAGCAACATCAGAGCCTGTCCCCATTTCCTGCCTGAAGGACTTCCAGCATCATCTAGCTCTTTCAGTTCTTTCAAATATAAAGGCTCAGCATCACCTATGGCGCTTTTCCACTGCATGGAACCGTACCGGGTCGGCACGCTTTTGTGCTTTTCCACTGCGGTACCGCATGGTATAGGGTCGGAACGTTTTTTTCAGAGCCGTACCGTACTGTTCGGTTCCATGCAGTGGAAAAGCAAACCTATACCGTACCGAACCGTTCCAACACTATACCATGAGGTACCGCAGTGGAAAAGCAAACCGGGCCAAGCAGGGCCGAGTAGAGCCGAGCCGGTACTAGCCGGTACTTGCAGTGGAAAAGTGCCATTAGAGTGGTCTTCACGCAAATACAGCCTGCCTCCTCCAGACTGACATCCACCCATCAACACAATTAGAAAGTCCCATAACTCATCCTAAGAGCCAGCCCATTGCTTGCATTAGTGCTGAGGGCTCTTGAGAGGGGTGCTGTGATGTTTTCAGACCCACCCAGCGATGATGACCTCAATGTGTCTAAAATAAATCATGCAATGAAAATGGGATGTTAAGGTGAGAAGAACCAGTGAAGGCAAAATATAGGCGGATAAAACTTTAATGGTGACCAGTTCTGAACAGGACAAAATGACCAAACTAGCGTGTGAAGGTATCCTACACATGTATGGCTAATGAAGCTTGGTGATAAAACTCGTGCTTTGTAAATGACAGATGTAGAAGAGATGAAGATTACAGACATACCACTTAAGCCATTGGAAGATGAAAGAGGAATAATTTTACTCCAGAAAGGCACATTACTTGTAAAGTGCTGGGGAAGGCAGCGTGAGCTAATTGGAGTGTTTGTTTTCATCTCTGAATGTGTGTGTGTTTTTTAAGTCTTTATTGCCTGAAGTTAATTGATGGAATTTCTTCTTTTAAAGATGCAGCCATGCTCAGCAGCTATGGGGGAGGAAATTTACTAACAGAACTTGCTTTTATAATCTGTCATGTAAGCGTGTTTTTGCACTCTCAGCAGACTGGTTATTTGTTCCTATTTCAACTATACATTTTCTGTGATCTTCTTCCGTAGTTGTATCTGTTACGCTATAGCTAGATTAGTCTAATCCCGGCGAACTTTGAAAGCGTATAGAAAAATATTTCTTAACCTTATAGACATTTCTCAGGAGGAGGTGTCATAGTTTTTTTTGAATGAACAATGTTAGAGAAAGTCTGTCCTCATTAACATACAGTACAAGTAATCTAGCCCCTACACCTTTAACCCTTTGTTAATACAGACAGGTCAAATGTAACTACAATAGATAATAAAGATCTGCTTGCACAGTACATGCAGAATTTATTATGCCAAATACAGCTGCAAAGTCCCCCATAAACAAGGAGAAAACTACAGAGTATCTTTAATTGCTGGAGGTTCCAGAATAGAGCAATTTATAAAGGTAAGCCGTGTGTTTGTGTGTGTGTGTGTGTGTATATATATATATAATATAATCTCTATACATTTATTTATTTTTCCTCACATTGTGCTTCGTGAATGTAGACATGTAACTTCTTTGAGTGGAACCTGTCCTGTTAAACCACTGTATGATCTTGGCCACCGTGCTGCAGCTCAGTTTCGGGGTCTTGGCAATATTTTTATAGGCCTCACTTTCTTTTACCTGCAGTTTAGACATTAATGGCTGTGTGTTGAATTAATTTGAGGTCACAGCAAATTTACACTGTTATACAAGCTATACACTCACTACTTTACATTGTAGCAAAGTGTCATTTTGTCAGTGCTTTCACATGAAAAGATAATAAAATATTTACAAAAATGTGAGGGGTGTACTTACGTTTGTGAGATACTATATTTTTCAGCTGTGTACTTAACTGCTGGCCTGGAGTATAGCTTTAACTGCGGGATATAGTGTGAGCTGTATTTGGTAACAAAACTGGTAAATCCGATGTTTTATTGCATGATTGTAGACACTGATGGTGTAAGCCAATGTTTTACAATAACTGTGTACTGTAGGAATGGAAAGAAATAGTGGAAGGCCAGGAAATTCTTAAAATTTTTTTATAAGCATATTGAAATTATTCAAGTTCACATGATATTGTTTTCCCTCTGTGTCTTGATTGGTCAGATGATTGCTGGGTAATTATGTAAGTGACATTATTGTTAATTTTTATGTTCTGTTTTATTTTGTTGACTTGATCTCTATTATTACTGGTAGATGGATTGCATGACCCTTTGTGGGTAATTAACCAGCTCTTCTATTTAGCCAGCCAAAATGTATTCTAATTAGATTTTGGTTTTTAACCCATCTAAGTGTTTTCTTGCTCCAGGTTCTGATCCTGCTTCTAATTTCCTAAATAACTTAAATAGGTTGTAATAAAAGAGAGATATTATCTTGAAAAAGTAAAAAAAAAAAAAAATACTCTAATGTAAAAAGTAATGCCTTGTAGGCAGTATATTTTAAACGTAATCCTGCTCCAATCTTAATGCACTCTTCATTGTTTACTATCTCAGAGCAAAATGTGTGGCATGCTATTTTTTTAGGTGATGCACAAAAGAGTCCTCTTGAATTGAGGGACCATACACACTAGGTACATAAGAACTGTGCTGAGAAGCATTGTCAAGCGCATTCCCAATGCAAGACAAGGCAAAAAAGTTCTAACAATCAACTACTGTTGAACCAGGACAGCCACACTTGGATCAAAAATTTAGCCATTCCTTGCTGAATAGGCTGAATTTCGATTAATCTATGGCCAGCTTTAGGGATACTCAGTTCATTCAGGTCAGTGATGACTACAACACAAAGAACGTACTGTAGAACAATTCCTCACCTGCCTGTATGTAGTGTTATTCCATACTGCATTGCTCCATTGCCCTTTCATCACATCTGCTTACTTCTGACCTCCTCAAAGTCGATTTCCACTTTTGCAGCCTAATTGGGAACACCTACTTTATATTTGTAACGTGTTCTCATTCCCATAGTATAGATTTAAGGCCCCATTCACATGGGGCGATTATTTGTTTGCCCTGTGCTGGGCTATGTTCTGATGGCACAGTGATGTACAGGGTGTTTAGAAGCTGAGTTCAGGACAGACTCACTCTAAAATTCTTCACAAAACCTTGATGGCAGTCATGAGGCCTTCTCCTAAGAAACATCTAAAATGTAAGAAATATTAAGGTGGTATTGACAAGTTTTTTTTAAATAACAAACATGTTGTTCTTGCCTGCTCTGTGTCATGGTTTTACACAGAGCAGACCCAATCCTCCTCATCTCGGGTCCCATGCCGGTGCTCCCCTCCCTCCTTCCAAGTGCCCCCAGAGCAAACCGCATGCTGTGGGGGCACCCAACCAGGCTTGCTCCAAAGCCGCTGCTCTGCGTGTCCATTCAGACAGAGCCGTGGCACAGCCCCACCTCGCCCCTTTTTCTTCTCATTGGCTCACTGGCTGTTTTTGTCCCAATGGCTCCCGCTGCTGCCTCAGCAAATGAGGCAGAGTCGCCTGAGAGGCGAGACTGTTGTGCACATTGCTGGATCACGATAGGACTCATGTAAGTTTTGGGGGGGGGGGGCGCTGTTGCTGCATATAACAGGGTTTTTATCTTCATGCATAGAATAGAAAAACCTTGAGCTTTTGCAACCACTTTAATAAAAAAAAATCAGTATGCTGTGTAAATGAAAACAGATAATAAACATGTAGTGGGGTTTTCTAAAATTTTTGTGAAAAAGTGGAAATTCACTTTTTGGTCTTTACCACCTCTGTAGAGCCAACATTCATGCCCCTTTTCAATCTCTGTGTCCTGTTGTGGAGTGGTTTCCATCTTTTTCTTAGGGGCCTTACATACTTTAAGCCCTGGCAATAGCCATTTATTCCTAGCAAGAGTGCCTTAAATAAGGTGCTGTGCCCCAGTCTCCTCTTCAGGATGTGTTAGTCGAAAGGGCCTAAGTTCTGCAATGAGCTTGAACTGGGAGTTTTAACAATGCAAGGTTCATGAAAATATTGATCCACTTATAAATCCCTGCAGCCATTCTTTGGGACAGCTAATCAGGAGGGTGGGATCCCTAGAAGAACACAGGAATAAAGACCTCTGTTTAATAAAATTCACAAGACAAATACCCTTTTTCTACTTTTTCCACTTTTCCCATTTAGTAGTTCGAATTTAGTCGTTAGTAATATACATCCTTTACCCTTTTTGATATTTGAATATGCTGACAACGAAATTAATAAATAGTAAACGTGTTTATATAATCTAACATCTGCCAGGACAATCACACAGGAAAAATATCTAACAGACTGACAAATGATGTCCCATGTATGTCTGGCACGATGGCAAGGAAGACTACATGAGTTAGACAGATGGGTCTGCTCTGTTGGTTCAAAGGCAATAAGGTGCCTTTTTTAAAGAGTTTTATTTTGGATATATACATGAATGGGACCCATTTGAATGAAACCTGTGGGATCTTCTAGAGCAGTGGTCTCCAAAATGCCACCCGGGAGCCAGATGTGGCCCTTTGTTTACCTTTATCTGAACCTTGGTGCACTACTCCTCAAACGTCCATCAATGATAGGGCACCACTCCTCTCACTGACCAGATCAATGGGGCATTATTCCTCCCACTGATGCCAAAAAGGGCGACAATTCATCCTATTAAAACCAAGAATTCATTCCACTGACTACAGTCCGGCCCACCCTAAAGCCTGAAGGACAGTAAACTGGCCCTATGCTTAGCCCTATGCTTAGAAAGTTTGGGAACCCCTGTTTTAGAGCTTAAAGCCTCGTACACACGCATCGTAATTCGGCAGGGAATTTTCGTCCGACGACCGATCTGCCGATTTTCGGCTTGTTAGTATGATGCTTCCGACAACCGACTCCGACTTTTCGGCCGAAAAAAAAATCTGGTGTGCAGGCTATAAAATTTTTGTCCTCCGTCAAAACACGGCCAATTTTCGTGCAGTCAGTACAGATTTCAACATGGAAAAATTTTATGAGCAAGACTGGGCATGCTCAGAGAAGAAAAAACACAAAGAAAGCAAACCAACACATGACATCACTTCTGAAGTAGAATTTTATCGGTCGACAAAAGTCCAGTGCAGTCTAGGCACATTCCAACCACCAAAACACCACTCTGGACAAAAGACGGACGACCGGTCGGCGGAAAATCGTTGCGTGTGTACTAGGCTTTAGACTGGCTGCTTTAAATGTAGATCTTATTCAGAAACCTCCATGCTGTACCAGGACAAGGACCTCTGTCAGAAAGTTGAAGATGCCAAAGTGCATCCCTTCTGAGCTGAGACAGATTATTCTTGCATTTTTCGTGTACAGTGACCAGACCAGAGCAGGGTGAGGAAAAAACAGCTGCTATCCATCTGCTTCAGGGAGCCACGTCATCTTTTTGGTCCATGGAAATTGGGAAGAGGGTGGTATGTTAGTTAATCCGGATAACCATGTGTGTGAGATTTTTTTTGGACCACCATGAACAGACTAAATAGGATGAACAAAAGGTTAAAATGGTTACAAAAGAATCTAAAATAGTGAAGGAACACAAAATAAAAGTGTATGTAAACCCTAGACAAGAACTTGTGCCTTTTTTTTGTTATATCTGTTTGAGAAGTGAAAAAAAAAAAACCTGTTAGTTTTGTCCGAAATCTCGCAAGCTGGTACTTTCCTGTACTCTTCTCCTATGCACGTGGTGTGATCTGGAGATGCATTTATAGGCTTTTTCATGAACTGCAGTTGGCACTCCTAATGCATAGAGCGGGTCCTGGATGTCAAATTGACAGCCACGACCTACAAGTTACAGTGCACAGCTGTTCTTCTAGTTCAGTGATGTCGAACCTTGGCACCCCAGATGTTTTGGAACTCCATTTCCCATGATGCTCATGCACTCTGCAGTGTAGTTGAACATCATGGGAAATGTAGTTCCAAAACATCTGGAATGCCAAGGTTCGCCATCACTGTTCTAGTTTATTTGGTGGGAGCAGTGGCTCCCTATTTGTAATTAACTCGTGACACAGGTGCTGGCCCATCCTGCCTGCAAGCACAATCGCATCTTTCCAGAGCACATTGGATTTTTCTGGATGCTGCTATGTAGATTGCAAAGAGAGCTTGCACAGTTTTCTGCGTCAACCTCATGACTGGTCCAAAATGTGCAGGCCATTGTGACCAATGGATGCTCAGGTCACAATTTTGTATCGTAAAGTATAGTTTGGTGGCTCCCAGTCCACTTCAGAAGTAAAATAGTTATGTGTAGGAACACTTGGAGGTACTCGTTCTACACTCCTGTGGCCAGTGAACCATAGTGTGAGATATCAAAGGCCCATGTTCATCTAAATAAACTAGTTGTAACACCTTGTTCCTCTTTTTCTGTATCCTTTTATAGTTGTATACATTCTTGAGTGTAGATATACATTATATGCTCATTATACAGTAGATGTGCTGAAAGGATCAGTGCACATATCCTTTTTGATGTTCTGCCCCCCCCACCCCCATCATATACTTCACTCCATCCTGCAGCTGGCTTCACCTGTGCAGTCAATCCGTATACGTTTCTCTGGGGCCATATCTCAAGGCAGGATATACTCAAGCAATTGTGCCATAGGTCTACGGGGATCAACTTTGCAGTTGAAGAAGAATGTAGACATTGCTGCTGGTTGCGGGCTAAAGTTAGAAGTACATTTTAGGGTGGGGGTATCTTTTTTCGGGGGCTGGGGAAGGATAACTGTACTTTGTTTGAAAGTGCCCTTATCCTTTCAAATCTTGTGAAGATGGCCTTCAGAAAAAGAAGCAACGCACATTCACTACGCCTTCTTGTTCTTTTGGGATGTTCTGATTTGCCTTTCAGGTGCTCCTTGAATCTGCAAAACATTTGCAAAACAACGAAAAAGTATAAAAATGAAAACTAATGCAGCCACAATAACTGCAAAGGTGCATTATATTCAATGTGGTTTTGAGCTTAGACAGGGCTGCTGTTAGAAATCACGGGGCCCCGTACAGACTACCTGGCAGGACCCCCCCCCCAAGAAAATATTAAAGATATATTTAGCTAAAATTACAACAAAATCACTATTATCAGACACAAATATAACATAACTCGCATAATTCGTGCTAAATCTAAAAAAAAAAAAACGATGTTAAATAAATAAAGAAGATGAGATGAGAAAAATATACAGGCTGGGCAGTTGGAGCTCAGTGATCAGAGAGACAGAGAGAGAGAAACAAAGTTACAATTTACAAATAAACTCCTGAGCAGAGATAAGTGCTGGGAGGGGGGCCCACACAAGGGAGGGGGATTAGTGAGGGACAACTGTCTCTTTCTCAACAGATAAAAGCTAATAGCAGGGAGAGGGACAGATCAGATTCAGGTGCGGGAGGAAAATTTCTGTATTTGTTGTCCATCACTAATCCTCCTCTCTGTGTGGGCCCCCCTGTGTGCTCGGGCCCCCTACAAGAGGGCTGGTGGTCCCCCCCTATCAGCGGCCCTGAGCTTAGATACAGTTTTTAGAATACCGGTACATTTCTTTCCCAGAGCATTTTCAGTCTCCTATGAAGTCCAACCAGAGACTTCTTGTGGAAGGTCTTTGACATTTGCTGACATGAACACAAACACAAGACTCTTGGAGATTGAACAAGTGTAAATTTTTCAACCACAAACCTTTTTAATCTGCTTATAATTTACCACTTACATGCAGCACATGGAGCTCTATCTAATAGCTGTGCTAAAAATGAACCTGAATAACAGACGTACCCCATTCCTACTCTTCTAGCACAGATGGGAACATATAAAAAATCTATTGTTAATCACACCTCACATGATGCAGTAGAACACTTGTTATTCAGTAGAAAAGTACCTCTTATTTTAACTTGGTGAAAAGTGCTCTGATTTTAATTATAGTCGACATGGATGCACTGGATCTACATTCTTATAGATTATTGGTCTTGTAACGGGTAGAAGGTATATCTGTATGAAATGCAAAAGAAAAAGGAGCACTATTAATTTTGGGGGTTGCACAAATCCCACTTTTCCAAGGCTTTTGGAGTTGACTGAGGAGGATTGTATAACTGATGAGAAGAACTGGTGTCTAGCATAACAGCCTATGGGTCATCTTTAACTAGCCAGTTCACATAGACTGGTAAAAGGATGCAGGCAGTGCTGGGCTTTCCAATCTGGAAATCTATGAGGAAGGCTTCGGTCGAAACACGTTAGAAATTATGTATTTTGCCATTGCTGTGTTTCTCCAGTAAAAGTTTTCTAACAAAGAAGCTATTGAGTTGCTGACTCATGCTTTGCAAATAGAGAGTAATGGAAGCATCTAATAATTAAAAAGTAAAGATTTTATTCATATAATAAACCATTTAAAAAAACACTGAAACATAATAGCGAATGAAAATTGAAAGCCATTGTAGTTCCTCTGTAAAGATAAACAAGAAAACCATAAAATAAATTACTTCACACCAGCGCACACAAGATAAATGAAGTTCGCGAATATGACAGGTTGTATAAATTGCTGTCATGATGTTCTTTTGAACTGTAAGCATCTAGCATGGACACTTGTCATGAAGAACGGAGAAAATAACCAATTTTTAATAAGACAGATGCTTGTTATTCAGCTGTATTATTCCCCTGCCTCTTGTCCTTTGTATCTAAAGAATACCTAAAAATAAATAAATTATGTTTTGCATTGTAGAAGTCTTAATATTGATTGGGTTTATCTTTTGATTATTGATTTTTCATTGACATTATAATCTGATATCAAGAAAAAAGTGGAAAGATGTAATTTACTTAATGAATGGTTCAACAAGTCACAAGTTTCATTTTTTTAAAAGTGTAACTAAAGGCTAACCTTTTTTTCAGATAGATTTAATGTAGGGTTATGTTGTGTGTGTTTTTTTTTTTTTTTTTTGCCATCTATGTCTCAGTGGGGAGATTTCCCTTCACTTCCCGTCCCATAGCCAAAGCAGAATGTGAGCGTAAATCCCTCCAAAGTGAGATAATTGCAGTGTGTCACCAGAACTAGTATCCCTATTGGAAGATTTCCCCTCTATTAGTGCGCTGATGTTAATCCAAAATGTGGGATTTTCTTTCACTATCGATGATAATGGTAAACAGGACAAATAGAGTAAAACTCCCTAAATGGGGCATAGACCGCAATAAAAACTGACAGGTGTTCAAATCTCTCTCCAGTCTATTTACAAAAAAAAATAGTTTTGGTATTAGTTACACTTTAAATTCTTGACCCTCCTGTATATAAGGCCCTATTCATGTGGGGCAGATTCTGTTATGATCAGCTCACAGATCCCCTGCTGATCAGAGCAGAGTGGGTGACTGACATCTGTGTCTGCTGTGTCCATGGACATGGACAGAACTCGCTCTATAGGCAGCCGGCAGTAAGCTGACTCTGCCATCTGTTTATACAGGACTACCCTCCATTCTGATCCACCTAAACGGAAGAGGACGGATGTAGGCGAGACCTTTTGCTAGGAGCTTTGTACTATTGTTTAGATCGGCTTTTTCAACCAGGGTGCCTTGAGGTTTCTTCGGGGGTGCCTCAGCAAAATGCCTAAAAATTGCCCCAAAAGTTTTATACAAGGCGGTGGGCGGTTGATGCCTGCCTTTTAGTTGCACAAAATCACTGGTTTTTATTGTGCACCATTACGACCTTCTAGCTGCCGACCTGCTAACGGCCAATGGCATCATCAGTTGATAAGGAGGCTGTCCATCGCCAGCATACCATGTTTGTTTGACCCTCCCCTACCTCTCTCCATAAGTTTTATGGTCATATAAGCTAAGTGATGGAGAAAAACTGAGGAAGAAGAGAACATTGAAATGCTAGTCAGTACCAGCTTTCACCTCCTATATATGGGAATGTTGCTGCCAGACATGGTAGTAAGTCACACATGTGCAAGTCACAAGCAAGTCTCAAGCAAGCCCCAAGTTACTGTGGCCAAAAGCAAGCAAATCAAGTCGAGTCCCTGCTAGAAGTTAAACAAGTCAAGTCATTTATTTTGGTCAAGTCACAAATCAAGTCAAAATACTGATCTACCCCAATTTTCACATTTAAATCAGTTAAAAGTCAGTGGTCAGTAAAGGTTTTGTTTTATTTTCAACATTAAAGCGGAGTTCCACCCTCAAAAGTGACTTTGGGCCATCCTCTTTCTCTGTGTTACCTGAAAAAGAAATGGATAATCAAGATTTTTTTTCTTGTTTACTTACCTTGTTTTTGAAGAAAATATACTTACCTTCCTTCCTCTTCCTCCCTCTGGGGACACGGCCGCCGCCACCACTTCCCATTTGCGTTGACTCCTGGGAGCTGAATGTCATCACTCCCAGGAGTCAATGCGCCTGCACCGGCCCCGCTCGTCGGTTCCGGTGCAGGCGCATCATTCCCTGCTAAACAGCTTCTGGGCATGCCCAGAAGCTGTGCAGGGAGGACGCACCTGCCCCGGAACTGACGAGCGGGGCCGGTGCAGGGCATTCTGGGACGAAGAGGACACCGAAGAGGACGCGCTGGCTTCAGCTTCCCACATCTGAGATGGCAGCGCTGGACAAGAAATATTCAAGGTAAGTATTACTTCTAAAAGGTAAGTGCAACCTGGGACAGTTCAGAGGCTATCTGTTCTGAAATGCACTAGCCCTGACTGTCCCGGGGGTATTTTTTATCTCAAAAACGTTTTTGAGGGTGGAACTCCGCTTTACCAAAACTGCTTAGTGCTTTTTTCTTGGCATATTAAAAAAACACTTTGAACGCCCAAACAGATCAAAATCCTTCGTCCGGTCATGTTTCAACACCACAGTCACTAAAAGTATTTCCATCGTTAAACAGCCAGTGTCCTAAAATCAGAACACACTGAGGTGTTTTAAGTGACTGTGGTGTCAGAAACATAACAGGCGCATTCATTTTGCTTTAACACATCTTGAGAAAATGAAAATATTTAATAACTTTAAAAAGTAAAGTAATTTTGAGTCATATGTCTCAAGTCAAAGTCAAGTCTCAAGTCATGAATACCAAGTCAAAGTCGAGTCTTTTATTAATTTTAGTCAAGCAAGTCTCAAGTCCTCAAACTGGTGACTTAAGTCAAGTCATGTGACTCAAGTCCTACCCACCTCTGGTTGCGGTATTATGTAAAACTGTTAGAATAGTTCTTACATTTGTGGATGGGGTCTCTCAAGACTGTCCATACATTTACAGGTTGCCTTGAGACTGTCCATAATTTGGGAGGGTGCCTCAAGATTGTCCATCGTTTTAAAGGGTGCCTTGACTTGAAAAAAGGTTGAGAAGCACTGGTTTAGATATTGGAAATGTTGAGTATTCTGGCTAGATTTAATTTGGCCATTCACATGACAATCAAAATACCCTGAGGGCAGCTTCACGCTATATGCGGGTGTGTGTTTAATCGCAAGCTTTCCTGCACCCACATCAAAAAATTGAAAATTAAAAAAAAAAACAATTAGATGGGCATCTCAGCAAACCCCATATACACAGATATGGGGAAAGGTAGATTCAGCCTTGCCCACTATGTAATTATATGTAAACCCAGTTTTGATTTTTAGTTGGCATTCCACCTAAAACGAATACTAAGTAAACTGGGCCATTTTGTGCGTTGACACTGGTGGGCTAAATCACCCACTGACTTTCTGTATATCGCCTATAATTCAGCCATGCATCATCTCAAATCCCTGTGAGGAAAAAAAAACAGCCAGTAGGTGTTTCTGCCCACTAGAATGTTTATAAAATTGAGCCATCAACTCTTTGTAGACCATCCCTTTTAAAATAAAACAACTGGCTTTATTTTTAATACTCTATTCGATGACTGATATTTTCTGTTCTGGTACAACTGCATTGGAATTGTGAGCTGCAGCCGTGTAATCTATCTGTTAGTAAAAGCACCTTTTCCTATTTTATTATTTCCATATACGCTCTGGCATGCATCGGGTCACTTAATCTGCATGAAGCTCTGATGGAATTGCTTCATAATTTTAGATCATCTTGGTAATGTTGCTGGAGCCAGCATGCAAACAGCTTGTGAGGCCTTTACTCTAGGTTATTAGCACAACTGTTCAGAGCCGAACTGGAATAAAGCTTTCTGCTTGCCGTAAAAAGGTCTGTAGCAGGTGAAATGGTAACTCTCAGATGGTCTTTATGAGGGACAACAGGATTCAAGTTCTAGTGCTAAACCACCTGTCTTTATTACTAGAATGAACATTACAAAATCTGTAGAGCTGCTTTCCTGCTTGTTTGTGTGTTTTGTGCAGTGTCCACAAAATATTCTTTTTGAAAAGATATATAACTCTCCTAGATAGTCTGTAAGGTGGTTATTTTAATAAAAAAAAAAAAAAAAAAAAAATTGAAAAAGATGAAAACAAGTTTGCAATGCTCATAGTGACCAATCGCCTTTTTTTTTTTTTCTTCTCCTTTACTTTCTTCTTTTCTTTCTTCTTTTTCATGGTTCATTATGCCTTATGCAAATTGTACGCTTTTACAGTTTGCTGTTTTTGGCTTCAGGTGTTTTTTTTTTTTTTCCTGCAGCCAGTAAACTCCCCAGCATGTTATCCTATGTGTCCATGCACACAAAGGCTTTTATCAGCGTTTTTTTGGGCTAGGGCATTTTTTGGCTGCAAAAAAACAAAACAACTAGTGAGTTTGAATTTTTTTTTTCAGCTGTAAAAATGCACTAACTCTGAAAAACGCAAGTATTCGCTGTTTATGAGCGTTTTTGAGCCATAAGCTTTTGTGGGAGTTTAGTTTTGTTTTAAAACGCAAATATAATATATAAGGTGCGCTAAATAAATGAACCATGCAAGTGAATATGCACAATATTCAATAAATAAAGTGACCAAATAAAGAAAATGTCAGCGAATGATGATAAATAAACCGTGCAAATGAATGAACACTTATTTTAAAACGCTACTGCAAAAATGCTGCAAAACTCATTCTATAGATAAAGCTGTGTACAGCTAACGCTACTAGCAAATATCAAAGTGGGTGTAGCGTTATGCTTGAATGGCTGATAAATTAATTGGCCTGTCACGATAAAAACTTTTAAATGCAATGACTCATTAATATAAAGGTGCACAGTAAAACCGATAGGTAAAAGATGATTGAATAATGTTGAATGTGCCCAATACAGTAGTGCAAAAATCCAATATGTCACTAAAATATGCCATACACAAAAATATTGATCAATAGTGCATTCAAAGGGTAACGATAATATCGTTTTCATAATGTCTAGTGTGCATGAGGCCTTTAAGTTGGTTGCCCTGGCAGTTTTCAGTTTTATGGCACATAGGGTGTTTTTTTACTAAAACTGGTGCAGCTCTGCATAGAAACCAATCCGCTTCCAGGTTTTATTGTCAAAGCTTAATTAATCACTTGCGCTCCAGAAGATTTACCCTCTTCCCCCCCCCCCCCCCTTGATGACCAGGCCATTTTTTGCTATACTGCACTTCGTTACTTTAACTGACAAATGCGTGGCCGTGCGATGTTGTACCCAAATAAAATTAGGCTATGTTCACATCTTGGCGTTGCTATTACAGGCGTTTTTATGGGCGTTTTTTCGGGCCTTTCGGGCGTTTTCGGGCGTTTCTTGTGCAGGCGTTTTTAGATTGACTAGAGAGCAATGGAAAACGCCTGTAATCTGCCCAAAAAGAAGCTCATGTACTTTTTTGAGCGTTGGGCGTTTTGCTCACAGCGTCAAAACGCTCCGATGTGAACAGGGGCCATTGAAATGAATAGGATTTGTCTTGTTGGGCGTTTTGAGAGCGGTTCGGCTTGCTTTTGTGCTTTTCCACTGCTGGTACCGCATGGTACAGTGTACGGTACGGTACGGTGGCGCTTTTCCACTGCATGGAACTGAACGGTACGGCTCTCAAAAACCGTACCACCTCGATTGTGGTTCCAAGAGGTACCATATCCCAGAATCCTTTGCATGCAGTCACTACTAGCCACTGATTGGTCAGAGAATCGTTGTTATCCCACCCACTTAATTTTAGTACTACTTTAGTGGAAAAGCAAACCACACCGTACCGTACCAAACACTTCCATGCGGTACCAGCAGTGGAAAAGCAAACCGGGCTAAGCAGGGCCGAGTAGAGCCGAGCCGGTACTTGCAGTGGAAAAGCCAATAGTTTAATGTACATCTAAAGTAAAATTGAACATGTATGGCCAGCCTTTGTGCTGCTTACTGGAAGTAGGCTTAACCCTTTTGGGACCCCATAGACAGAGGTGGAGGTTCTTTCCCACTTGAATATTTCTCTGAACCTCGAAATTCCAGGTCCCAAAAAGGAATTTATTAAGGTAGAGAGGACTGTAAGTCTTTGATCTGATAAACCCTCACCCTGTACGGTGAGAAACCCTGAGTACTCCAACTGCACAGGAACTCAACCCCCTTAAATGGACCACAACCCAAATATGGAGAAATAATATAGCGCCAATCCAGCACCTTTCCTCTGTGTTCTGTACATTGTATAGGCAACAGCAATACAGCATAAGAAATACCTGTGGCCCCTGGGTGCAGAAATGCTGACCTATTTTATTTTATATGCTCCAGTGAGCCTATGTGCATGAGCCCTTACTAGATTATTTATCTATGAGGGAAGCAGATTTGGAGTAGAAAGGCTATCAAATGTCTGTCCTTGATTTGTCAAAGCAGGTCCTCTGGTGTTCTGCTTTCCTGTCCTGGAGCTGAGGCAGCCCCCACAACCTCAACACAAGAACCCTTCGTGAAAGTGCTCTGTTGACCTTGTCGCCCACATTGCAGAGCTGCATGTGATCTTGCATGTTGGATTCAGGTTACATGACTCAGAACCAGCTCACCATGGGACCTGGTTTTTACAGCTCTCAGATATTTGATATCTTTATTGCCTCCATTCTCCCCCTTCAGCCTGGATAATCTTTTAAAGTGGACCAAATTCTGCAATTTAGGTTCTCTTTAATCTGCACTACAAACATGGGGAATAGTTCATTGGCTACTATGGGAAACACGGTTCTTCCAGAAGGTTTTGGTGCTGGGAGTTTGTTTTTATGGCTTTTTAGTGAAATTCTATATAGTGAGTGCATAAATGTTGTTTCTTTTTAGTTTATTGGAGATCTCACGCTGTGTATACATCCCAATCCATGTAACATGTCTAGAACTCTGTAGCGCAGTTTGATTTCCGGAGTTTCTCATTAAACAAAAATGCTTAGTTTGCATTACCTTCATTAAAACAAAATGATTGGAACATTTAAAAAAACAAAATGTGGTCACAGCACGGTAACAATGGCACTTGTAGAATGTGTGTGTTTGTGTGTATACACGCGCCCATGAGGAAAAGTTGGAGGTTGCCATTTTTTACCTTTCCTTATGAAAATGCTAGGTTTCTGGTTCTGTTTAATCCAAATAACACACACACACGTTCTACTTTCCTGCTCTGTGCAATGGTTTTGCATATAGTGGCTGACTATAGACACACATAGCTCAGCTCACACCCCCCCCCCGCCTTCCTCCTCAATGGATTTGATTAACAGCAGCAAAAGCTAATGGCTGCCTCTGAGCCTGTGAGGAGAGAGAGCGAAAGAGAGGGCACAGTGGGGGTGTGAACTAAACATGTTTTTTTTTTTTATCTTAATGCAGAGTATGCAATGCAAACCTTTTTAGCCTTTAGAACCACTTTAAACTGATCTAATGAATTTAGTAAGTTTTTTTTTATTTTTGGTGTCCCCCCTATGAGTTAAATGATAATCTGCTTGAGCTCTTCCCTCCTTCCCTGTTGACATAATCTGCTGGAGCTCTTCCCTCCTTCCCTGTTGACATAATCTGCTTGAGCTCTTCTTCCTTCCCTGTTGACATAATCTGTTTAAGCTCTTCCCTCCTTCCCTGTTGACATAATCTGCTTGAGCTCTTCTTCCTTCCCTGTTGACATAATCTGTTTAAGCTCTTCCCTCCTTCCCTGTTGACATAATCTGCTTGAGCTCTTCCCTCCTTTCCGGTTGACATAAACAGGAATAATCTGCTCTGCAGATGTGCTAGTAGGCAATGGTCTTTTTTATGGGTGTGGTTTCTTTAAGAGGATTGTTTTTGGGGTCCTATTTAACTAAGGAAAATGTACAGGTTTGTTGAATACTAGTCAGGGTGATATTCTGCCATCCCTTCATGTATATCCTCCTAGGCTTATCAAGTTATACTTCAACGAGTAATGTGCCATAACTCATAGCAACGTACTGGAACTCTGCATTAGTAGTCAAGAAATGTATGTTGATGATGATGTGTTCTGCATATACTTGCTGTCTGTCCTAAACTATTAAACAAAAAACTTAATTTGTAGAACAGTACTAGCCTATTCAACCTTTTGCTTCTTGATCTCTGTAATACTCACAAAGGCAGTTGAAGCATCAAGTGATTTACTAATTTTGGCAAACCCTCCATAGAGAAATAGGAGCATGGTGACTATGTACAGAATCATTAGGCGTCACCTTGAAAGTATATCCTGAAACTCCTAGATGACAGTTTAAACAAGTACTAAATCCAGTTATTATGTAAATGCACAAACCTCATAAATGTAAAAAATGGGAGGGTTTCAGCAGCAGAGGCGGAGCTGTCAATCTAGGAAGCAGTGGGCAGGACTAGGTGTGGCCAGGTGCTGATTGACAAGCTACATGATTGAGAATCCGTATTGATAATGCAATGACAAGCCAAGCCCACTGCAGTATTTTTTTTCATCCCACTGTAGCGCAAGCAGGCATGGCCTACATGAGAGTGGCAACTCTACTTTGCATTCAGGAGCAGTGCAGCATCATTGTCACCCCAAAACCGAAAGCTGCATTAGGTGGACTTTTCTAGCAGGATCAACAGATATTTGTGGTACTTTGCTGGTAGGCAGAGAGAACGACACTTACTTAAAGTTACTAAATTAGGACCCTGCATTCACTATATCTGGTCTCCCACAGTGCACAGAACATGGAAATCCAATTATTTTAGTAAATATAAACTGCTAAATACCTTTTCTCATCAGCAGTATATAGCAGTCTTGTGATTTCAGTTCCTGGTGAAGCTTGTAGGAGGAGTTTTCATACTGCTATGACTGCCCCTATCAGGATCCAGGGCTCCCTGACCCTCTGTCTGGACAGTGCTGATTGGCCCTGTGCTGATCACATGCACTCTCTTAAGAAAAAAATTAAAAACCTTCTTTAGCAATACACACCAAACTGAGCATGTGCAGTTCCAAAGGCTCTGTCTTATCCGGACATGTTTTGAAGTCAGTGGAAGTAGGGGAAGATCTGTGCAGACAGGATCAAGCAGCCTTTTTTTCCACAATGCAGAGGATTAACCCCTTAGGTTCCACAATGAGTATAACAAGTATGCTTTACTGCATAGACAGACTAATTTTACTGTTGTGGGTTTAGTAACACTTTAAGTGCTGCAGGACATATCTTAATGGTAGGCCATAGTTCTACTTTAAATAGAATACAAAGTCATAAAAGATGGAGGCTGGCATTGCTGCCCCTTCCTTTTAAAAATGCTAATTTTCCTGAGTGTCAGGCTGATTCAGCAGCTTTAGTACTTTTTCCTGACCTTGAATCAAGTATAAAACTTGCAGCTGTGATATCTCTCTAATTTCATCTAATAAATGTTTGGTCTGGGTCATTAGCTCCAAAAAGATTATAGTCCAAGTTAGCCAGACAACTGAAATTTTGGGAAGCTGGTCAACAATGGCAGTCCGAGTATTATTCAACACAGGTTTGTCTTTAATACTGGGAATCTGATGCGAACACAACACATTCTAATCAAGCTCTGAGGTATGCTGTCCCTTTAGCAGCAGCTTCATGCAGAATTGATCGTTCTTGCCGTTATATTACTGAGCTCTTCATTTAAGTCTGATCGATCTCCCTTAATACATGCTGTAAATATTTGGGCAGTGTAAATATTTCATGATATTGTTTTTCCAACTCCTATAATGAAGCCAAAGGAAAAGAATATGTTGGAAGTAATTTTATATTTAGCGACTGCAAGCATCCTTCTTCTTTTTTTTTTTTTTTAGATTACCTACATCCCCCTTTTAAGATTACCTACGTCTCCCTTTTATTCCTATTTGTGAAGGTAGTTGGATATTTGTAAATGCAGAATAATTTTTTTTTTTTCAGAATATTTTTTTATGTGCGCATTTTTTTACATGGGACATAAAGAATCACAAGTTTCTAACAAAAATAAAGCAGGTACCCATCACAACTAGTCTATTTGTATTGCATATTGTTATCTGGCATTAAAAAATCTAAGCGATAATTCTAATCTGGTACTATTCTCTGTGTCAATCCCATTTACTACAGGATTTGTAATTCTGCACAGCCACTCTTGTGATCCAGGTAGCACAGTTAGGTCCCCAACCACCACTGTAGCAGCAGCACAGCTTTGTTGGGACCATACCTCAGCCTGCTTATTGGGCAATGAAGGAGGCTTATATCAGGATTTAAATGTTTTTCATTTAAAAATAATACATAATGATTTTAATAAAAGCATAACTTAATTGATTGGTGTTCTTTAAATCTCTGCTTGACGCTTTTAACCTTTGTCCTCGTTGGGTGGCTCCTAAACCCGAATCTTCTTCCGTATACCATACATCCATGTTTACTTTATTTAAAGTGTCATGGATCTTGAACAGCTGTGTGTTTACATCTGTTTTACAAAAACTTTATTAGGTTTTTAAGTGTTATTACAAGGTAGGAAATGCAATCACATAAAGAAAATGCAACAACAGTAAGGGTAGAGTAGAAAATAAAAACAACATAAATAAGATTACCGATTGGAGCAGAGGTGACGCTGCAAGTAACATCACAAACTGTAAGGCACAAACCACATATTCATCTAAAATGGAGACTGGGAGAAGCTCCATCGGTAACATTACCATATGGGAGGTATGCACCGATGGGGCAGTAGAAGGTAGGGCACACTAAAGCCCAAGACAGGGGTGAAAGGTAGGAGAGAAAAGCGAAGTGTGCAGAAAGGCTGGTCGAGATCCACGTCTGGCGGCAAAGAGGAGAACGAGCAAGAGGAGGGATAACTTGCCTGGGAGGAAAAAAAGTGGGGGGGAGGGGAATCCCATGCGGGTCAGCTGGTTACTCCTTTTTTAAGTCTGAATGGCAGGCACGATCTTTATTGTATACTTGTATACTTTATTGTATTACTATGTAAGTAGTCGTATAATATACCTGAGGGGTCACTTGGGAAGCTGACTTTCACTGTAGTAGTTTGTGCTACTACAGTGATGGCAGCAATCTTTCGGGTCCAGGCTATTGTAATGTCGCCACCCTTTTTCTCCAGTTCGTCTTATTAGAATGCCTTGTATTTTATTGAAGAAATATACAATGCTGTCGTAAAAAAATGATGGCACTGCTGAGCAGGCCATCCCCTGTTATCAGTGTGCAATGGGGAAGCCGCTTGCAAAGGCTCTGGAGGATTGCGGCTATCACTGTAGTAGCGCCATTTACATTGATTTGTCAGCTCGTCTAGCAGCCCATCAGGTATAATATATGCATACTTAGGTTGGTCTAAACTGGACTAATGTAAATATCCAATAAAGATCATACCCGGAGTTCAGCTTTGAACAACTTTCCAAGAAAGGGATTATCCCACTATCTTGGTGAAGGAAACTTTTTTTGACTAGTCAAAAGCAGCCGGAATAAATGTTCTTACAAGTTTTACTTTATCGAAGCGTTCACTCTTTGATAAAGAGCTACTAATAGCGTAAAATGGATAAGAGCATATATTCCCGCTGGTGTGGATTAATACAGAAGTTTCCTACATTCTGATAGTGCTCCTTTCTATAGTTATAATGCTTTTAAGTCCCATGCCAAGAACATAAGTGTCCTATCATTTTCCTACACTCTCTGTAAGTTAGGTCAGTGAATCTTGCCACCCAGGTAGAAGGAGCTGCAGGTGACGAGACCTCAAGTGCTCAGTATGGATATAAAAGTAGAACCAGGGATATGGGGGCATGGAGTCAGTGTATTTTTACAACACTCTCATCTCACCAACTTCAGTTTGGATTCCTGTTTAGTGGAGTCCTTCTCATTCCTGTGAGCATCTTCAAACACCACTTCTGATTTCTTTGCTCCATGGATACTGATCTATTAATAACGTAATCCATGTTTTCACAAGTTGCTATAGAATCTGTTTTCTGCCATATATGTCTCTACTCTGATTCATAGAGTCTGATTTGTTGTTGATCTTATTAATAGGACTGTCTCTAAAGACCATTTCCCCCGATACTTGGGTCCTACGCAGGTAGCCTGTCACCTGGGACTTACTTGGCTTTAAAGCCCTTTTTTTCCTTGGTTACAAGTCTTGATCAGTCATGTCTGCATAAAATAACTCTCTGTGGGACATCTTTCCCTATCCGTTGTAATTCCTTATGGTAGGTGCTAAGATATGAATGTTTGTTTCATCAAGTCATTGCCGGTGGTAGGAAGTACATTGCAAACACCTGTCGTGACGGCTACAGAATAGGTGGGAGATATTGGCTGTATAGGAGACTTCAGATACGTCAGTGGGCAGATCTGCTTTTATGTAAGTTGCATGCCATAGCTGTATTAATCTTTTGTTACTTTATAAGATATTCTGCATAGAAGGAATAGTTTTGAAAACTGTTTTAATAGCAGCAGGTGGCCATTGTGTTTTTGGTGTTAGATAAAATGAGAGATATCCATTGGGCTCCACTGAAAAGAATTGTTTTTTCCTGTTCCACAAGTTCATAAAGCCTATCCCTTTATTTGTGCCAGTTTGCAGCCCTACTTGAACAGGAATTTGATATGATCAACATGTATAGCTTATCTAGCCGCAAGCTTTATGACCGTTGTTCTTGTCCAAGATGATGGGCGCTAAAATTGTCACACGCTGTTGAAGCAAGTGAGACAAATTATGTAAGCAATGTAAATTTTGTTCGGCCAAGCTTTTGATATATCTTCACCTGAACGGGTTCAGTGACCCTCAAATGGTAATTGAAGGTTTCTTTATTAAAATGTGCATTTTGTAATATACATAAATAAGAGAGATACCCATGCATTTCCCCAATATATATGTAACATTGCCTGGAGCTTATTGAAGCAGAATACATAAAGTTGGGAGCCTGAGGGCAGATTTTCCTGTATGCAGCCAACTTCTTCTATGTAGTGACAGTGAAAGGACACTGTAGATTGCCTTTAGCTGAAAAGAACTGATGTTAAGCTGCATTCGTATGAGCATAGCAATTGTAAATACAATGGGAGATGTGTCATTCTTTAAATGTATGGGAGCATTTGGTTAAACATTTAGTAAGAAATAACAACTCAAGAATTGCACAATGAAACCAGCATCGTTTTCCTAATACACGAATAAGCTGAAACATTAGTATGGTTTCTTTTCCTTTTTTGTTGTGCGCTGGCGCTCACATTATCTAATTATATAATTAGTCCCCAGCATATATGTATACAGAGCAAATGAACTGTAAAGGTATACATTCACTAGACTGGCTTTTTACATCCATTTTGCACAAATTTTGTCAGTTTTCACTTGATATGCAAAGTATTATGTGCCTACCTTTCTAAAGCCTAGTACACACGCAATAATTATCGGCCAACCGATCATCCGTTTTTTGTCCAGAGTGGTGTTTTGTTGGTTGGAATGTGCCTAGACTGCACACGAATTTTCGCACCCGACAAAATTCTACTTCAGAAGTGATGTCATGTGTTGGTTTGCTTTCTTTGTGTTCTTTCTTCTCTGAGCATGCCCAGTCTTGCTCATAAGATTTTTCCCTGTCGAAATCTGTACTAACTGCACGAAAATCGGCCGTGTTTTGACGGAGGACAAAAATTTTATAGCCTGCACACCAGATTTTTTTCGGCCGAAAAGTCGGAGTCGGTTGTCGGAAGCATCATACTAACAAGCCGAAAATCGGCAGATCGGTCGTTGGACGAAAATTCCCTGCCGATTTTCGTTGCGTGTGTACGAGGCTTAAGGTAGGTACATTTCTCTGACAGATGTAATGCTACACTGAGAGCAGTATCACCACCACCATTTAGGAAATTTTGCTTCAACAGATTCCGTCTGGTTTTCAGTGGCCAAAATTGCTCAGTACAGCACATGTTGATTTTTCTTTTTTCTGAGTCATTTTTTCCTTCACATGTTCAGACATGGCCCTGTTTATTATTTCTTGCTTGTTTGTATAGGCTGTATGCATGCAAAGCCAGTGGGTGTTAATCATTCTATAAACTAATTTCCATTTAAGTAGAACTATGAAGCTTGGCCATACATTCCATTTCAGCCACTTTCTCAAGAATGACCAATAGATGAAAGCAATTTGTCCAACGGTTTGTCATTTCAAGGGTTTCATTGAAACTGATGGTGGTAGGGTGCTGTGATCAGTTTGCTAATTTTTGCAGTTTATAATGCACCAAGTGGGTATAATTGCCTGAAAATAGTTGTGTATTTAGCAGCATTGATGCTTGAAGAAATGTTGGTAGCAATTGAAAATGGCTTGGGCTACATACAGTGAGGCAACATACACACTATTGTTGGGCAAAAATAGTTATGGTGTTTCTTTGTCTACTTGTAGCCACTATGCTTGGATCATGAATAGTCCACTGCAGCAAACTGTTTGTGACCGTTTTAAACACCTGAAATATGCACGTGCTTCCATTTTTGTCATCAAATTTAAGAAAACCCAGCCATTTGTTTGCTATATGTTTTGGTATGTGTTCCCATTCATACAGCATGCCTAAAAATGTTTTGTAAAAACATTTCTTACCATGTAGATGCTCCTCTGGAGAATGTGTCATGGCTAACCTCAGTTTTTTGAACAAGAGTGAGTCTGTCCCAGGTCTGTCTTTCTCAACATACAATGCAAAAAGCCCAGCCAACTTATAACTTGGGATAGAGAGTGTTCAAATCTAGTTACAATTAATTAAAATTATTTTCCTGCGTCCTGCCCTGGCCCCTCATCAACAAAGAGAAGTAGCTAGAATTTTTTCCTTGCTGAGGGGTACCAAAAAGGACATCTAATGGCGCTTTTCCACTGCATGGAACCGAACGGTTCGGCTCGCTTTTGTGCTTTTCCACTGCAAAGTACCGCATGGTACGGTGTAGGAACGGTACGGCGGCGCTTTTCCACTACATGGAACCTCGGTTGTGGTTCCAAGAGGGCCGTACCGGTACCATATCCCACAATCCTTTGCATGCAGCCTTGACTGTTTGTCACTACTAGCCACTGATTGGTCAGAGAATCGTTGTTATCCCACCCACTTACTTTAGTACTACTTTAGTGGAAAAGCAAACCATACCGAACTGTTCCAACACCATACCATCCGGTACCATGCAGTGGAAAACAATAAAAAAGGTAAGCTGCAATTTTTAAGTTTTTATTTTGTTAGGCTATGTGAGTGGGAACATGTAACAAATACAAGGAAGGTGTTAGGCTATGTGAATGGGAACATGTAACAAATACAAGCCAATGTGGCTGCAAAAGTGGAATTACACTTTAAGGCTAGGTTGATATATATGCGAATGGGATGCATTTTTAACCGCATTCAATTTGCATAACATACGAGTGTTACTGGCTTTTTTTTTTTCTATAAAAGTTTTATTTTATTTAAAATAAATGAACAAGATACAGCGATGATCAACATACATGGAATTCAAACGTAACACGCTTCTTGGTACATAAACATGTGAAGTTATTAACAAAGGTTTCGTTGTTACCGGCTTTTAATAGAGCCGGTTTCCACATGTTTGGGGAGGCTGCGGTGCGGTTTTAAAAAGGGTCCATTGCGTTTTTTGGGTCTGGTTCAGGCGGAAGTTTAGAGAAAAATTTGCAATTGAACCAGTGAACGTAAACGCACAGGACACCAGACTACAAACCGCAGCCACAAATATGTGAACCCAGCCTTAGAAGTGCTTCTGTTGGCACAGTGCTACTTTTAAATAGCAGAGAAAGGAATTTATGAAACGAGCTGCAATCGTTTTGTAAACCTGGCTCGTTATCTAATTTCTTCTGTTCTGTACTACCTTGCTGTGTGGCAAAGTTGATAAAACTCCCCTAAAGTGTTTTTTTTTTCTGCTTAAAATCAGTTTATGTTAAATAAAATTAATTTATTTAAAAAAATGACAAATCTTGCAGGTTTTCATTAGATTTTACAAATGCAGTGCTGCATTTAAGTTGGCTTGGAAGAAGCCAATGGAAAAAGTACTAATAGTTGGCCGTGTGTCATTTGCTTCCAGAGATTTTGCCATCTCTTTAGGACGCATTTCCTCTCAGGACAGGATCTGCTAAATACATTTCCGCCATGTGCATCCTGTAGCTTTTCATCTGCTTCCACTTTTTCTGAGCAAAGTCAGTGACGGGAACTGTTTTCAGGATTGTTCGGCTGTAGAAACAAGTTTAAGTCACGTTCAGGTTGATATTATAATGCTCCCTTACATTTCTTAGGTTACACTCATTTGTCTGTTTATAGCTGGATGCAATCTGAAAAAAACAAAAAAAAAAATCAGATTTCCTTTTAATGGAGCAGAGATGCTCATAAATGTTGTGTTCTTTTAGCATGGCTGACTCCACACATCTTTCCACTCTTACATCTTTTTGACATATTATATATGTGTCATTTACACTTGTGTGTTGCAGCAATGCACGCTAAAATTTGCATTTTCTGCAGTGCATGGCAATGACTATTTACTGTGCATTTACAATGGTATGAAAATAAGTGGAGATGCTTGAAAAGTTTTTGTTCCCCTAGTGCAGTGATGGCGAACCTTGACACCCCAGATATTTCGGAACTACATTTCCCATGATGTTCCTGCACTCCGCAGTGTAGTTGACCATCATGGAAAATGTCGTTCCAAAACCTCTGGGGTGCCAAGGTTCGCCATCACTGCCCTAGTGTGTCTGACCCCACTAATATTTCTGCTCTTGAGTCTAATTTGTGGTCCATTCACACCATTACATTGTGGAAATGTACAATAATGTGTGTTTCTGCAGCCCCTCTATTTGCATACATTATGAATGGCACTCCAATGTTTTGTACATTAGAGCCCAGCACACAGCAATGCATAACAAGGCATATGTCGTGTCATGTGTTGCATTGCTAAAAAGGTAACTTTGATCCATTGTGGTGTCTTGGTAGCCAATTCATAATAAATGGGCTGCCTTAACGCAACGCAAATGCCATAACATGCATTAACGAACATCAATGGAATTCCTAAATGTGAATCAGCCCTCAATGTGTAATGAATGTCCTATACACATGGGGCTGCATTCGGCAAAGCCTATGTACCTAGTAGGTGTGATACTAATCCACATTAACCAACGATTTCCGTTGCATTGCATCAGAGTTGTCGTCATTCTGCACAAACCCTTTGACTATGTGAATGCTTTAGAAGGGGTTGATTTATGAGTCCTTTTATACCTAATATGATGATAATTAGCCCATGTGTTGGGGATCAAATGACCACTCCATGTGCTCAAGATGGTCTTACATTTCAATTTAGTGGGATAAAGATATGATCCCATGCAACGTATGTCTGTATGTATATTTATACAATTTTTTTTTTTCCATTCACTTAACAAACACGAAGCTCGAAAAAAAAGCATTCTTTAAAAAGTCTCCAAACTTCCCTCCTCTGGCCTTTAATTTTCTAGATGAGGTCCAGCTGGTCCTATGCTCTCTATGACATCGCTTGTCCGATATCGTAGGTTGATTACACTCTGCTCCCTGCTGCTCTTGAACAGCAATAGCCTTGATTTCTGCTCTTGTATTATTACAGCAATTAGTCCCTGTGCATGGAAGAGTCCGCTTCTACACTCTAGCCAATTAGAGGTGCCGACCATTTGTATTTTTTTTCCTTTTTTAATGTGTATATTTGCATCCATTGCAGCAAATCAACATGTGTTTTTAACCATTTCTGGTTATCAAAGAGCTTCCAGCAATTCAGCCAGTGTATCTCAAATCTCTTTGTACTAAGTCAAAGGAATGCAGTGCCTGTTATGGAAGCTGGTAGGAAAGAGATTCATGGACTTTACAATAAATTACATTTTTTGCAAAATTAATACATTTACAATAATTGTAAGAAAAATGTCCAGAGAAATCCTATTAAATAAACTTGCCACAAGCATTAAACTGTGTATGCAATGAAAACATGCATAAATGAGATTACCTTCTCTAACGAGCAGGGCCCTCTGATTCCTCCTGTATTGAATTGTAGTGTAACTGTACTGTCCGCCCTCACATTAAGCGCTGCGCAAACTGTTTGTGCTATATAAACCCTGTATAATACCGTATATACTCGAGTATGAGTCAACTTTGTGTTTTTTATGCTGAAATAGACCCCTCGGCTTATACTTGAGTCACAGTCTCACTTACCTGTTCTCCGGTCAGTGCACATGCACCGCCGCACGGGAAAGCCCGTCTCCTGGGCAGACAGCGCATGCGCAGTGACGTGTTGGCGCCGGGCGGTGCCATTTTTAAATGTAAGGCGCCTCACCAAAAGGTAAGTGAGACTCCTCCGAAGCCCCTGCATCTCCTTATGAAATGCAGTGCTGTGGGCATGATACAGGAGATTCTCCTGTACCATGCCTGCAACACTGCAACTCCTGTACCATCTGTGCCATGCCTGTACCATTTCCTGTGCCATGCCTGAACCATCTCCTGTACCATGCCCACAGCCCTGCATCTCCTGTACCATGTCTGCAGCACCTGCACAATGCCCGCAGCCCATGTTTTGGGTCTCGTGGTGGTCCAGTAGCTGCTGCATTTCCCACCCTAGGCTTATACTCGAGTCAATACGTTTTCCCAGTTTTTTGTGGTAAAATTAGGTGCCTTGGCTTATATTCGGGTCGGCTAATACTCAAGTATATACGGTAATAATAAACAAAAAAACTGCCTTATAAAATAATCAGTAGGTTCATATTTCTTATAAAAAATGGCACTACCTAATGAGCATTCCTTTTGTTTAGGGAGGCATCCCTATTGGTCATTGAGCATATATTTTTGGTACTTCAGCTTTGTAAGATTTATAGAATCATACAGTAAATGTAAAGTGCTGCGCAAACTGTTGGCGCTATATAAATCCTGTATAATAATAATAATAAAGGGTGTGTTACCAGTGCAAGGGCTATTTAGCATCCACTGTTTCTAAATCCTGCCTTGTGCTAGAAAAATGACAGATGGAATCAATTCTGTAATGATCAACAGAGCCCTTGTTAAAATTAGAGGATGTAGGGTTACACATGTGCAGTTGTTGCTTGACATGCCTATTCCAATATTGTGCACTTTAGTAAATGTTTCTGTTCAAAAGAGAATGCATCAAATTCACTAAGTGATACTGTATCCATTTTTTTGTTATTTTTATTCTCCCCTGCCATATTTGGTGGAAGCTCTCCTTCCCTACACACTTTCCCTGCCTGAAACCTTCTAGGACATGCCACAGGTCCCAGAAGGCTGTGGGACCATTCACAAAGCACAGCACAGCTTGCGCATGCACTGTGAACAGCTGGCTGTGAAGTCGTAAGGAGTCCCAGCCAGCTGCCCACAGTTAACATGCTGGCGCTGGGGACCTGAAGACCCACGGAGCCCCGGCCCAGTTGAGGATGGCGTTGGATCCTTGGGCAAGTGCGTTTCTGTTTATTAAAAGTCAGCAGCTACAGTTTTTTTAGCTGCTGACTTTCAATTTTTGCAGAACTGACTGAAGCTCCTCTTTAATGTATTTTTAGATTTATGAGCATTCAAATTGAATATCTTTGTAGATTTTAAAGCTTTAAAAAATATTTTTGGTTGCATTCAATTGGTAAACCTCTGAAATGAAAAATGAACAATATAGCATATGAGCATACCCAGCTATAGTGTGTACTAGCTTCAATCCAAAGCACAGAGTGTGATTCTTATCCCTCCTTCAGCGCACACAGAAGGGTGATTGACCGCTTCACGCTGTGCATGTTTCCCCATGAGACTACGGTATGTAGAGGGGTGTGTGTTTATTCCCTTCACTCAGGTCTCAGATTACACTCAGCTCAGAAAAAAAAAAAAAACCATGGTAACCTATTCCATGAAAATCAGAAATAGTATATTTATTTTGGTAGGCATTGAATACATAAATGATTGATGGCTTCTTGAAGAACATGTTTCAGGCATATACCACTGATGGTAAATTTGACTGGTGATTTTTGCCAAGCCTATGGCAAATATGTTTTATTATTGATGAATTAAGTATTTTGGTGTGTTTTATCCAAAACTTATCGGACTATGATTCCACTCAAAGGCGGAAAGGTCAAAAGGTGTAACTGGGTGGGGAGGGGGGGGCGCTTGGGAAGGTTACTAGCAACAATTCTCTATAACCACCTGACTCCCGGGTGCTGTTTAAAATGGCATGGAAACAGCAGCTATGTATGTAAGCTCTATTTGAAACTGGCATCTGCGCTCATCTGCTGCTGAAAGGTCATCCAATCTCCATTCAGTTGGACAAAACCACATCAGGGAGGTACCAGTGGTGTTGCTGCGGCAGGACATGTAGTTGCTGGGTACATCTCTGGAGTAGATAACTGGTAAGCTGACTTCGTCAGCTGACAGTGCCTGAACCCAGGGCATGGTCCCTACATCTGGCAACATTGTAACAAAGTCAGTCTGAAGATGGTGAATCTGCTAATCTTTCCTTGGCTTAGCACCAATGGAGACTATAATTGTTGACCAACCAACTGATCAGGGCTTCATTTTGTTACATATTGCAACAGCTAGATTTTGATTAGGAAAATTTTCATACAGTGACATTGATATTGAAGATGTTAGCTAGGTAGTATTTCACTGCTCTGCATGCACATCATATTTCATTTTCAATAGATTGTATGACTTGGTCATGCTAGCCCTTAATAACTGCTTGGTATGTTAACACTACGTACGTTCCACATATTGATTTACCCAGTCTATATTGGCTGATCATTCTGTCCTAGGTGGTTTCTATTTATATACAACTTATGAGCTTTAAAATGTGATTTCTGCAGTAGATAATGCTGGATTTAAGAGAATAACACTACAAGATGTCTCTCAAAAATATACATAAAGAATGAATATTGCCTTCTATATAGGACAATGGGACAATGATAAAAAAAGTGAAATCCTAGGTATATGGCTTTATGTGGGAGCATGGCATGTAGTCTGTATTTGAGTGTGATATATATGTTGCTTTAAGTCATATATTCTGTTATTGATGTTTTGCCTTTTTTTTTTTTTTTTTCAGTGGAGGATTCTGATGACTTCAGTTTGAATTGGGATGCCTCACTAAACCAAACAGGTACTGTCATGCAGATCTTCTTGTATGTTTGTATTTTTTTGTATTTTATGTCTAAGTTTGTAACTCTGTATCCATATGTGTGTTAGAACATTAAATATGCTATCAAATAAAATCAATTAAAATTGTCCATTAAAGCATTTAGGCATTTATCCTATATAGCAGTTTTTCTCAATCTTTCCTACACAGAGGAACCCTTGAAAAAACTTTCCGATCTCGGGGAACCCCTTCTAAAAATGACTAAGTCTACAACTCATGGTTCATTCGTGTAATAATGGGAACTTGTGGTCATTGGGAAGAATTCCCCTTACAGATAGCTAAAAAAAAAATCAATGGTGTCAGTGGGAACTTATCTAAGAAGGATAAATTGCCTATTGCTCAAGGAACTCTGGGCAACCTCTGGAGGAACCCTAGGGTTCCACTGAGAAACCCAAATATATAGGATTAGTTATAGAGAATTACAGATCCACCAGGAAATTATAAAGTTGTTGTGGTTGGACCTGTGTTTCTCTACAATGGTTGTTACACACACACATACACATACACATACACACACACATAACCATTTAGTCAATTTTTTCTTTGTTTCAAACCATAGTAATCATGTCAGGAGTTTTGGAAATCGCAACTACTTCACTAATATAATATAGATAGTTAGGAAGTGTACAGTGGAACATTACAAATATTAGTAGTAGCTGTCATATATGGCAGCTTTTCTAGAATTTAACATGCATAAAATTGGTATATGGTTAGAATATTTTGAAATGATCGCATGAGATACTTAACATGTAGCTATGGTCCAAATGTAAAATTGTATATTTTATTACCACAATTAAATTAAAGATCTTTAAGTTTGCAAACTTGCTTTTTGAAGACCCCTACACATTTAGTTTCTTGAATTCTGTGAAATGTATTTACTATGCCCTGTGAGTAGGCTTTGCTGCGTCACAGAATTGACAAAGCTGACCTTCTGAACTACAGATGAAGTAGAAGTTTCAGGAAGTAAAGTCAGTACAGGAATAACTGTTTGCTGGCAGTAAGGTACCATGGGATATGTAGTCCTTGTAAATTGAAGTAGTGGAAATAAATGGCCAGGACAGGCAGAACTCATAACATGAAAGGAGATTTTTCATGTAAGCTTTTATGGGATTGCCAGAAATAACTTTTATTTAAATGTTATAAAATGAAAGCGTATGCTGGGATCATAGGTTTTCTTAAAGTGGTTCTAAAGGCTCAAGGTTTTTTACCTTCAGGCATTCACAGAGCAGGTAAGTAAAACATGCTTGTTATTTAAAAAAATAAAAGACTTTGGGTCCTTTCACACGGGCTTTCCGCCCGGCGGACTCTGTTTTGCTCAGCGGGGATCGATACGCCGATCCCCGCTGGGCATGCGGTTGACAAGTCCATCTCAGCTTACTTTGCAGAGACAGACCGGTCTGATCCCTGCACTCCTCTATGGGAGATCGGATGAAAACTGACCACCTGTCTGTTTTCCTCCGATCCTATCCAATCCTCCAGATGAATGGAAAATATGGTTTCCATCCATCTGGATTTTACGGGCCGCATTGGATCGGATAGCAGCGAGTGTGGAGATGTCACCGCTGACATCCGCTGCTCCATAGGGGTGTACGGTGTATGGAGCATCTGATCAGGTCTGCCTAAAAAAAGCTGGCAGGCGGACCTGATCGAAAAAGCCTGTGTGAAAGGGGCCCTTGAATTAACCATGTGACTGTAATGTTCAAACCTCAGTGAACAGAAAATAACTGTCACTTTTTTGAATTTATTCTGGTGTGTTGGCTTTGTAAATTGAATGTATAGTATAGTTGATTTAAAAATACTATTTATTAAACTATGTATGATTTTACCTTTTTAAAGCATATTTAAACTCTGCAACAAAAATGGAATTAATTGCATCTTTCCAATCCCTAGATGCATTTGTTTTTCTTTTATTTTTTTATCTTTATTTTAAAATGCCAGTAACACTGTACTGTATCTATAAAGGAGCTTTGTCCTCATCCTAGGACAAAAAATGGTTTAGGACTACAGAATACCTCCCCTTTTCATCATCTCTATAACATTGGTGGAGGTGTTCACTAGTCAATAGAGACTGCGAGGCACAATACTATCTGATAAAAGAGCATTATAGGAAGAGAGCACAGGATCTGTTCACTGGATTTTTGGCAGGGTCAACCTAAATCTTTTTTGCAGTTTCTGAACAGATATAACAAAGCACTTTCAAATGTATATTTAAAGGGTAACTTCACTTTCGTGGGGGAAGAAAAAGCAAATAAAAAAAATAATAATATAGCATATACAATTGTAACTCAAGTCATATTGTAATTTAAATGTTATTAAAAATATTATTTTTAATATGCAGCCGCTGTCATTTTCTGAAAATACAATGCAATATGGCTACCTGGAGGTGTTCTGTACAGAATGTATACTGACCACACCCCAGAAACATAATTTCCTGCTTGTGTGATTGGCTCACCGATTTTCCCAGAAGTCTGCCTAAGATACAAGTCAGATTTCAAGCATCCCCTGCAACAAAAATGTCATTTTTGGTGAGATACTCCCAATAGGAACATGTTGAAGACTGGCCATACATGTTCAATCATCTTGTACATTTTTCCTTTACATTTACCGAAAAACATATAATATGGGGTCAAAACTAAACAACACTTTCATTTGTATCCAGTTAGGCAGGCCCTTGCACTACATAGTTGAAGCTAAATCTAAAGAATACTGTACAGAAAATTGTTTAATATATGGCCAGCCTAAAGGGATGCAGGCCCAGCACATTTCCTCATTGGTGCTCTGCAGGTGCACAGCTGATTGATAACTTTGAAACCACTCCAATTTGACTCACTTTCCCACATGGGCACAGAGAAACACAGAGGGATTTCTTCAGAAAAACAAAAAGGTAGGAATCTGCAACAAAGGTTGTTCTAATCCTTGCAATGTACATAGATCACCCAGAGAGATTTTGGCCATATTTCGTGGATCATTGGATTGAATTCTGTTGAAGGGACATGTTGGAAAACTTTTGTTGTTCAGTGGCTGCAGCGGTTGTATTCTGACATTAGTGGGAGCTGGTCAGAATACAATGTCCCAGATTGGGGGGGGGGGGGGTTCCTCTTCACCTTATGTGGATGAAGGAATCTGTTCTTTCTTAGTCCACAGGCTGAATGACAAAAAACGAACCATCTATGTTCAGCGTTATGGTTACATCCACTTTAATCCAAGAGCTTCTGGAAATCAGTGCTTGTATGAATGTAGCCTTTAAAGTTATTACTCAACATAGATAAATTCCCATCCGTATTCCTCAGGGCTCATGCATACTTGGCTTAAAAAATTCTGCTTTCACAGGCATTTGGCATCTTCTTTCTGCCTGTCAACACACCTCTGTTACCCTACGTGTCCATGCATACATAGGCATTAACAGGCATATTAGAAGAGGAGCGTTCATAGGCAGAAATAACCCATCATCAGCGCATTCAGGAGAGGAACTTTTTGGGCAAAAAAGCAGTTGACATGCCTAAATGCCAGAGCTTTCATTCATTCCAATGGCCAGAAAAAAATAATATCCTGGCAAATGGAATCTATGAATGCTCAAACGCATGGTACACCTACATGTGTGTGAAAAAACATGGCTTTAGGTGCTTTTTTTAACCTTTTGCTGACCACACACCGCAAATATACTGCGGCAAGGTGGCTCTGCTGCACGAATCACCATACCCATACGTCACTCCTCAGGAGCGATCGTGGGGGCACACGGGCGCAGGGATTCGGGAGAGGGAAAGCTGATCTGCGGGGTCGGTGGCTGCGATTTTGCGCTGGGCACCTGCGATCACTCCCCGGGGAGACAGAACGGCGATCTGCCATTATAAACACTGCAGACCGTTATTCTGTCAGCAATCAACACAGGGCTCCTGTGTTCCTCTTATTTAGGAACACAGGTCCCTGTATTGATTCCATAAGCCCATCCGAATCACAAAAAATGGCCTGGTCATTAAGGGGGTAAAACCTTCCGATCCTTAAGTGGTTAGGCTGCTTTTCTACTTCCAGGAGACAAGGCATTCAGGGGAGCTGAACAAACACTCGGTGTACATAAGGACTTACACTGTCTATAAAGTGTAAACCGCTGCACTTTTTTTTTTTTTTACTTACCTGCAAGGCAAAGGCATAATGTGCTAGTATGCGATGCATGCTAGCACATAATGTTAAACTTACCTGAAAACAAAGCGTTCCAGCGATGTGATGCCATCGCTGGAGGCAGCGTCCATCCATACCCGGTCTTCCTTTCCGGGTTCGCGACTCCGGCTCTGCAACTGGCTAGAGCTGAGAGGATGTTACTCCCATGCATGCGTGCTGGGGCCACCAGTCACGGCACACTGCTCTGAAAAAAATGGCATGTTCCTTTAGCGTGCATGCACTAGTGACGTAACTGGCTGCTAGGTCAGTAAATATCTCCTAAGGGCTCTTTCACACACGGAGTGCACACAGAGTGCCAGGCGGACTCCATTTTTCTCAGCTGGGGATCGATCCGCCGATCCCCCGCTGAGCTGGCGGATGACAGCTGTGTCTCTACTTTGTGCGCGGAGACAGAGCTGTCAGGTCCCCATTCATCTCTATGGGGGAATCGGATAGGAATGGACCGTCTGTCCGTTCTCATCCAATCCGCCAGATGGATGGAAAATAGGGTTTCCATCTGTCCGGTTTTGACGGATCAGATGTCAGCGGACATGTCTCCGCTGACATCAGATGCCCCATAGGGATGCATGGGGCGTCCATTCAGATCTGCCAAAAAAACTGACCGGCGGATCTGAACGGTCTCCATGTGTGAAAGGGGCCTAAACGGGGCATGTTTAGGAGATATTTACACTACCTATGGGTAAGCCTTAATATAGAGTTACCTATAGGTAAAACATAAAGATGGAAGTTTACTTCCTCTTTAACAATAGCAGAAACATACGGTGTGCCTAACTTCTCACATTGCAGGGACAAACTGAACATGCCATCATTTTTAACTTGTCATTTTTCATTTAGATTGTTTTGCAGTAATAGCTGATAATTGGAATTGCTTCGGTGGTCTGGTTTATTTGCCTAATGTGCAGTTCTTTGGTTTTGTATTCTATTTTTCTGTCCATGTAGACTATCTGCTTTTCACTGTCTGTTGTGCAGTCCCTCTGTGCAGGAGCTAACTGAGCATGTAAACGGTGCACTTACTCTCTCTTGCGTGACCCTCCCACCCTTTTTTTTTTTTTTCCAAATGACTGAGATGGGCAAATTCCCTTTATGTAGCTGCACAACTAAATTCTATTGAATTCGCTATAAGTAAAGGCATATGTATGTAATGTAGAGAACAGCTGGCAATTCTTTTCACTTGTAGAGAAAGCAGTTTGCAACCTACCATTCAATAAACTTACTTAGGAATATCGTTGTTGCTGTATTACAACACAGATTACATGTAATAGGATTTGACAGGCATTTTTTTTTTTTCCATTGAGAAACTGTTATCGGCATAACAAACAACCTATTTATCACTGTGTCAGGAGCTGTGTAGATTCCAAAATGTCAAATGTCTGTCACAGATCAGCCCCTTACTGCAGCCTTAATATTATTTTAAAATATAGTCACTAGGAGAGAAGAGACAGCGGAAATGCTTCCTCCTGCCTGCAGTAGACCGACATCTCAGCCTAGGCAAAGTCACCAAAGATTAATTATATACAGGATTCATATAGCATCAACAGTTTGCAGAGCGCTTTATAACATGAGGGCAGACAGTTTAGTTACAATACAGATACATACAGGAGGAATCAGAGGGCCCAGCTCGTTAGAGCTTACAATCTAAGGGGCTTTTCACACGGGCTTTCCACCTTGCGGACTCCGTTTTGCTCAGCGAGGATTGATCTGCTGATTCCCATTGAGCAGGTGGATGATAGGTCCGGGTCTGCCTACTTTGCAGAGGCAGACCTGTCAGATCCCTGCTCTCCTCTATGGGAGATTGGATGAAAACTGACCGCTTGTCAGTTTTCATCCGATCCTCCAGACGGATGGAAAATAGGGTTTCCATCCATCTGGATTTCACGGACAGGATCAGATCCGATAGCAGCGGGTGTCAGCAGACATATCACTGCTGACTTTTCGCTGCTCCATAGGGGTGCATGGGGCATCTGATGAGGTCCGCCTGAAAAAACTGACAGGCGGACCTGATCAGAAAGCCTGTGTGAAAGGGCCCTTAAAGGATGGCTATTTTATTATAAGTGTTGTGTATGTTGTGACAAATCAGGAATGTAAGCCTGCTACTTGTAAGGTTTCTGAAGGTCTATGCCACTAAAGCTGGTGGGCTCTATCACCAATCATGAGCAGCCTAGTCAGGGTGTGTGTATGTGCAGCTGCGGGCCGGGAAATGCTTCACTGCTGCCTATGGCGGTGTACAGTAACGGCTTCTTGGGGGGATTGCTCAGGTGGGTTGGAACTAAGATCCGAACGTGCCTGAGCCTATCCCTATTTTATTCTAACAACGGGACTCTCAGCTGTCAGAATACACTGATCGGCAGCTACGGTCAATTGGCTGCTGTTGGCTGATCAAGAAAATGTTTTCAAGAAGCCCATTTGACAAAAGTCAATCTGTTAAACGACTTCTGTTGACCAGGCATGGACACACATTGATAAAAATTTGGCCTGTCCCTGCTGAACCGGCCAAATTTAAATTCATCTATGGCCAACTGTAGTCTCTGCTGAAAATGCAGGAAGGTTTTCCATTAGCTGTATTCAAAAATTCCCAACACTTTGCAGAGAAACCTAATCGCTGTTTCATTATTGCCATTATCTAATTAAAAAGGTTCCTCAAGCATAATTAGTTTCAAGGCAGGTAAGCTCGTATTCTGCGAGAGAATGATCTGCCTCTATGAACATTATTTCTGTTGACTGCTGGAAATAAGAATTTCTCTGATAAAATGCAATTCCCCTTGGGACAGAAAGGGGCACAGCATGGAGGTGGGGGAGAAATGTGATATGTTTTACATTCAATTGAATTAAAGGATACGTTCACAAAAAAAAAAAAAAAAACTGCACTTCTCTTTTTTTGCCTAGCCTAACCCACCCCATCCTCCACAGATTCATACTTGCCTTGATCAGACAGCTTCTGTTATACAATCTGTTTATTAGGGATGGGCTTAGGCATGTTCGGATCGTAGTCCCAACCCACCTGAGCAATCCCACCAGGAAGCCGTCACTGCACACCGCCAATTAGAGGCAGCTTGTGTATGTGCAGCTGCGGGCCGGGAAATACCTCACTACCTATGATTGGTCCTGCCTATAAACGCCCGTCTAATACCCTCTCCGCATTCTAATCACTTTTCAGAGGTGGTGATGTGACACCTTCTCACCGTTGTCTTAACACGCTGTGGCTGAGCCTCAGCCACAATCATTACACATGGTTGCGGGGCATATTGCCATAGATAAGGCTTCTATTGGGCTGGAGATAATCAGAGACGGTAACATAGAAGTCTATGGGGGTTTTAATAGGCAACTGTGGCCAAAACAGTGAAGACTTGCAACACTTAATGTCAGCACTAGAGATGGGCTTAGCCATGTTCGGATCATTGTCCCAACCCACCTGAGCAATGCCGCCAGGAAGCTGTCACTGCACACCCCTAATTAAAAGGCAGCTTGTGTATGTGCAGCTGCGGGCCGGGAAATACCTCAATGCCTATGATTGGTCCTGCCTATAAACCTCCGTCTAATACCCTCTCCGCATTCTAATCACTTTTCAGAGGCGATTGTCTGGTGGGGAGAAGGTGATGTGACACCTTATCACTGTTGTCTTAACACGTTGTGGCTGAGCCGCAGCCACAATCGTTATACACGGTTGCGGGACGTATTCCCATAGACAAGGCTTCTATTGGGCTGAAGATAATCAGAGACGGTAACATAGAAGTCTATGGGGGTTTTAATAGGCAACTGTGGCCAAAACAGTGAAGACTTGCAGCACCTAATGTCAGCACTAGGGATGGGCTTAGGCATGTTCGGTTCGTAGTCCCAACCCACCTGAGCAATCCCACCAGAAAGCCGTCACTGCACACCGCCAATTAGAGGCAGCTTGTGTATGTGCAGCTGCGGGCCGGGAAATACCTCACTGCCTATGATTGGCAGTGTGCAGTGAGGGCTTCCTGGGGATATTGCTAAGTTGGGTTGGGACAACAATCCGAACATGCCTGAGCCCATCCCTAGTGCTGACATTAAGTGCTGCAAGTCTTCACTGTTTTGGCCACAGTTGCCTATTAAATCCCCCATAGACTTCTATGTTACCGTCTCTGATTATCTCCAGCCCAATAAGAACCCTTGTCTATGGGCCACTAATGTGCAGATAGAGCTAGAACAGCAAACACTTGCAGTGCTGAATGTAAACAGACCGCAGAACCTGTTTTTCATTCTGAACAACCTCTGCAGTGTAGAGTATGCACTGTGGAAGTATCTAAGTTGGATATGTTTATCCTTGGCCAAGATGACCGTATATTAGGAGTCCTATAATGGGAGTAAAGATAGGTTTAAATGTCCGTCTATTACCCTCTCTGCATTCAAATCACTTTGCAGAGGCAGTTGACTGTTGGGGAGAAGGTGATGTGACCGTTTGTTTTAACCTCATTTTTGTGTAACAAATGAGCCGCAGCCACAATCATTACACATGGTTGCGTGGCATTTTTGGTGTTAGGCCACATTCCACCCACCGACTGCAGCATGTTGCTGTGTTTTTGTTGCAAGCACAATGCAAAGCGTTGTGACCATGGCATGTGAACACTACCATTTGCTGTCATTGTAGCTTGGGGGGGAGTGGGCAGTTGGGGGGTGCAAAACACATCTCAACAGTTTGAATTTGTTAGTCAAGTCACGTCTATTCAAATTTGCTAGAGCATCTAACTCTACCCTCGCCGCAGATTGACAATGCTGCTGTCCAAAGGTGGCTTTATTACTCTTTCAGTGGTGAGGAGAAACCTTGGAAGTGAGTTACTGGTTGGATCAGCAGGTGAAAAATAAAGGAAAGAAAAGCCTAAAAACAAGAAAATGTATGCAGCCACAACAATTAAGGATTGGTAAGCTGCAGTTAGTACCCTGATCATAGTGGGTGTTTGTATTTTACATATAGTTGTATGTATTTTAAATCAGCTGTAGCCCACATAATGCTAATGGGATTGTCAATAAAATGCATGAGATTGGGGTCCTGCCATAAAGGGTTATTGGGTGAAAACAACCTAGTGGTCTGTGAGTTAAGGGTAAGGGTATTTTAGGGACATTTAGGTCCTGTTAACACTAGAAAGTGGTGTGGTAAACCTATGATCCGTGCACATTTCCTGCAACTCATTCAAAACACACTGCCCTTGCTATCTGCAGTGGGTGTAAGTGCCATATTAACGACACTCAAAAAGCAGGAAGCAAATGCAGCGCGCTTGCCTGTGCTGGATCACATGGTACAAAACGATCACGTGATCCAGTTGTAATGCGTTTCCAAAAGTAGTGCAGGCACTACTTTGGTGCAATGTGGTGTGATTTGAGCCCATTCAAAATGAATGGTCTCCAGTCGCACTGCACTGAATCACATGTGAATTGCACAGGAATGTGGTGTGCATTTCTGTATGATTCATAGGATATTCATAGTGTGAACGAAGGCTTAAGTAGAGAGGAACCTGCAGAAATAAAGACACTTCTACTGTATATGAAAATGTGGACAATGTTTCATATTTAAGCAGGCCATAAATTGCTCGGATTTCAGTTGTGCCCTGCTAAATTTGATGACATTCGAGCAGTGGGTGGCCTTGCAAGCTATCGAAGGAATATTAAATGAGAATTTAGACACTTTAACTTTTGAACAGGTTCAAGAATCTATCAATATTATGAAATATTGCTTATTTTCTAAATGTAATAATTCCATGTAAATTGCAACATCAATTTGGGAAAAAAAGTTAACTTCAAGTAAGGAGTCTAGGAGCTTTGTTTAAAAAAAATATATATATTTTTATATATATATATATATATATATATATATATATATATATATATATATATATATTTTTTTTTTTGGATATCACATCTATGGTAAATCGTTCACTTAAGCATAAAAAAGTATTTGTAACCAAATTACCTCATTGCAGAGTTCAAAAGTAGGTGTGATGTTTGAAGGACTTCCACATTAAGCCCAAGTTTACCTCAAAAAATAAAAATAAAAATCTAAATTATATATACAGAATATACACCCAAATACACAAAATAAGCACAAGGGACATTACTTGCCTTCGATGTGATGTGACCTTTGTGCTTCTCTCTTCTAGTTCAATAGTAATCTTCCTCCTCACAATTTTGAAGTCCGGGACTTCTTTTGCACGTTTTTTACATGTTGGGCAGCTCATTGAAATAAATAGGCTGCCCTACATATGATGTGCATGCTCTGTCACGCCTGCATGTTGTGAACGGACCTAAATGGAGGACGGGTGGATGATTGAATTTGGTTGCTATTTGTCTGTCTGTCATGCTGATGCTTTTGGCTTAAGTGTTGTCTGAGTTGCTCATCCAATAAGAGTATAGAGATCAGGAATTCTGACACTTGAGCACACATACATTATGCTTGTTTCAGGTTAGGAACTGAAAGATACTTAAAGTTTTTTTTAATTTTGCATAGAGTACGGAAGAGCTATAAACCCCTTTCAGTTTTTGCCATCTTTGTCCGATAAGGGAGATTTTCCTTCACTTCCTGTCCCATAGCCAAAACCGGAAGTAAGAGAGAATCCCATTGGAGCAGCCCTTCTCAACCAGGGTTCCATGGAACCCTATGGCTGCTGGAGCAGCCCTTCTCAACCAGGGTTCCATGGAACCCTATGGCTGCTGGAGCAGCCCTTCTCAACCAGGGTTCCATGGAACCCTATGGCTGCTGGAGCAGCCCTTCTCAACCAGGATTCCATGGAACCCTATGGCTGCTGGAGTAGCCCTTCTCAACCAGGGTTCCATGGAACCCTATGGCTGCTGGAGTAGCCCTTCTCAACCAGGATTCCCTGGAACCCTATGGCTTCTATGTGTTCCTTCAGCAGTGACCAACTTCTCCCTCTCAGATGAGTAACCACTATGAACAATGACCTTTTTAGCTATCTGTAAGAGGAAGAGTCTTCTGGTGCGAGCCAAAACCTTCCTTTATCGCTAGAATACATTGCTTTCTCTGAATGGCTGACTGCTGATCAGATAATCAGAGAAAGCAATGTATTCTAGCAATGAATAAAAAGCTTCCTCTGATTGGCTGGGTCAGAGAGGCGGGCTGATGATGTCACAACCTCTGACTTGGCCAGAGGAAGCTTTGTACTGATTGCTAGAATACATTGCTTTCTCTAATTGGCTGAGCTCTGATCAGATAGACTTTACGTGTGTTCCTGCAAGTCTTGGCTGGAACCCAGAAAACAGTGGGGTATGCTGTATGTAACCTCAGCTACATACAGTTTATACCACACATTCAGCAGCCTCACAGGTTAGTGAGGAACATAGGTAATATGGGCCAGCTTGGCCCAAATGAACTATGTAAAGTGTAACGAAAGCTGGAGTAAAGCTGTAAGTGCCGGTTCACACTGACCAAGTCGCCTGACAAGTCGTGCTCCATTCTGTGCAATTGGAACCATTCTAATAGGAGCGACTAAAGTCGCCCCGACTTAGAAAAAGGTTCCTGCACTACTTTTGGGCGAAGTCAGAGCGACTTGCATTGACTTCCATTATGTGAAAAGTCGCCCCGAAGTCGTGTCGCCATAGTGTGAACCAACACAAAGTCAGACAAAACCAGTCCTTTATTTTTAAAAGGACACTGGGAATAGCATGCCTGCATACTCTCTCATGAATGTAATACTTTAAAGCCTGCTTTGGGGTTTATTGGCATTATTAAAAAAAAAAAAAAATGGGCTGTCTAAACACAATACATGTTAATAAGCAAAATATTGCACATTACCTCTAGTGCAGTTAATCTGAGTGAAGCCTTAACATATATCTGACCTGCACATAATTGCTAGTCCGACATGCTTTTAGTTCTTCACAGTGGCCTAAATGTGCTGGGCAAGCCCCATCTTTCACATGTTCCTAGCATAGAAACACCTTTGTAGTGATATGAGCCATGTTTGTCACCAGGTCACAATTGGACTGGGTGCTGTGCTGTGGACACAGGGATAGAAAATGTCTGGGATTTGTTATCTGTAAATCTGTGGTTGGAAAGAAAATTCTGGGTGGTCCTGGAGAGCATTGTAATACACTAGAAGAATGAACTGGTGTCTTCTACTGCCTGCAGACGTGGATATAAATATTTCTCTAGCGCTCATCGACAGACGTAGTCCTCGGTGATACACCACCTTCGGGTTATGTTACCTCCGCAGGAGCAGGACTAGACAGGAAATTAAAAAGCTCTGGCCACACCCTAGGGGCAGTCCCAGAGGGTATATCCTCTCTCTCTCTGCCTCAGCAAATCAGTTATTTTCTGTCTAGTTAGGAGTAAGGACCTAGACACCTTGCTGGGATCTTAGGTCCTGGCAAGAATTTTTTCTTAAAGGATTTTTTTAGACAGCTTTTTTCTCCAGTGTTCCTGTGAGATCTTCAAGCAAGAAAGCTGAACTGGGCGACGGGCTGGATGTTGAGATCCGGTGGTCACCCCAGTTCAGCCTACGAGCGCGTGCAGGCCATAGCTCCGCGCTGGGTCGGCCGCGACAAAGTCCCATTAAAGGACTGTCCACGCGAGTTAAACGTCTCGCCGAAACGCCAAAGACCATGAGTCACGGCGTCCGTATCGGTCGACAGCCCTCCCGCCCCGGTGGAGAGGGGTACTGTCAGGAGTTGGTGCCCGCCTGGTTCCGGTATGGTGAGTAGTATGTTCCCCCTTTTTCCCTGACGGGTTTTGTGGTGAACGCGGGCCCCTCTCTGTATGGTAAGAAAGAGTCCTTTCTATCCTATAACATGTCACAAATCCTCCTACTTTGAGTGTGATTTATGTGTGCAAAAGCCAGGAGGCTTGGCTTGGGAGCTAACAATCTATTGTATACATGTTTTAAAGATGTAATCTGTGGCATTCTGGGAATCTTATGGGTTAAGTATAAGCTACCTACCAGTCAGAAGCCACGGACATGTAGACTGCCTTCCAAATCAGATCTCCAGCTATTAGCAGGCCTCCCGAACGGCCACGCGGTCCGCCAGGGCCGGTACCGCCAACCACGCCATATCCCCATGCAGAGAGAGTGTTGTGTGCCCTGCAGCACACCGCTATTCAGTTTAGGCCGCCGCCATTTTTTTTGCTGGATCGCACGAGCCGCCATTTTGGCGTAGCCTCGTGTCTCCAGCATGGGGGCGGCCATGTTTGAGGTGATCCTACACCTCGTGGAGCTTGGGGGAGGCGCCGGAAGGCGTACAGAGGGGCGGAGCCGCCTCCTTTCTTCCTGGGCAGCCAGCCAAAAGACTTCCTGTTTGTCAAGACAGCGCTGTAAGCTGTTGCAGTTTAACTCTGAGCATCAAGTGGTGAGCCTGGGGGTCTATCTCTCTCTCTCTCGATCGATAGGGATCCCTAAGCAGGTAACACTAAGGGGCTTTTTTGTGGCGCTGGGGTCAGAAAAAAAAAAAAAAAAAAGTTTTTTTCTTTACTTTTGAATTATATTATCCAGGAAGTAACTGGAGTTATTATGGACCCTGCCACACATATTCCCCCACCTGTTTCCCTCGAGGGGGCCTCGGGACCCGCCGGTGCACAGAGTATAGAGTCATTTACAGCAATTTTGGAGTCTATGGTGGCTCGGGTGGAGGCGGCCTGTCAGGGACGGGGGTCAAGGAAGCGACCCCCGCCTACCCCTATACCATCTGACACCTCTGACTCAGATTCAGAGATGGTCACGGCAGTTGCAGGTTCCTCTGCAAGGGCTGTTATCCCAGGTAAAGCCCCCTCAGACAGTGAGGAGGACGCTTCTTCTCTTGCTATAATTCAGGAAGAAGCATTGGTGGACGCACTAGTTGTGGCAGTGCAAGAAACCTTAAAACTTGAGGCTTTACCGGCAGAGGCAACTGAAACAGAGAGGCCTTTTGGGACTAATAAGCCCATCAAGACGGCGAAGGCTTTTCCTGTACCTAAATGTTTTGGTAATCAGATTAAAGGAGAATGGGAGCATTCTAAACGTACCTTTACTATTTCCAAGCGTATTGCTAGACACTATCAGGTTGAGGAATCCATCATTAAGAAATGGACGGTACCACCAGTCGTGGATCCGCCTATTTCCAGGCTGAATAAAGCCACGGTTATTCCAGTGGAGGACACTTCGTCCTTTAAGGATCCGGTGGATCGAAAGATAGAAGCAGAGTCCCGCACTATCTTTTCTCTGATAGGGTCAGCATTTAGACCAGTAATCGTTATTGGTCTAGTTTCCCAGACACTTACGGAATGGGCGAAAATGGTACGCCAAGATCTTAGGGGAAAAGATATTCCCCAGGAGACATCTGATTTGATGGAACAGATCATACAAGGGCTACGGTTTATCTGTGACGCAGCCTTGGACACTACTCCCCTATTAGGGCATGCATATAAGTTAGCAGTGATCCTCAGACGTGTGCTGTGGTTAAAATGCTGGTCAGCTGACCTAGGTTCCAAAAAGACCTTGACCAATCTCCCCTTTCAGGGGAATCGTCTATTTGGAGCCAACCTAGATGAAATCATTAAGGATGCCACTGGGGGCAAGAGCACTTTTTTGCCACAGGCTGCAAAAGCTAAGGGACCTCGCAACAAGCGAGGACCTTTCTTTACCGCCCATAAAGGTCGCCCGGCTGGTACTAGCGGGAAAGGCAAGACTCCTCCAGGAGGGTTCAAGAAGGGGAGCAACCCAGCCAAACCCGAAGCAAAGGAGTACACAGCCTGAAGGTGCGCCCCCACCCGGTTTCAGGGTGGGGGGACGTTTTCACCGGTATTCAGGACATTAGATCGAGCATCAACCACTACTACCGGTGCGATTCTTCCCTTCCAACATTTAAGTACCACAGGAAGCGGTAGTTACCGTTCCCTGAAAAGATCTTTTCCTTTACCTTTTCCTAAGATTAGTCCCTATACCTCACAGGAATCGGATCTGGTTGACCAGATAGGCCAAGTAGCCTCTAGTCGGGTGACTTCGGTCCCTGAGGTTCAACCAGAAAAGATCACCTTTCCTGATAACTATCAGGTATCTGATAAATGTGTGGGAACAGAAAACGACCAGACTTTCTCGGATGGTCGGGGCCAGATAGCTCTAGGGACGCCTGGTTCAGATCCAATCAGCGCCAGTGGTCCTAGAAATTCTAGGCTGGCCTCCTCAAGCCGGCCTGGCCGACTTGGACATGTTAGTCGCAGACGTTCCGTGGGAACTTCGTCTCAGGGAGTGTCTGTGGTCTCAAGGACCAATTTACCTTCGTGCTTTACAGTCGCTGGTTTTAATGGCCTGGCCATTGAGACCCAAGTACTGAAGGACAGAGGTTTGTCTACTTCAGTCATTCCTACCCTTATTAAAGCAAGGAAAGCGACTTCCAGCAAAGTCTATTATCACACATGGAAGACTTATATTGCGTGGTGCGAATCTTTAGGATTTCCTCCACGTACCTATTCGGTGACTCGAATATTGGCCTTTTTGCAACAAGGGGTTGAGCAGAAGCTAGCCTTGAGCACCATCAAGGGTCAAGTTTCAGCATTAGCAATCTTCTTTCAGAAGCCTTTAGCTACCAAATCCTTGGTGCGGAATTTCATCCAGGGGGTGCGGCACCTGGCTCCTCCAGTCCGCGCGCCCTTACCGCCCTGGGATCTTAATTTGGTTTTGTCGGTTCTACAGAAACCTCCCTTTGAAAACATCAGGGAGATTCCCTTGCTTACTCTATCCCAGAAGGTGGCCTTCTTGGTGGCTATTACTTCTGCTCGCAGGGTGTCAGAACTGGCTGCATTATCATGCCAGTCACCATACCTAGTGATTCATAGGGATAAGGTAGTACTTCATCCTAAGCCATCTTTTCTTCCCAAGGTGGTTTCAGATTTTCATCTGAATGAAGATATTGTACTACCTTCCTTGTGTCCTCAGCCCAAGCATCATCGGGAACATGCGTTGCATTCCTTAGATGTGGTTCGGGCAATCAGGGTATACCTGAAAGCTACGGAATCTTTCCGTAAGACGGATTCACTTTTTGTGATCACGGATGGCCCCAGAAAGGGTTTGCCTGCATCTGCCGCGACCATTGCCAAATGGATTAGACTAACGGTGGTACAGGCTTATTCTATTAAGGGTCAGAGTCCTCCGTTCCCTGTTAGGGCGCACTCCACTCGAGCGCTCAGTACTTCCTGGGCCTTTCGCCATCAGGCGTCAGTGGTCCAGGTATGTAAGGCGGCCACCTGGTCGTCGGTACATACCTTTACAAAATTCTATAAAATTGATGTGACGGCATCGGCGGATGCCTCATTTGGCCGCAAGGTTTTGCAGGCCGCAATTTGAGGAGACCGGTGGTCTACCTCGAGGGTTTTTTTCTGTTTGAAAAAAAAAAAAAAATGTGTTTTCTCTTTTTTTTGGTTGAGTCTCATCATTAAGGATGAGCATTGTAAACTTCTAGTTGGCACCGGTTGGGCCTTCTAGATTGGGATTTGATTTCCATTTTCCCACCCCTCAGTTGTGATACTGCTCTGGGACGTCCCGAAGGTGGTGTATCACCGAGGACTACGTCTGTCGATGAGCGCTAGAGAAAAATGGATTTTTGTAAAATCTTACCGTAAAATCCTTTTCTCTTAGCTCATCGACAGACGTAGTCCCCGCCCCTCTGTTTTGGAGTTGGGTTGGGTTAAATTCTCTAAGCACTGCTTTTTCACATAACTGATTTGCTGAGGCAGAGAGAGAGAGGATATACCCTCTGGGACTGCCCCTAGGGTGTGGCCAGAGCTTTTTAATTTCCTGTCTAGTCCTGCTCCTGCGGAGGTAACATAACCCGAAGGTGGTGTATCACCGAGGACTACGTCTGTCGATGAGCTAAGAGAAAAGGATTTTACGGTAAGATTTTACAAAAATCCATTTTTTTTACATATTTTATATTTGAAGATGTTGAATGTTGTGTTCTAGAGAAGGCAGAATGTGTCCTGAATAATAATGTATGTACCTGGCAAAGGAGATGATCCCAGACCGCCAAGGCAGACAGAGCCATTTATCAGTATGCAGTCACTGCACAGTAACGCTATTCCATACAGACTAGGCCATTTTTACCAAGCCCTTCCCTTTTTCTGATCACAACAAATTGGTATGTGATTGCCAATGATCGGATTTTGTTTAGGATGAAGAATGGAATTATATAAACATTTTATTTTCTCTGTCTCTATGGCCTTCGTATCACAGGGCCAACAATGTTGTCTCTTGTGACATCTGGGAAAAGAACAGTAGCTTCCGTGGCCACGTATTAGCGATCTCCTGCCCAGCGGGTTAGGCCATCTATTTCAATGTCTTCTAGGACTATGACAGAAATGCACATAAAATAGTAACTATATACACCGAAAAGGAAAGAGGTGTTCAGTAGTATAAAAATCGCCTGTGTTTTTATACTGTGCAGATGAATGTGCCGGCCTAGTGTTGCCTAGTTAATTTATCATGGGCTGTCACGGACCTTTGCCCTGATAGAATGGAGCTGGAATTGAGGCCAGCTATGGAACAAGAGTCACAGGAGTGTCCAGTAGGTGCTTGTGAAATGAGAGGAGGGGTGTACTGGCCGCCTCTGTGGAAACTGTACGGCCTGGAGCCAAAGGCAACATCGAGAAGACTGTGAGCAGGCGCTGATGAGCAGAGACATCCAGATGCACTTTGGGCAGGGGACATGAGTGCCAGCCAGAAATGGTTTTCATCCTTTTCTTTTACTACGCTGCAATGTTAAGTGCATTTTTTAAAGAAATCTCCCTCCACAGGAGTCTATTTTTTCATTGTCTATTTCAAAGCACAGGGGATGGCATCATTTTAACCAATTACTGTCTAAAATCCTTCGCCTTAAGATGAGAGAACCTTAAGTGTATTTTTACCTTTTGCAGTCAGATTTGATAAGTAAAATGTTTGTTATGCGTTCCCATTCACCGAGCTTCCCTTAGGCCGAGTTCACATATATATGTATATGGCCACTGGTTTGTGCCTGAGGTCCGGTGCGTGTCTGTTCACCGATTTCAGGTGCGAATCAGGTCTGAATTTTGGCTTGAATTTGCACCTGAATCAGGCCAAAAGATGCACAGGACCCTTTTTCACTGTGGGCCGCAGTCGCCCTGGACCTGTGTGAACCGGCCTCATTGAGAGCCGGTCATACTCGCATGTCATGCCAGTTGGATGCTGGGAAACCCACATCCAATTTGCATATGTGTGAACCCAGGGTGAGTGAGGCAGCAGGGGGGGGGGGGGGCAGCAGACGGACCTCACCATACTACCCCCCCCCCCCCCGGACCACACCAGGCCACTCACCATACCTACCCCCCCCCCCACTGGCTCACTCACCCTGTGAAGGTGCACTCTGCTCTGGCGCTCAGTGCCTCCTGGGCTTTCCGTCATCAGGTGTCTGTGCCGCAGGCTTGCACACAAATTTCTGTAAAGTGGATGTGTTGCCATCTGCGGATGCTTCTTTTACCCGCAAAGTTTTGCAGGCTGCTGTTCAGAGGACTTAATCCTCTTTGAGGGTGTATTGTTTTTTTTTTCTGGTTGTCTCCCGTTGTTTTGGTTGATAAGATCAGGAGCTATATTTATCAATGAACTAAAGCGAAAATGGGATTTTTGACTTACCGTAAAATCCATTTCTCTGATGTTCATTAATGGACACAGCACCCGCCCCTCTGTGGAGTTGTAATTTTTGTGACACTGCTTGTAACAAAACTGAGTACCTATAGCAGGGAGAGGGAGTATACCCCTGGGACTGCCCATAGGCGTAGCCAGATTATTTTTCTGCCTAGTGTCCTACTCCTGGAGGGGGCAGTATAACCCAATGGTTAAGAAGATCAGGAGCTATCTGTCAATGAACATCAGAGAAATGGATTTTACGGTAAGTCAAAAATCCCATTTTTTGCCACATAGACCTCAATAGGAATGCATGGAACGCACATGTAAAATGCATTTTTAGTGCATTTTTTGCAGAATATTGTGTTTAAGTCCTTCTACTGACTGATGCAGTGCAGGGAATTGCATGTGATTTGGACAGAAATTGCACTGCATTCCGTATTCCTGTTCAAATTGCATGCGATTCTTTGCAGTGTGGTTTGAGCCCATTTATTTTGTATGGGTCAAATTGCACCGCACTGGTACCAGATCTCATGGGTGTTCACAGCCACGAGGTCTGATTCAGCCATTCGCACTGCATTTTGTGAAACATTTTTGGGGTGTCGTTGACACCAGCAGCAGGTTACATGTATGAAGTGCGATTGTGATGCAGTTCAGGAAACGCACAGGAATCGCTGCGAATCCTGCCCCACATTAGTGTAAATCGGGACTCAATTCCAGTCTCCTCGTACAGAAAACAAATAAGAAATGAGTGTAGAAATGCTCAAAGATTCTCTACAAAAACACACTTAGAAGTGCAGGACTGTGCCCCAGCACTTTTGTGAACCTAGGTTAAAGTGGGGTTTGGGATGTTTTTTATAACCGCTTACAGCACATGGTGTGTTTACGTTAGAGGACTGGCCGTCTACCAAGATTCTGCTTTTACAGAGATTGAAGAGGCAAGGACATTTCAGTGCTTAGTTTGTGAATTTTGAAGATGCATTTCTCCATAATGTCTGTAGGTACAGAAGTGAATGGGGGCTGTATTTAAAGTGCTTTTTTTAGGTTATGTAAATACTTGAATGTGCCTTGTTTGGCACTTTCACCTTAGGACAATTGGGTTGCACTACTGTGGAGGTGGCTAGGTCAGAGTTCTTTGGTTACCCTCTCAGAGTTTATACTGCCCGACCCTTCCAATGTATGGGGAAAACAGTAGAAGTGGGACTCTCTGCTATACAATCTGAGATGCTATGGAAACTGCTGAGAGCCACAACATAGAAAAAAAAGTTGTCAGAGAATCATCTGTTTTTCTTGATATGTATATAGTATAATCTGCCTAGCACCTAAAGGGTTTGTTTTCACTAATGGCAAGGTCTGTGATTTGATTTCTTTTTAAGGATGTTTGTCAGGCGGTGAAGAGGCAATAGGTCTCACCATTTTTTTTTAACCCCCTAAATGTTGCAGTACTGCGCCACAACTGTGTGCATTGCGCGCGGATGCAGGGTGTTTGCAGTGTGGCCCCAATCACTTGAATAAGTTGTGATGGGTGGGCGGCAGCGCCTGCTGAATGCAACAGGGGGTATAATTTGTGTCGGGCTGTAAGCGACGCATCACAACTGCAGCATGTATGTACACCTCTGACTAGCTAAAGGGAGGCCGTTTGGGAAATTAGAAATGCAGCTTAACTGCATGGTTTTACTGAACCCCCCTCAAACAGCGAACCTCTAGAGTTTAATGAACCTTTGGATGTTCCCGTGAAGGATCTACAGGAGTGTATAAATAGCCCATCTTCCAGGTGCAGGAAAGGAAGGTAGAAGCTGAGTATGAATGCAGGTTTATTTTTGGCAACTGAGAACACCCTACTAGTTAGTGGAATTACAGGAGGAGTGTAACAAAGCCCTAAAGTCTTGGTCTCTATTATCTTATTCTGATCAGGTATGGAGAATCCTGACCTAAATGAAAGGGAGTAACAGCTCAATATAGGCAATGTGTGGCACCTTCTTTTATGCTCTATTAGTTGGCTTGGTTACATTTTGCTTTGTCTTAGGATTTCTAGTTACTCTGATCGATAAAGCAATTATACAGGAAATATTATTGAAACTGCATTACTGATTAACCTGTGGGTGGTTTTTGAAATTTTTTGAGATGTAATGAGACTCTAATAGAAAACTGCCAGCACTGGGCATCTTAACTACCACTAAATGTCTCTGAACCTCAACATATAGCCAGCTGTTCAGGTATGCCAGCAGTAATATCTAGTAAAAAGTACAGTGCAGGATTGAATCAAGTTCTGATTTCCAACTCCACCCTTCCAATATCTGTGGTTGAACGGTTAATTTTTTTTTTTTTTTTCAACAGTACCAGAAAGAACTGCCAGGATAGCAATGGAGGGCAGCATACCCTAAACTGCCAATTTAAAACTTCTGCTATAGAGGAAATGTGGACACAGCTGTCAATAGTAATTAGTACTTGTGGCCTCTATGGTAACTTAAAAAGTCTGTGCACTTTAACCAAGGAAGATATGTTCTTTCTGAGTTCAATTTTCACTTTGAGGACTTCTTGAAGGGCAAGTTTACTTTTCAGAAAACAATCTATACATTGTACACTGCACTAGCAGTCCCAGGGCCTGTTGGTGTCATAATGCTGAAATGGCAAGGGGTCATTGGTCAAAGCAGTTTTGTGAATGTGCTTACAAATTTGACTGTTGTCTTTCTTTTGGGATTGGCCATTCTAGAAGAGTTAAGGCCCGTACACACGATAAGAAAATTTGAAGTAAAACTTTGTCAGACGAACGATCTGCCGATTTTCGGATTGTTAGCACAGTGCTTTTGACAGCCGATTACAAATTTTCGGATGACAAAAGCTGAGTGTGCAGGCTATAAAATTTTTATCATACATGAACACATTGTATGATTTTCCTTTTTGTTAGTACAGTTTTTTCGTCCGCTAAAAATCGTAAGAGCAAGACTAGGCATGCTCAGAAACAAAAGAATACATACAAAACAATTCAACACATGACATCACTTCTGAAGTTGAGTCCTGTCGTACAAGAATTGTCGCATGAAAGTAACCTCTTCACTTTTGATATGAGACTAGCATGCAACAAACAAACATAATAATCTAATCGTGTGTACGAGGCTTAAGGCTCAGAAGAGATTCTTACGGGTAAAGCACGGTCGTATGGCTGTGCTAACCAATGACAGCTCGCCATTGCAAGCATTGTGATTCTTCCATCCACTCTCCACACCCCAAGGCTTTACCTCTTTGGAACTAGTCACTTTGCTATACAGGGCTTGAATCCTGGGCTGGGGAAGAAAGAGAAAGATAATGCTCTGAGCTCCAGCCAGATAACGAGGCAAGCTCTATCTGACTTTCTGCAACTTCTATTGCACACTGAAAGCAAGTATTATGCAGTGAAATCAGTGTGAGCATTTTAGTATAGCAGAGGCGCTTGTACAAATAAGCAGTCTTGAAGGTAAGGCTGGAATTCGGCTTTAAGCCAAACGGAACCTTCATTTAAAATCCGGTAATAGCATGCCAGGTGCATCAAATCAAAAGCTGAGCAAAAGCCTTACATGTTTTTATTTCTTTCAGAAAACAGACACAGTCTGAATAGAAAAGACTATCCCTTGCCATCATGCTGGAGAAAGGGGCCCTTGGTCTCAGTGTGGAAGCAGTGTTCTCTCTGCAGGGGTCTAAAACACTCCAGAGCTATAGATCGCCAATCAGTAGGGACCATTAGTTTTGCTGATTGCAGAACTATAGGTCTGACTCAGCAGGGGGTGTTGGACTTCTGCAGAAAGGACCAATTCTTTCATAAGGGTAGCAAGAGTCCTTCAGTACAGCGTGCCTACAGGGACAGGCTTTTCTTTTCAGGTTGTGAATGCTTTCTAAGGAAAACAAATTAAGACAGTGAACATATTAGGTTGAATTGGATGGACTGATGTCTTTTTTTCAACCTCACAAACTATGTAACTATTAAGACACGTGGCCACTCACTAAAACTAGAGGAAAGGCGGTTTAACCTTAAAATACGTAAGGGGTTCTTCACTGTCAGAGCAGTAAGGATGTGGAATTCTCTTCCACAAGCAGTCGTATCAGCAGGAAGCATTGATAGTTTCAAAAAACTTTTAGATGGGCACCTTAAGGACCACAACATACAGGGGTATACAATGTACGGTTAACAGCAAACACGCACATCATAGGTTGAACTGGATGGACTGAGGTCTTTTTTTCAACCTCACAAACTATTTAACTATATTTTGTTTAAATTGTACCAAACCTTTTAGTTAGCAGATTTAAACTGAAGGTTTAGTTGTCAAAGTCACATGACAAGTTGTACTCCATGATTTCCGATGAGTACCGTTCATATCAGTCGCATGACAAGTCATACTCCATGATTTCCAATGAGTACCGTTCATATCTGTGTGACTTCAAGTCGCAACAACTTCTTCAAAGTAGTCCCTGCACTAGTTTGACCTGACTTTGATGCGTTTTGAGGTCCATAGACCTTAGGATTACACAGGCATTGCTTCGGACCAGACAAAATGGTGGCAAAAAATTGCACGACTTTTAGGTCGCACAAGTGTGAAAGGGGCCTAAGGCAGGACTTCTACGTTTATAATGGCTGAAAGGTTCACTATGTGCAATCTTTGGATCTACACCTGTAATATATTCTTAGATGGTAGAGTAAGCTCATCCACTTTATTGCTAGTTTTTCATTATATCACCACAAGATACAGAGCAGCCAGTCGTAAGCTAAATGGCCATTGGAGTTTTAAGTGCTAATTATTGTGCCTCCTGAAATTATTGATTTTATTGTTACTCAATGAGTATCTGTGATTGGACTCAGTTTAATTGGGTGCATTCTTCAATTACTGTCCGCAAGTTTTTTTTTTTTAACTGGATAGAACTGTTTTGCCAATTAGGGAAATGGTGTATTTTCAGTAGGCAGATACTTTGCTTTTTACTCTAGTTTTTATGACTTTCTGCATATTTGCTCTTTAATTTTGAAAAGAAAGCGGGCTGTCAGTGGCTCTAAAACTATTCTTTCGCTGGGCTTGTTTACACCTGTGGCATTCTTTGAAAAGCGATCCACAATGAGTACAGAGATAACTCGGACTAAGAGCAGGCATAGAACCAGGGCTGGATTTTCCACTTGGTTAGAAGGGATCCACGAGATAGCGAAACATACACTATATTACCACTGGCTTGCACAGAGTCCTGATCTCAACTCGACTGAACACCTTTGGGATGAATTAGAGCAGATACTTCAAGCCAGGCCTTCTTATTCACATCAGTGCCTGACCTCACAAATGCGCTTCTGGAAGAATGGTCAAATATTCCCATTGACACCCTCCTAAACCTTGGGGACAGCCTTACCAGAAGAGTTGAAGCTGTTATAGCTGCAAAGGGTGGGCGAGCTTAATATTGAACCCTACAGACCAAGACTGGGATGTCATTTAAGTTCATGTGCATGCAAAGGCAGGCGTCCCAAGACTTTTGGTAATCTAGTGTACCTATGGTGGGCCACCTCTCCAACATTGCTCAGGCCAGCTAAGCTCAATATGCAGTGACGGAAATATGTTTCCTGCACACCTAATCCCCCAGTCCCAATATCTCCGGGGAAAGGGGGGGGGGGGAGGCAGGGCGAAGGGGAAGTGTTTTTTTTTTTTTTTTTTTTTTTTTTTAGGGGAGGGAGTAGGAAGGAAGGAAGGAGAGGATGTAAGGGGTGCAGAAGAGAAAGGGGGAAGGGGATCTCCTCATCTCTGTAGGGAAGCCAGGACAGGGAGTGAGGTCTATTGGTCCTGCACTAGAGCTACTTGAGATTTATGCCAGAGACACTTGGGGAGCATTGATCATACTGCCAAAATATTCCCAATTCTGTGTACAACACATTTCGCCCTGGACTACTCTGCTTAACAACCACTGACTGCTCCTTAGACTCTCTCTCTATATATATGTGTGTTTGTGTGTGTGTGTATATGTATATATATATATATATATATATATATATATATATATATATATATATACACACAATATAATATGTGTGTGTGTTCTCTCTACCCAGATATTTGAGTAATTACCCTTCTACTTGTATCAGGATCTTTTTATACAGATCAGTGGTTTTATAGTGTATCCAGCATCCCCAAACGTTTCTAAATTAGGTTATTCTGTTTTGCGCAATGTGAATGCGTTCTTCCATCTCCCCTAGTCTTGTTCAGTCTAAGGAAACATTCTCTCAGACTTGGTGGGTGAATGCCTAACCAATGGGCTGGTCTGGCATCATGATCATGTGGACGGTCAGGTTCACAATGCCTGTTTGTTATGGTGCAAAAGATATTGTGCAAGGGGTAAGTTCTAGGGAATCACCAGTCATTCTAGGGAATCGCCAGTCACTCTGGTCACTATCTCATGTACCTTCAACCAGTAAGCAGTAAAGCCGGTAGGAACCAGCTGAATTTTGATCCATCTATGGGCAGGCTGGTTGTACTGAAGTGGATCTATCACTCAATTTCAGTACAACAAGCTTGTTGGTTTTATTCTCTAAGATAACTGTCACCCACTATAGCTGCCAACCCTAATCATTGTGTTCTGACAGTGGGAAAGCCTCTTGCTGTCAGAATACAGAAGTGCAATGGGAGCGATTAGCCAATCAACACTGAATGCGTTGATGAGGTAATCGAGCGCTTTTCGTTCCTTAAACCCATGGTTGAAGGAAAGTAAATTGCTTAAAGTATGGCCAGCCTAGGATGTGGGCAAGAACACCACCTGTGTAAAAATGATCCCTCCCCTGTCAGACATCATTCGAATGTTGATGATATTTTATGGAGGCGTTTCGGCACCTTATACCACCTAGTTCAAATCTTAAAAGCATTTTCTTTGATGCTGACATTGAGAGGCCTCTTATGCATCACCGGATTCACATACTCCCATGCCTAGTTATCCAGCTGACACTCAAGGTCTAATTCCCACACTTTACATGCCGGGCCCTCTCCAGGATATTATGTGCAAAAAGAAGTGCATAGAAATGAGAAACCAGGTGTCTCTGTGGGGAATGCCTAGTGCAGATCGCTTCAAACGGAGACAAGGGTCTGCCAGACATCTGTTTTTTCATTGATGCTTGTAAGTTGTGGTGTATCTGAAGATACGACCAAAGAGGAAAGCGAGCCTCTGGAAGATGCATCAATAAAATTCATCTATCCATGAAGATTCCCTTATGGAAGAATTGATAGGTCAGTGGAGCAAAGCTTGGCCATGTAGTTTTCAGGAAGGCCCTGGACATTCTAGGGGTAATATCTGGGTTCAGCCAGAGCAGAGTAAGGGGGCCAGGTACCGAAGTGATCCCACAAGTGATACAAGCTGATCTGAAGCATTTCAAATATTCTTATTATGTGGGAACAATGGACGTAGTCACACGAGAGTTGACTAATGCTAACCATATACTATCGCATTTTCCTTCCTGGTTGTTTAATATCCATGTCGAAATTTGTTGGCTTCATGGAAGTAAGCATCTTTGCGTTTTTATTAGCAACATGTTTTCAAGAGAAAGTCAAGTTAATATCTTAATTTATGTGCTTAATATATTGTTTAAGACATGCTAGTATATAAATCAGATGGAAACCATTCTCTTGGCATTCCCTTTGGAACAGAAGCATTTTGGGTTTAGTGCTACGTAATGTTGCAATTAATCAAAATTTAAAGGCTACTTGTTTCTAATGAAGAAAACATTGACCAAACACGTTTTCTCCATAGTTGTCAGCTCTTTGCTTACTTCTCTGTATTACCAGCTAATGCCTTTTTAATGTGTCTGTTATTACAATGTGTTTTATCTTAATTGTCTTTGGTGTAAAATGCTTCAGCACAAAAGATAGGGGTTTTAGTTAGAGCATAAAAGAAGAAAAAAAATATTTTAAAGTGCTAATTATTATATCATCTGTGTACCATTTACAAACAAGCCTACACAGGGAACTGCTTATCCAAAAGTGCACATCATCTAAATTAGGGTTAATTAGAGCCTCTCCCAAATAGCGGATGCTTCATCAGCAAGAGAATGGTGAGCAAATAAATCTAATTTCCCTTCTACGAAAATCTTTGCAAGCTTAATTACTATAACAACAACATTTCTTCTTTTCATTAGAGGGACAGGGTCATTATTAACACAGTGTACTATCTGCTATAGCGTGCAGCCCGCTTCCACCTTTCCCAGGTGCCCCCAGAGAGGGAGAAAGGAGCGGGCAGCGTTCATCATATGCTGACGAGCCCAATTAAAGCACTTTGATATTTTGTGTTTCGAAAGCTTCTCCCAATGTTTGCACAAAACTCTGGATCCTAATTAGATTAATTAAACTGGTATTATGTTAATGTGCAGCTCTTTTTAACCATTTAATTTCTATAAGACATGCATTGTAACAGCAGCACACAGAGCTGATTAAAGGAAGAATTGATCAAGATAATGTGTTGGCCTAAGTTAGATGCAACGTCCTAAATGCTTATAAATGGATGACCTTCATGTGGGTATTTTTAAAACTGCATACCATGTGGCTTCTTTGGGGCCCAGAAGCACAGGGTGCCCCCACAACTGCCTGGCTACAAAGTGATTTATGCAGCTTACAATAGGATTTGGATAGATGCATTTGAATACAATGAATGGATTTCTAGTTTGGAAAGCTTTTTGTGATGGTTCTAAACACCAGTAGAATTTTGTATAACTAAAAAACTCACCTTTTGAAATGGAGATAGAGGCCTAGGGGGTCCTTAATGGTTTTGCTATGAGGCCCCATCACAGATTGTTTATGGTCCTGGTGGCCTAATTAAGAACTTGGTTCAAATATTTTTTTTTTTCCTTAGAATAGTAAAAGAGATCTATTTAGAGAGAGGATGAGGCATCTGTCCATCTTTGTAATGACTGCTGTGCACCTAAACTTGAAGTGCCCTATTCTACTAACTGGCAGAGATTTACAGGCATACTGGGCATTTTTAAAACTGCTGGCTTTTTTTCAGCTCAACACTTTGCTTACTTCTAGTGAGCAAATATTGGGTAGCACAGGCATTTTTGACATTGTTAACTCAGATGTGTCAAGGTGACATTTTTGGCAGCTTGCCCTACAGCCCCCAGCCTATTTATGAATTTATTTTTGAGTACATTTTTTTGGAGGTTATTTAAGGGTTTTTGTGCCATTGGGATTTTGTGTGTACAGAAAATGACCAGGTGAATGAATAAAAGAAATCTAAGTCTGTATGTTACAGCGTTGTTGCCCTGAATGTGTTGACTGATGCAGTCAAAGGGAAAAGGCTGGGTATCAATAGCTCCTGCTCCAATTCCTGAGCGAGGGTTTTTCTTTTTCCTTTTTACCTGTCTTATTCCAAGATGAAGCAGATTAAAACATCAAGTCTAAGTTTAGAGAGAGATTTTAAAACGTCTGACAATTATTTAACTTTTTCTCTTCTATTTTAAAAAAAACTGTACTGAGCACAGCAGAAATAAAAATACACAGTAGAAGTAGAATATGTAGGCAGGATTTTCAACCCATTTAAAAAAAAAGTAACCGCTTACCGACTTGCCAATCATTCCCGACAGAGGAAGAATGGCGGTCTGCCTATGTAAACAAGGCAGATCACCATTCTGTGACAAGGGAAGACAGAGATCCCGTGTTTCTGCTAAGCATGGACACAAATCTCTGTCTTCCCACAATACAAGCACCCCCCACACAGTTACCAAACACTGCCTAGGAACACATTTACCCCTTTGTTCGCCCCTGATGTAACCCCTTTCCTGTCAGTGTCATTAGTACAGTAACCGTGCATATTTTGTAGCACTGGTCACGGTCTTGGTGTCATTGGTCTCTAAATAGTGTCACTTAGTGTCTGATTTGTCCGCCACAATGCCGCAATCCTGCTATAAGCTGCTTATTGCCGCAATTACTAGTAAAAAAATAAATAAAACATTCAATAAAAATATCCCGTAGTTTGTAGACGCTATAACTTTTGTGGAAACCAATAAATACATGCTTATTGGGATTTTTTTTTACCAAAAACATGTAGCAGGATACATATTAGCCTAAACTGATGAAGAAATTTTGATTTATTTTTTTACATTTTTTTTTATTGGGTGTGTTTTATAGCAGAAAGTAAATAATATATTTTTATTTTTTTTGTTTTATAGCGCAAAAAAAAAAAAACTTGGAGGTAATCAATTATCACCAAAAGAAAGCTCTATTTGTGGGAAAAAAGACATAAATTTTATTTTGTACAGCGTTGCAAGTCCACGCAATTGTCAGTTAAAGTAACGCAGTGCCGTATCGCAAAAAAATGGCCTGGTCGTGAAAAGGGATAAACCTTTCCGGAGCTCAAGTGGTTAATAAAATCACCATTGGCTACATGTGCTGCGCACCCTCTCACTGCAGGCAGTATGCAGCCTAAGCGGTAATCTATAATTTAGACAGTAACAGTCTCTGATGCTTCCCTTTTTTTCACAACCTCAGGCAGTCAGCATTGTGATCGGGGGACTTTGGGAGGTCACAGCCAAGGTAAGGAGTGTGACAGACCACTTTCATGTTTCAAGCATAGCTTTGTCTTACTGGCCCATTGTTGCCGTTGTTGGTGCTAAAATCATTATAAGTGATGTTATGAAGAGTCAGCTTTGTATAGGGAACTGACCAAAATTCTCAAAGCTATTGCTGCATGAAAGCTTTTTTTTTTAATTCGAATTACAAGGGCATTTTAGAACATGATGTTCTTCTTAAAATTAATTTTTGGGCAGGCTACGGACTTTCAAGGTAAAACAAACCCTGACTGGCCTCAGTAGGTGCAGACACTGTGGAGCAAATTATCTTAATATTCAAAGCAGAAGCACTTAACCCAACCTGTGGTTGGAGGAAAGAAAATTGCATAATGTTCCATCCTGCCCATGGACGGATCGAAATTTGGTCAGTTCAGCAGGAAGCGGCCACATTTCGATACGTCTATGGCTGGCTTTAGAATGGGGTTGGGAGCAGATTCAATTATAGTTCGGGTTTGACTGGAGTTCTACTTTAAAGTGGCATTGACTATGGAAATATGCAGACATTATTGAATGGGAGGTCAGTCAGCCACAGCTCGAGGAACCCCTAGCAACCTCCGGAGGAACCCTAGGGTTCTATGAAACACTGATTGAGAATGGCTGCTGTAAATAATGGGGCGAATGGAAAGCAGCTCATACAGGGTCCCAGTTTGACTGTTGAAAGGTTGCTCATAAATCCATTACACATACAGTGCATCCGGAAACTTTTCACAGTACTTCACTTTTTCCACAATTTGTTGTGTTACAGCCTTATTCCAAAATGTTTAAATTAATAATTTTCCTCCAAAATTCTACAAACAATACCCCATATTGACAACATGAAAGATGTTTGTTTAAAATCTTTGCAAATTTTAAAAAATAAAAAACAAAAAAATCACATGTACATTAGGATTCACAACTTTTGCTGTGCCACTCAGAATTGAGCTCAGGCGCTTCCTGTTTCCACTGATCATACTTAAGATGTTTCTACAACTTGATTGGAGTCCACCTGTGGTAAATTCAGTTGATTGGACATGATTTGGAAAAGAACACACACCTGTCTATACAAGGTTCGACAGTTAACAGGGAATGTCAGAGCACAAAGCAAGCCATGAAGTCCAAGGAGCTGTCTATAGACTTCCGAGACAGGATTGTTTCGAGGCACAGATGTGGGGAAGGGTACAGAAACATTTCTGCAGCATTGAAGGTCCCAATGAGCACAGTGGCCTCCATCATCCATGAATAGAAGAAGTTTGGAAACACCAGGACTCTTTCTAGAGTGGGTCGCCTGGCCAAACTAAGTGATCGACGGAGAAGGGCCTTAGTCAGAGAGATGACCAAGAACCCGATAGTGAATCTGACCGAGCTCCAGCGTTTCTCTGTGTAGAGCGGAGAACCTTCCAGAAGAATGACAATCTCTGCAGGACTCCACCAATCAGGCCTGTATGGTAGAGTGGCCAGACTTAAGCCACTTCTTAGTAAAATGCACATGACCGCACACCTGGAGTCTGCCAAAAGACACCTGAAGGACTCTCAGACCATGAGAAACATAATTCTCTGTTCTGATGAAATAGAAATCGAACTCTTTGGCCTGAATGACAAGCATCATGTCTGGAAGAAACCAGGCACTGCTCATCACCTGGCCAATACCATCCCTACAGTGAAGCATGGTGGTGGCAGCATTACACTGTGGGGATATTTTTCAGGGGCAGAAACTGGAAGACTAGTAAGGATCGAGGGAAAGATGAATGCAGCAATGTACCGAAACATTCTTGATGAAAACCTGCTCCAGAGTGCTCTGGACCTCAGACTGGGGTGAAGGTTCATCTTCCAACAGGACAATGACCCTATGCACACAGCCAAGATAACAAAAGAGTGGCTACAGGACAACTCTGTGAATGTCCTTGAGTGGCCTAGACTTGAACCTAATTGAACATCTCTGGAGAGATCTGAAAATGGCTGTGCACCGACGCTCCCAATCCAACCTAATGGAGCTTGAGAGGTCCTGCAAAGAAGAATGGGAGAAACTGACCAAAAATAGGTGTGCCAAGCTTGTAGCATCATATTCAAAAATACTTGAGGCTGTAATTGGTGCCAAAGGTGCTTCAACAAACTATTGAGCAAAGGCTGTGAATATTATGTACATGGGATTTTTTTTTTTCATTTTATTTTTAATACATTTTTAAAGATTTCAAACAATTTTTTTTTTTCACGTTGTCATTATGGGGTATTGTTTGTAGAATTTTGAGACAAAAAATTAATTTAATCTATTTTGGAATAAGGCTGTAACATAACATAATGTGGAAAAAGTGAAGCGATGTGAATACTTTCCGGATGCACTGTACCTTTTTTATTTGCTGCGTGTATTACTGACTACATGTATTTTGTGATCTGTAACTAGTTTCATTTCTTGTAGATTGGGAAAAAATATCTAAAGAAAGCAAAATTAAACCGCAAACATCTATATAAGCATTATGCCTGTTGCTATTACTCTACATATTCTTTTTTTTTTTTATTGGATATCTGCTTGTGGTGTTTGACAGCATTTTCTGGATATTTTTGCTATACTTAAAGTAGAGGTAAACCTAAACTGGATAATGTTTAATTTTGCAAAGTACTGTGTAGCATAAGCTGTTGCTATGCTTTTTTTCTTAAGGGAAAATATTTTTTCATGTTTCTTTCTTTCACCATATTTTTCATCTTAGTGTTACCGATCTCCTGCAGCCTCTTTGCAACCACTTAACATTTTGCATATACTTTCTCCAGTGGTGGCTGCTAGGGATGCATTGATACCAATTTTTTAGGACCGAGTACGACTACCGATAATTTTCTCAAGTACTCAATTTTAGCGTCACATTTTTTTAGGGCTTATTCCCACCATACATGCATGAAAACTGATGGGAAAACCTCAAAGATTTCTCTTGCAGAGGCATCAATTTCACATCAGTTTTCATGTGCGTTTCAGTGAGTTTTTACAGCCTATTTACATATGTGCGGGCAGGCCACAGTGCAATTTGAAAGAGTCCTGTGTGATTTCAGACTACAGTTTGCATTGGAATCGCACTTGAACCATGCACTGGACTGAGCTTTGAAATCGCACTGCAAACCAGCCCGCACATATGTGAACCGAGTCTGAAGGTATCCGTTTTAGTATCGGAGCATTTGCACGAGTATAAGTACTTGTGCAAATACTTAGCATCGGCACAGATACCGGCATTGGTGCAACGCTAGTGGCTGCATGTCACAGCTTAAGGCAGGCTTCCTGACTGTGAACAGTGGACAATAACCACACAGTGCATGTCAACACCACAGTTTATAGTTCTCTCCAGAAGCGCAGAGTGACAACGTAGGAGAGCAATTGGAAAATGGATAGGGCGTTGTCACCACATAACAAGAAGTGCCTGAGCAAGGACCTTAATGACAATCTTACCAGGTATTATTGTATTTAAAACTGAAAATGTAAAAATATTGAAAATAACTGTTGCAATATTGAAAATTAATATTGAAATTAGTTTAGATTAAAGCATACACTTCACCATTAATTGGACTTTTCAATTCACTTCCACCACACCCTTCCACACCCTTCACCCCTTCTATGCCCTTGTATATTATGGCATATTTGTTTTTGCATTTAGTAAATGCTTTTTTTCTTACATCTGTGCAGGCACAAAATCTTTTGATTCTTCAGCACACTTGCTGACCCGCAGCCTTTAGGGATGTGTAATGTGTATATCTCAGGAGGCTTTGGGCGGCCGAAGGTACATCATTCTCCCCATAGGAGAGGAATAAGGAAATGGCGAGGGAATACAATGAAAATAAGTTATATACCAAAAACAAAACACACAAAAATATGTGATTGGGTATGATGGAAGGGAGAGGACTTAATTGAGAAGATTGATTGATTAATGGTGAAAGGTCTGCTATAACATGTTGAAAATTATCAGATTTTATAGTTTGGGCTTACATCTTCTTTACTGTGCCACCTTTAAATGAAGCCTATGATGTAGCATGTCTATGATTTTTAATTTTGTAACATTTATTGATTGTCTGTTGGTTCTTCTTTACAGCTGCTTATTAATATGGACAGTTTTTTTATTGGACACACAGTTTTTCGATGTCCTTTTTTTACCTTTTAACCTATATGAATTCTCCATAAAGGGAAATGTAAATGTACCACTACTATGCTGTAGATTTGAAATTTCAAGTAAGTAACTGAAATAAAAATGGTTAATGATCTCTAGCCTACTAATAAGTGATTTTTCTGTTAAAGTAAGATGGATAAAAAGAAGCTAAAAGTAATTATGGTGTTTTTTGAGACAGCTCCGTTACTCTATGTTCTTCCTGTATCTGCAGGTGGTCCTGAAACAGAGGCAGAGGGACGAGGTTTGGAAGATGGTAACAGCGTGACCAGCCAGGAAGAGAGGATTGAGGAAGAGGAGCTGGAGGACGAGTCAATTTACACCTGCAATAACTGCCAGCAGGATTTCGATTCCTTGGCCGAGCTGACAGAGCACCGGACCCAGCACTGCCTCGGAGGTAATCCCAAACTAAGTTTGCAGGTCTGACAGGTGGTTAGCTGAGTAATTGGACAATGCAGCTGTAGGGGGTCTTGGGCGAGAATAACAAATTAATCATGTCAATTTTTTACAGATAATGTCATTTTTTTCTACTGTGCTTTAGGTAGGCTGGTGTACTGGTAAAATGGCATTGCTATTCTTCATTGCATCTTCATTCTTTTTAACTCTTCCTTAGGGCAGTCTTAACTTGTATCTGTCCGTTAACATGTTAAAGGAAACTTGTACTAAGAGAAATACAGATATTGCTGTTACTGACCTCCTGAAAACTCTTTGTCCGCTTGGATCTTGCTTTAGTACTTCTTGGGACACTGAACTAGGGAAAATTTGTGCGTATTAAAATAGGGCCAAGTGAATGTCCGTACTCCTGACCTCTATACTTGTTCCAGGTTTGTGACACAAAGTTCTGAAACCATGGCATAAGACAAACACAAAAAATGAAAAGGTGAACCAACACTATACGCCCTTTCTGGCTTCTCTGGTCCCCACTGCACTTACCTCCATGGGTTCTTAGCTGCACTGCTCACGCATAGCTTAGCTCTTCTTCCCCTTCTTTCAGGATGCAGCAATTCAGATTGGTAAAAGCCAATCTGAATGCCAGCAAGTGTCAAATCAGAATCGCTCTGATCCACCCCAAAAGCCCCCACACGAAAGGAGCATAGGAGCGGGGCTTTCAAATCCCTGTACCGCTGAATCAGCTCCATGAGCAGTGGCAGGTAATCACCCACGGAAGTGCAATGAGGACTGGGGTTAAGAGAGGGTCTACCATTTTTGTTTAACTTTTAAATTTTTTATGCAAATATGAACTTACACTTTAAGGAATCCCAAGTGATAAACCCCTGCTAGATGTCTGCTTAGAAAAAAAATCCCCATGAGTGAGCTCCAGTGGGCGGAGGTAAATGCGTTGGGGATGCTGAATCAGCTCCGTGAGCAGTGACAGGTGATCACCCACGGAAGTAAGTGCAATGAGAACTGGGGTTAAGAGAGGGTCTACCATGTTTGTTCAACTTTTCAATTTTTATGCAAATTTGAACTTACACTTTAAGGAATCCCAAGTGATAAACCCCTGCTGGATGTCTGCTTAGAAAAAAAATCCCCATGAGTGAGCTCCAGTGGGCGGAGGTAAATGCGTTGGGGACGTAGCCAGGCGGGGTCCAGGCTGAGACTGCCACTTGTCCACACACAGCAGGCCTTGTTCTGATGTGCAGCTCCCGGGATCTTCTGCACTTATCTGTCATTGTCTGGAGAGTGGGCAGGCTCCTGTCCCAGCCAGCACTCAGAGCAGCAGGCACAGGACTACATTTCCTAGCAGCCTTAGCAGCTCACATACACACCATAGCAAAAAATTGTTCAGGATAAATTCACCTTTCTCAGCATGTTACATGTTACACCCATGTTTAGGGTATGATTTGTGGAACATCCACCACCTCACCTCACCCCACGATCTGCTCCCTCCCTGTAAGCATGGTTGGGGGGGTGGACCTTTTCCGCACACCCACTGTCACAATTTGAAAAACATAGTTCTGTGAATGAAGGAACTACAATTACCGTCAGTCATTGTGGCTGACGGCTGGTAGTTCTCATTGAACTGCAAGGGCTCTGGTGAGTGCTCTCATAGACCATTGAGGTTTTTGGACTTTAGTAACTGCCTTCTCATATCAGAGGTAGGGGCAGACAGTGTACGGACAGTCTTCAAGAGCCCGACATTGCACCCGCGATCTGCTGATGCAATGCTTTTACAGACTCCCAAGAAAAAAAATTTATAAATGCACATTTTTTTTACCTACTTTAAATTGAGGTATATCTTCAAGGAAAACTGAACCAAAGAACAAAAATGCAATATATTGCAGCTTACAGCCTTAGATGTGGTGGCAGCTAAGACCATTTTCAGCAAATACAGAAAATGTTTGTTGTTCGTGCCAGAAATGCAGTGTTCTATGCCTTCCTGTAAAGCAGCCCATACATGAACCAGTTTTTTTCATTCAACCAGCAGGTGGAAACAAGAAAAAAAAAGTGCTTGAAGTCTCCCCGCTGTCAGAATACAATGCCTCAACAGGGAGTATTTCCCAATCCACCTTGAATGTGTGGATGAGAGAATCCTCCCCGCTGAGCTATTGTATTTTGACAACCGGGAGACTTCCCTGCTGACAGAATACACTGACCAACGCTGTTGGCTATAGCTGGCGGTGCTGATCGAGCAGCAAAAATCCGACAGGGCGGTGATTGACTTCTGTATAACAACCTTGGCCATACATGGATCGAAGTTTGGCCTGTCCCTACTGAAGCATCCAATTTTTGATCCTTGTATGGCCGGCTTAAGCTGCACTGAACACAAACACAGAAAGGGACATGAAGTGTGTTATTTGCAGAATTACCAGGTGAAAATAATGCAAGTGAAGTTTGAACCTAAGCAAAGAAAACCAATGCATCCACCACTCCAAAGACTAGTAACCTGCAATATATTACATATATTACAATTGGTATTACATGTTGGTTTTGGGTTTAGATAAACACTAATCCAAGAACACAATTGTAGTATATTGTGGCATACTAGTCTTTAGGTGTGGTAGCTTCATTCGTTTCTTTGCCCAGGCTACTCTACAAGTGCAAGAAAACACAATGATCTTGCCAGAAATGAAGTGTCCTTGGATCTTCACTGAACTATAATTTCATGTAAAATGTCATCAGCCTTCCCAGTTCTCTTCCGTTGTCTACAGAACACCTAACCCCTGGTTCTTGGTGTTTTATAGTCCAAATCAGTAGCCGGCAGCCAAGGGTGAAAATGCAGAACAGTGAGTAAATGTTGTCACTCTAGGACAGGAAGTGTTACTGGCAGGATCAAATGTTAAAAAAGGGGGGAAAACCGCTGTGCAGCCACCACATCTGGACAGGCAAGTTGCAACATGTTAATTCTTTGTTTTTGGGTTTGGATGCACTTTAAAGTGTCCTGGACTGAAGAACTCCTACTTAGTTATCTGTTTATGTAGGCTTTGGGAAGCTGTGTTTGCCATAACTAAAGCCCTGTACACACGTACCGATTGTCGGCCGTAAATATTCGGCCGACGACCGATCGGCCGATTGTAGGCTTGTTAGTATGATGCTTCCAACAGCTGACATCGCATTTTAGGCCGAACAGAATCTGTCGTGCAGACTTTAAAATGTTTGTTGTCCGTCACTAGAACGGCCGATTGTTCGCCAGTCAGTACAGATTTCGGCCGACAGACAGCAGATTAGCAAGACTGGGCATGCTCAGAAAAGAAAAAAGACAAGGAAAGTTAACCATCACATGACATCACTTCTGCAGTCGGCTGTTGTTGGCCGACAAAATTCGTGTGCAGTCTTTTGCAGTTTTCAACCTACAGGACAGCACCGGACAAAAGACGGCCGATCTTTCGGCCGACGAGCAGTACGTGTGTACGGGGTTTTACCCTGTCTGGACTGTGCTGGCAGATTTCATGAGTTGTAAATGACATCTAAAAGCTGTCCTAGCAAATAGTTAAAGATTTTGAAGCTGGGCTTCTCCATTGTATATTAATGAGAGAAAACACAGGCCAGCCATACACAGGGTGAATTTCTGTCCTGCAACCACGGGTAGCAGGAAAGACATTTGATAGATTCCCCCATTAACACAGACAGCATTAACGTGGGAATCCCTCCTGCTGGGCCATTGTTTTCTGGCAGGGAAAGCCACCCCCGCTGGGGGAAGACCGTGATTATCACTAGAGATAATCGCAAGAGAATCCAGCAGGCTCTTTGTACCCAAGTAGATCGATTGATCAACTTGGTACATTCAGCCTACCCATTACCGGTTGGAATCTTGGCCTATCTATAAATCTTAAATCTGTGCTGTTTTGAATGGGAACACAAAACAAACATAAAGTGATGTTTAGTGACTTATTTATTTTTAACTGCACCAGGCACAGTATTTACCAAGAGGAGTGCCCTGTTTGCTGGTGGCTGCCGTGTTCCCTTGAAATCCTAATCCTCTGCCCCTGTCACTCGTCAAGTGCCAACTATGCCCGTCCTTTCTGCCCTTGTCCTCCATTCATCGAACCTATACTATTAGTTCCCACAATGAAAAGTGCTTTATGAATTGGAGGAGGCAGACCTTTTATTCATCCGCCCGTCCTCCATTCATAGAGCACTTTTCCTTGTTGGAACTGATAGTATGGCTTCAATGAATGGATTACGGGGGCAGAAAAAGCAGGGGAAGTTGGCACTTGATGAGTGCCTTTCACAGGTGCAGCTGGTCATATTAACCCATGCGGCACCACAAGATCAATGCTGCGAGGGCAGAGGACTAAGGATTTCAACGAACAGCAGCAACCAAGACAGTCCTTACCACCACTGGTGCTGTTAAGTTTTTTTTTTAATTTGATTGCAAAAGTGGACATAACACCCTTTAATATGTGTTTAGCTGCTAAGACCTGGGACTGGACTGACTGGCTCCTGAATTCTTCTTTATTCTTTTTTTTACTGGCATGAATAAATGAAACACGGGTCTGTGTGTGAGCTACCCGGTAAGGTCTCCAAGCTGCAGCCCAGGAACCAGATGTGGCCCTTAGCTTTGCTACTCTGGGCCTATTCCTTCCACTGACACCAATGATGGGCCATTATTCCTCCCACTAATACTAGAAATGGGATGTTTACGCCAAAGTCTGTTCCCCCTAAAGTCTGAAGGACAGTAAACGGACACCTTGTTTAGAAATTTAGGAGAACACTGCTGTAAGGGATTTGCATTGTTAGCAATTTCATTTAATTGCACTATTTGTCTATTTTATTTATGATTTTCCTGCCCTAATTTTTCACTTTGAAAGAAAGATTTTGCATGCACACCGATGTAGCCATCATTGATTTTCCAAGGCTACCCCGTTTCTTCGGTGTCTTTGTATGGTGATGGTGCACGCATTGTGCTCTGTAGATTCCCTAGTGTGGCTGACATTAGAGCCCAAAGACTTCACAGCACCTAAATACTTTCAGTTAGCATTTATAAAACTCTTAGGAAAGAAAAGTTGCAGAGTCTTCAGTGTTGTTCTATGGGGCCTTGTTTTCATGCTGTGAAAGCTTTTACTCAATTTGATACCCTGACGCCATAATATAACATAGTGACTGAACAAGGTTTTTAGAAATTGTGTTTTTTGTGTATCTCCTTTTTATTGTTTTATTACTTTTCTAATGGATTATAAACGTGCTTCTCTCTAACATACTGTTCAGATTGTTGCCTGCTCTGCGATTGTGATTTGTAAAAGTGGTTATTTGTCCAGATTGTGGACATTTTTCACAGCCCATTCTCTGTAACATGGTTTCTGGGTGAAAAACAAAACCTGAAAAAAAGAACGAATTTCCAGTGGAGAATCAAGCCGTTTTCTGTGACGCTGCTCACACATCCGCGCCTAAAGAAGCGATAAACGGATATAGAAGTTGTTTTAGGGCTGATTCGCACCACAATGCTGTGCAGCGCGTTAAACAGCCCATTCAAAATGAATGGGCTGAATTGCACAAAAACACACGTAAAAATGGGGTAGGCTGCATTTTTCAACTACACAATGCACAGGGTACAGCTTTTTAGGGCTCATTCACACTGGCTGTAGAATGAATACTACGCTTTAGGTTGCGGGCAGCTGTCAAGTTTGACCCACTGTGAGAAGGTGGTGTGATGTGCATTTTAGTGCAACCGTTTTTTTTTTTTGTTTTTTTTTTTAACCCTTTTTTTCTTTAAGGCTGCATTCACATGTCAGCGTTTGGATCGCAGGCAGAACCGCCGCGGTTCCGCCCGCGATCCGGAGATTATTGCAAATCGCGGGACGCCTAGCGTTGCCCGTTGATTTGCAATAGCCCCCCAAACGCTGAGCGATGTTGTCGCGATTTCCGCCTGCCGAATCGCGGCAACATCGCGCAAACAAAATCGCGGGACGCAATACGCTCCAAAGAAGCTCTTGTACTTCTTTGGAGCGTATTGCGTCGGCAGGCGGAAATTGCGGCAACATCGCTCGGCGTTTGGGGGGCTATTGCAAATCAACGGGCAACGCTAGGCGTCCCGCGATTTGCAATAAACCTCCGGATCGCAGGCGGAACCGCGGCGGTTCTGCCCACGATCCATACGCTCACATGTGAACGGAGCCTAAGTGCCCAAATTGACACTTCATGTCTCCGCACAGCAGCACAATGCACTGCTGCATGTGGTGCTTACTGGTGTGCTGCAGTAAAATGCTACATGTCTGCATTTTACAGCAGCTCAGGGCACCCAAATCCGGGCTGCGATGCAGTGTGGTGAACAGGGCACACCGGAAACAATTTATTTCTATTGCCACGGTTCGGAACGGTACACCTTGATCAGGCTTGCGTTTCCACCGCCAACAGTACCTCAGCTTAACAGTACCTCAACAGTGTAGCTCCACCCTGTTGGTACGGTACTAATGTGCTTGGTACCCCAACAAAAGGGTCCCAAAAAAGTGTTACGGTTCGGAATTAGGGCACCATTCACAACTTTTGACAATGGAAAGGGCAAAAATTACGTACCATACCGAACCATACCGCTCAGTGGAAACGAGGCATAAGTGCCCTATTGGTGATTGGCATTTATTCATTGCAGAAAAATGGTTGCCATCGCACTTTGTGTGAACAAGCCCTTAAAACGTGTTGGGGGAAATTCACAACTATGCATGTAACATGCCTAAAGCTATCACAAAATGGATCACATTTGGACGGTTCAGCAGGAACCAGCCAAATTTTGATCAGTGTCTGGTCCTCCCTGTTCAAAAGAAGTTCATTTTTTTTTTTGACCAAAAGATACTGCAGGCCAGGAGTCCTAATCAGCAATTGGATGTTGGTGAATGTCTGATTCATTGTTTTATTTTTATGCCCTTCCGTGACATTTAATGAAAATAACCTTTGGGTCCTTTCACACGGTCCGCCTCTGTAGGCGGATCCGTGCTGCTCAGCAGGGGATCGTAAACACTGAGTAGGAAAGGAACAGCTCCCTCTCCGTTCTGTGAGCGGAGAGGGAGGTGTCAGAGCCCCATGCATCTCTATGGGGGAATCGGATGAGAGCGGACTGCCTGTCCGCTCTCATCCGATCCGATCCACTGGACGGATGGAAAATAGGGTTTCCATCCGTCCGGATTTCACGGATCGGATGCGGATGGCAGCGGGTGTCAGCAGACATGTCTCCGCTGACACCCGCTGCCCCTTAGGGATGCATGGAGCGTCCGATCAGATCCGCCTAAAAAGCTGACAGGCAGATCTGATCGGAGCTGTCGTGTGAAAGGACCCTTTCTATAGCTGCCAATTAAAGTTGGTTTTGAAAGGTATTTTGGTTCTTTTTCTGTCTACCAAACTTTTTTTTGTTTTCCATATATTTTTTGTGATTTCTTAAACGTATCGTTTCAATGGCACTGAGGTCCAGACTTCTACTTCAGCTAAGTTACTTGGTTGTTAAATGACTTCTGTATTACGGCTCATTTTCACATTGCATGATCAGACATGATTTAAAGGGTAACTCCACTTTCAAGGAGAAAAAAATCAGCAAATAAAGCAAAAACAATATAGCGTATACAATTGCCATGCAAATCGTATTGTAATTGAATGTTATTAAAATAACCTTTCCTTTTCGTTCTGCTGCTCTGTAATTTTCTGTAAATGTAATGCAATATGGCTACCTGGAGCTGTTCTGTACACAGAATGTGTACTGACCACCCCCAGAAACATCATTTCCTGCTTGTGTGATTGGCTTACCAATTTTTCCCAGAAGTCTGCCTAAGATAAAAGTCCGATTTCTGGCATCCCCTGCAACAAAAATGTCATTTTTGGTGAGATACTCCCAATAGGAACACGTCTAAAGGGATGCAGACCCAGCAGCTTTCCTCATTAGAGACCTGCAGCTGCCACAGCTGATAGATAATTATGAAACCACTCCCATTTGACCCACTCAGCACTGAGGCAAAGAAGAACAAATAGTGATTTCTTCAAAATAACAAAAGATAGGAATCTGCAACAAAGTTTGTTAAAATCCCTGCAATGTACAGAGATTTCCCAGAGGGGAATGTTTTTTTTTCTCAACAAAAGTGGAGTTGCGCTTTAAGTTTTGGATGAGACAGATACTGTGACATTCTGCTGCTGAATATCTTGATAAAGCTATAGGCCTCCTTCATACAGGCAATTTACATATATGCAGCAGATTCTAGTGACAAGGAATAGAAGATTCCTGCAGTTGGGCCATCGCTTTTCTTATGTATCCGCACACATAATCCGATACTTCCAGGCTTGGACATCTCTCCCTAACTGCAGGTAATCACTTGGTGTATGGATAGAAGCGAACAGGGATGGCTGCTGTCAACCTGTCATTACTTTGTACAGGCTGAGCAGCCAACGCTATTCACATACACCTGTCATTCCAGCCACAAGATTCCATTTATTCTTGCTGCTGGAATCTGGTGTATGCGTGTAATCACCCGCGTAAAGGAGGCCTTAAATCACTCTTCCCTATGTAATTGCAAGCTACGGAGGGCATGGAGCAGAAAAAAACCTGCACCATTCTGCTGCTTTGACAATTGGAATGAGGTGTGAGGTTGGTATGCTTTGTATTCCTCCACCGGCCACTTTATTAGGTACACCTGTTCAATTGCTTGGTAACACAAATTGCTAATCAGCCAAACACATGGCAGTAACTCAATGCATTTAGGCATGCAGAGGTGGTGAAGACGACTTGCTGAAGTTTAAACCAAGCATCAGAATCGGGAAGAAATTAGATTTAGGTGACTTTGAATATGGCATGGTTGTTGGTGCCAGACGGGCTGGTCTGAGTATTTGAAAAACTGCTGGTCTGCTGGGATTTTCACACATAACCATCTCTAGGGTTTACAGAGAATGGTCTGAAAAAGAGAAAATATCCAGCGAGCGGCAGTTGAGTGGACAAAAATGCCTTGTTGATGTCAAAAGTCAGAGGAGAATGGGCAGACTGGTTTGAGATGATAGAAAGTCATTACAACCAAGGTATAAAAAATACCATCCAAACTTGAAGCAGATGGGCTTCAGTAGCAGAAGACCACACCAGGTGCCACTCCTGTCTGCTAAGAACAGGAAACTGAGGCTACAGTTCGCACATCTTCTGATGGCTCCTTCCAGCAGGATAATTCACCATGTCACAAAGATCCATTTATCTCACCACTGGTTTCTTGAACATGACAATGAGGTCAATGTACTCCAATGGTCTCCACACTCACCAGATCTCATTCCAATAGAGCACCTTTGAGATGTGTCGGAATGGGAGATTCACATCATGGATGTGCAGCCGACCAACCTGCAGCAACTGCGTAATGCTATCATGTCAATATGGAGGGATGTTTCCAACACCTTGTTGAATCTATGCCATGAAGAATTAAGGCAGTTCTGAAGGCAAAAGGGGGTCCAACCCGGTACTAGCAAGGTGTACCAATAAAGTGTCCGGTGAGTGTATAAGAGGCTGCTTACACTGCCATTGTAAATACAAGCATTGCCGCAATACATAAAACAAAGGTACTGAGGTGCCAATAATTTAGAATGTCATTCCAATGCATATAGGCAGGTACTGAAATGCACCTGGGCAGCACACTACAACACAACTGTGTGAACCATCTGTGCGTTGTGATGTGCCATATATAAAGTAAAATGTTACATGCCATGTTTTATGTGTTTCTTTGCAGTCTATTAAAAATGAATTAACTCAATGCACATTTCTTTTTTTTTTTTTTTAAATCGGATAATTTTTATTTAATATTTTTGTTTCTCATAAACAAGGTCTATACATGCCCAGCAGCAGGCTCCAGACATAAAATACAAGGGGAAGATAAATGGAGTTGTTGAAATGAATGGTTTAGGGATAGGATCTCTGTAATGCCTCGTACACACGTGCAGATTGTCGGCCAAACGATCGGCCGTCTTTTGTCCAGGGCTGTCGTGTCTGTTGAAAAGTGCAAAAGACTGCACAAGAAGTTTGTCCGCTGACTACAGCCGACTGCAGAAGTGATGTCATGTGATGGTTAACTTTCCCTGTGTTTTTCTTTTCTGAGCATGCCCAGTCTTGCAAATCTGCTGTCTGTCGGCCGAATTCTGTACTGACTGGCGAACAATCGGCCGCTCTGGTGTCGGCATACAAAAATTTTAATGCTTGCACGACAGATTCTTTTCGGCCTAAAGTGCGCTGTCGGCTGTCGGAAGCATCATACTAACAAGCCAAAAATCTGCCGATCGGTCGTCGGCCGAATCTTTTCGGCCGACAATCTGCACAGTGTACGGGCCTTAAGGGTGCAAGAGATCTGCAGATCTCTGGCTTGTGTCACCCTAAAGGCCCGTACACACGTGCAGATTGTCGGCCGAAAAGCTTCGGCCGACGACCGATCGGCCGATTTTCGGCTTGTTAGTATGATGCTTCCGACAGCCGACAGCGCACTTTCAGCCGAAAAGAATCTGTCGTGCAAGCATTAAAATTTTTGTATGCCGACACCAGAGCGGCCGATTGTTCGCCAGTCAGTACAGAATTCGGCCGACAGACAGCAGATTTGCAAGACTGGGCATGCTCAGAAAAGAAAAAACACAGGGAAAGTTAACCATCACATGACATCACTTCTGCAGTCGGCTGTAGTCAGCGGATAAAATTCTTGTGCAGTCTTTTGCACTTTTCAACAGACACGACAGCCCGGGGACAAAAGACGGCCGATCGTTCGGCCGACGATCTGCACGTGTGTACGGGGCATTAGGCTCCTTTCACACGGCCCGATCTGGTTTTGCTCAGCAGGGGATCCGTCCGCTGATTTCCTGTTGAGCTGAGCGGATGACAGGTCCTGCTCTGCTCTATGGGCAGCTGGATGTAAATGGACCAGCTGTCTGTTTTCACCCAACTGCCCTCCAATCTGATCTGGCAAGCCGGAGGGTAACAGATCCCCTTCAATTTTTTTTTTTTTGCCAGATCAGATTGGACCCAGAGGTAGTTGGGTGTAAACACACAAGTCTGTTTACATCCAGCTCTCTATTGAGGAGAATGGAAGGTCCAATCGGGTACAGCTGAAAAACCTATAGCTGGACCTGATTAGACTTCTCATGTGAAAGGGGCCTAAAGGTATTTTATAACCTGTTAGATTGTGTGCTGTACCTTTGCACTGATATTTGTAGGACATCCACCGCTGCCGGCGATCAACCCCCCACTGTGATTGGACACAGCAGAAGCCAATCAGGGGTCTGGTGGACCCGATGTCTGCCGGGACCCGTAGATCGTTCCTGACAGGGGCAGAGCGGCGGTCTGCCTATGTAGCAAGGCAGATTGCTGTTCTGTGACAAGGGAAGACCGAGATCCTGTGTTTCTGCTAAGCAGGAACACAGATCTGTCTTCCCACAGTACAAGCACCACACACACAGTCAGAAAGCCCTCCCTAGAGAGGCATTTAATCCGGTGAGTACCCCTGATGTTACCCCTTCCCTGCCAGTGTCATTAATACAATTATAGTGCATATTTTTTAGCACTGTCACTGTGTTGATGTCACTGGTCCCCAAAAAGTGTCACTTAGTGTCTAATTTGTCCGCCACAATGTTGCAGTCCTGATATAATTCATTGATCGACGACATTACTAGTTAAAAAATAAATAAATAAATAAATAAAAATTCCATAAAAATATCCCATAATTTGTAGACGCTATAACTTTTACGCAAACTAATTAATATACGCTTATAGGGTTGTTTTTTTTTTTTTTTTAACCAAAAACTTGTAGCAGAATACATATTGTATTCATATAACATATTATTGAAAAAAATATATATATATTTTTTAAATTTGTCGGTCCTTTTTTGTTTATTGTGCAAAATATAAAAACCGCAGAGGTGATCAAATGCCACCAAAAGAAAGTTCTATTCTATTTGTCGGAAAAAAAGGACATGAACTTTATTTTTGTATAGCATTGCGCGACCGCACAATCATCTGTATGGAAAAAAAATGGCCTGGTCATCGGTGCACAAGTCCAAGAGATTGCCAAATAAATTACCAGAAAATGCCTACAAGGTGTTTTTTATGGTGTTAGTTGTAATATTCCCAGCCTTGTGCTTTAGATGGTCCAGGTTTTATTGTTCCATTGCTTAAAGTGACACTAAACAATATCATTGTTGTTAAAAAATATCCATACACATTTTTTTTTTGAGTTAAAAATAACAAACCTGTTCTACTTACCTGCTCTGTGTAGTGGTTTTGTACAGAGCAGCCCAGATCCTCCTCTTCTCAGGTCCCTTTCTGGTGCTCCTGGCCCCTCCCTCCTGTTGAGTGCCCCCACAGCAAGCATATTTCTATGGGGGCACCCAAGCTGAGCCACAGCCCCCTGTGTCTATTCAGACACAGAGCTGGGGACTGGCCCCGCCCCCTTTCTCTCTCCACTGGCTGACTGACTTTGATTGACAGCAGAGGGAGCAAATGGTGCCACACTGTTGTCTTAGCCAATGAGGAGAGAAGTCCCAGGCAGCCGAGACTCTCCTACAACATTGCTGGATCTAGAGGGACCTCAGGTATTAGAGGAGCTGGGGGGGGGGGGTTGCACACAGAAGGCTTTTTTATCCTAATTCATAGAATGCATTAAGATAAAAAAACACCTTCTGCCTTTACAACCACTTTAACCTTTCCAGTCTTTTAGGCTTCAGCAACTTTTTTCCAGTGCTCCCTGATTATCCACAGAGCACCTAAATGAAATTTGGTTGTGAAATGCTTTGTTTTAATTTTTATCTATAGCATAGAAGGTCAGATCCACAGAAATAATTGAACACTTGCATCATTGATTGCCATACCTGAGTCCAATTATCCATTTTTTCAAGGCGTCATTATCAGGCACTTTTTTCATCAATGACCTTGATTGTTTAAACCACTTGTTCAATAAACATCTGACCATGTAAAACACAGTGTTTGTCATCTGCTAAACGAGTCTACCTTTATTTCTCATTATAATGAAGGTGAAGATCAGGTGATCTTCTAGGAGCTGTTTATGCAGAAATCCAGATAATTCTAAAGCAATGTTTTATGACAACTGCATGTAACAGAGTTTCACACGGGCTTGGCCTGGTGGACTCCGTTTTGCTCAGTGGGGATCGATCCACCAATCCCCACTGAGCACACGGATGACCGATCCATCTCCGCTCACTGTGCAGAGATGGAAATGTCAGATCCCCGACCTCCTCTATGGGAGATTGAATGAGAATGGACCGCCTGTCCATTTTCATCCGATCCGATCCTCCAGACAGATGGAAAATAGGGTTTCCATCCATCTGGATTTCACGGACAGGATCGGATCGGATAGCAGTGGATGTCAGCGGAGATGTCACTACTGACATCCGCTGCTTCATAGGGGTGCATGGAGCATCCGATCAGGTCCGCCTGAAAATCTGACAGGCAGACCTGATCGGAAAGCCCGTATGAAAGGGGTCCAATATATAAAGGTTTACCAAGCCTGGACGAACTGAACATATCTCTATGCTTAAGTCCATCACAGGGGAAATACATCAGAAGGTTGTAGTTGAGGTGGAGTATATGTACACCGCTCGCTGAAATTTTTTTTTACTTGGTGGGTTGACTGGAGTGCCTTCTGTGGACCTTTTATGTGGGAGTCAGAATGAGCCCTGTCCAGCTTAAGGACCCTTTCACACATGCAGACCGTTCATTTTATCAGTTCTGTCACGCCAAAATGGATGAAGTATTCATCAGTGCTCATCAGTTTTTTTTTTTTTTTTTTTTAAATCCACTTACAATGCAAAAATGGATGAAAAAATGACCCTTTGTCAGTTTACATTTGTTTTTCGTCAGATCCGTTATTTTAACTGAAAAAATAGAGCTTTGATCAGCTTTAAGAAAAAGGATGATAATAGATATGGATGTAAACTGATGAAATGGATTATCATCCATTTACATTTGTTTTTCCATAGATATGCATTGATGTCCCTTTTTCATCCGTCAACGAATGGATGAAAAAACGGACAAATGGACAGCATGTGTGAAAGGGGCCTAAAGATACATCCTGCAGCCGGTGGGAGGTAGGTGCCAGCAGGGCTTAGAGAGCGAAGTCCGTTTCCTCTGAGATTTATTGTTTATTCATTATTTAAAATTCATAGCTCTTGTATTCAAATTCTACATAGCTTTATTTTTTAAGCACTCGATAAATAAAAAATACATAAATACATTTTTTTATCTGCAGAGAAGAACTTGTGTGTGTGTGTGTATGTATATATATATATATATATATATATATATAGATATATATATATATAGATATATATATATATATATATAGATATATATATAGATATAGATGGATAGACAGAGATATATATATATATAATAATAGATAGATAGATAGATATATATATATATAGATATATATATATAGATATATATATATAGATATATATATATATATAGATATATATATATAGATATATATATATATATATTTAAAAACTGTCCTACAGGTTTGGGGTTAAATTTAATTCTGCACAGACTGCAATGCCAAGATATGTGCCACAGTGAATAAGTTGAGATATATTGTAGACTAGTTTTTAATGACCATTGTGCCTTTTCAATGGCAGTAGGGAGAGAGACCTCAAGCTCCCACGAATTTAAGCAGATTTACATCCTTCTGCTGGCTGAAACTTGAGTAAGCCCTTATTATGATGCATTGTTACCACCGGAGCAATGTTGCCATTTACTCAGATTTTATTACTGTTACTTAGACTGGGTTGCCACAATATAATGTAGTTGGTTCAGCTGAAGTTTACCAAGTAAAATGACCCTGGAGGACAAGCTTCTTCACACACCTTAAACGAAGAGGAGCCTTTGCTACCATTTAAAAACTGGCCCAAAACGACCTCCAGATCGATAGCGAGAATAATTGTGTTGATAATCCGAAAAAAACGGCATTGAAATAAAATAGAGCTAATGGCTTCCAATGGGATACTAAGAGAAGGTAAATCCTGCTGTACTCAGACTTTGCAAGGCCGTTAACGCATCCTCTGTAGGACTACAAATATGTCAACTTCCTGTTGTCCATTAGACACAAACATTACAATATGTTACCTTTTTAGTGTTGACTCTTTCATGTTTGTTTTTTCTCTCTGTAGTAAGACTGGAAAATGCTGTGCTTAAAGAGGTGTTCCAGCTGGGGAAAAAAATTAAAAGTCAACAGCAATAAATACTGTAGCTGCTGACTTTTAATTTATAGACACTTAGCCGGTTTTCGGATCAGCTTCTGCCGCCATTTGTTCTAAGGGAAACCGGCAATGAAGCCTTTCGACTTCACAGCATGCTCCCTACTGGACATGCGCAAACCGCGCTGTGCATTCTAATTGGCTCAGCGGCGGGGGGGGGGGGGGGGGAGGAGAAGGGGGACGGAACTCTTGCGGGACTGTGCTACAGCGCTGTCTCCGGGAGTGTCAAAAACAGGTACCCGTTCCCCCTGAAAGGTGCCAAATGTGGCACCGGAAGGGGGGAGGAAATAGATGAGCGGAAGGTCCACTTTTGGGTGGAACTCCACTTTAATAACACATGCTTTCTGCTTACTGATCAATTAGATATCTTAAATGGCCGATTATACTATTAAATATGTATGTATATATATTTCTAAAATAAACTGGTTGGGTGGTGCCAGCTATATTCATATGGTGTTACATTTATTGTCTTTACTGGCCTTCCTCTTAAAGTAATTATTAATTTTGAAACTGTGTTTGGTCGCTCCACCCAAAAATAAGGTGTTTTGGTGGTACATCATACTCCCATACTAGTTTTTTTGGGAGCTCTGTTTCCACCTTTCTTGGGGTGTTTTTGCCTCTTCTGTATGCTCCATAATATAAAATAAAAATTCAAAAGCAAGAGTGGGACCCTTAATAATGGCAGTAGCATGTGTGTGTGTTCCCATTCATACAGTGTACATAAGATCGTTTTTTTTTAATTCTTAGGCTTGCCATACATGTACATTTTTTTTCTTTTAGATTTACCCTAAACTATGTAGTGCAAGGGCCTTCCTAATTGGATATAAACAAAAGTTGTTTAGTTTGTATTCTATGGTTTTTGGTAAATCTAAAGCAAAATTGTACAAGATAATTGAACATTTATGGCCAGGCTAACTTTTTAGATATTTCTCAGGTGAAGGTGTCATGGCTGACAACAAGAGTTTTTGAACAATGTCAGAGTGAGTCTGTTCTAAATCTATCCTCATTAAAATACAATGCAAGAAGTCTAGATTCTGAACCTTTAACCCTTTGTTAGGACAAATCTAGTTACAACTGATATTTAAGACTAGCCTGCACAGTACAGAAAGGGCCATCTTACCCATTGGGCACGCTGGGCAGTTGCCTCGGGGGGCCCCACCTGCCCAGCGACCCAGCCCCAGCCAAGCTTTAGTCCTGATTCACATGTGTATCCCACCGCCAAACTTAACAGGTGGCAAGCACCTGTCGGCTCTGCGCTGCTGTCAGGCCACTTGGGCCGAGGAGGGGGAGCCCACAACTGCAGGAACGCCTGTCCGCCTCCATGGAACAGGCACAAACAGGACAGTAGACTGACTCTCATCTGTGTGTGTTCACCGGACCCAGCTGCCGAACTTGGAAGCTGTCATTAGCCTTGCACTGCTGTACTAATAAATATCGCCTTATCGATAATTTGCATTCTTATTCTTGTGGGTGATTTTGTAGGCAGGGCCCGATTGCACTGCATTGCCCGGTGCCCTTTAATGTTCTTAAGATGGCACTGAGTACAGACAGGTTTAATTATGACAAACACAGCTTCCCAGCCCCCTCATAATATAGAGAACAGATCAGGATTTTTTCATGTCTGGAAGTTCCAGAAAAAAATAATCTAAAAAAGGGGTAATCTGCATTTTTTGTTATTTTTAAGTTATACTATGTGAATGGGGACATATAACAAATTTAAAGTAGGTGTTCTGCCAACTTGGCTGCAAAAGTAGAAATACACATGAAGGCCCCTTTCACATGGGCGCCTCTGTTTGGCAGACTCCACTTGCCCAGCAGGGGATTGCTCTGCTGATCCCCGCTGAGTAGGTGGATGACTCCGCCCACTGTGCAGAGCGGAGAGGGACAAGGTCCCACTCTCCTGTATGGGGAAATTGGGTAAAAATGGACCAGCAGTCAGTTTTCATTTGATCCTATCCGATACACCAGGCAGATGGAAAACAGGACCACCATCCGTCTGAATATTGTGGGCAGGATCAGATAGGGGTGGATAGGTCCGCTGACATCCACTAATCCATAGGGCAGTGTGTAAGGTCCAATCAGGTCTGCCTGAAAAACTGACAGGTGGACCTGATCAGATAGCCCAGATGAAAGGGGCCTAAGGCTCCTTGCACATTGGGCAGCGGAAAAAATTCCAGAGCTGCTGGCAGAAAAAAAAGCAACAAAAAAAAAATGCACCTATGGAGCATATTTTACATGCGTTTAGGCATTTTTACGCACATTTGCATTTATAAGCGTTTTTTTCATAAAACACTAAACACAAAAAAATGGACACTTAAAAACCTTAGACATGCCTAAATGCCACATTTTAATATAGGGGTACAATATACATTACTACATTGAATAAAAGACCTATACACATTCTCATTCAGAGAGCATTTTTTTTTTTTAATATTTTGAGTTGTCTATACGCAATCTGTATATAGAGGCTGGTTAGACCATTTACTGTAGCGCTCCTTTCCATTATATCTGTATTGCCAATTAATACCCGTTGTACCAATAATACCAATTGTACCTGTGAACATGACCAACCTGAAGCATGTGCCAGAGAAATAGAAATGTTTCTGTTTGAACCTCAGTCAGCTTAATCAGTTTGGCTCCAGAGGAAAATTTTTCTTTTGTATATATGTGTAAATCACTTCACATCATTTTTGGCAAAAAAATGTCATTAAATCCCCAGAACATTTTATATTTTCTGAAAACAGAAAATATAAAATGTAGAATAAAAAGATGATACTCTCAAGTTTTTATATCACATGATCTTTGTGCAACGGTCTATAAGGCTACATTCACACCTGAGCGTAGTGTTTTTGCGCGTTTTTTACCGAGATTTTACCGCGATTTTTACCGCTATTTACAGGCGTTTTTTGTGCAGGCGTTTTTAGATTGAATAGAAACCAATGGAAAACGCCTGTAATCTGCCCAAAAAGAAGCTCATGTACTTTTTTGAGCGTTGGGCGTTTTGCTTACAGCGTCACAACGCTCAGATGTGAACAGGGGCCATTGAAATGAATAGGATTTGTCTTGTTGGGCGTTTCGAGAGCTGATCCTAGAGCAGAAAAACTCCCCAAAAACGCCCCAATACGCCTACATGTGAACGGAGCCTTAGGTTTTCAGGATAAAATATAGTAAAATTAATTTTTACTGCAAACACACACAATATACTCCTTTTTTTTTTTTTTTTTTTTTTTTTGGGTAAAATATAAAAGAGAAGATGGCATCAAGTAAATAGGTACCAAACATGGCAAGTCTTAAAATTGCATGCACTCCAATATTGTAAAAAACGACGATACCCAAAAATCTCTATAGGTGTAGCTTTAAAAGCCTTTATAGTTCATCAACCAGGATCTTCTGTGCCTGAATAAAGGCTCTCACTCTGATGTTCCACACGTGTAATGTGGCCGCAGTTTACATATGCATGCGCACCCTGGGCATGCTTTTGCTCATGTGTGTGGGGCAAGTGGGGTTATGCCAGTTTTTTTTTTTTTATACATTTTATTATTATTTTTTTATTTAAACTTTTTTATTTTATTTAATTTTACTTGACTGCCATCACAAAGAGTTAACAAACCCCCAAATGATAGCATTGGGCAGGTAAAAGGTAGTCATTATGGAGACATTCTGGGTCTAATTGTTCCCAGTGTCTCCCCTGGCCTTTACAGCATTTAAGCAAGGACAGGTCAGCTTGGTTAGATGTGCCCACTGGTTATATCTGAAACCGGGAGTGACAAATATTGTTGCTTGCAGTTTCTTTGTTTGCAGGTGAGATTGAGGCATGGATTTGCCTCACTCTCACACCAGCCAGTGGTTGTGGTCTTGGGCACTTAATAAGAGCGGGAGAGCTCAGGAACCACAGGGGATAGGGTGGGGGTGGTGGTGGGGCACCATGTCACCCCTCACGCTCTGTGAAATTGATCAGTGACTATAGAGCCACAACATCACTTTCACTTTTAAAGCCAGGAGACGGCTGAACAATCTGAGCTCAAGCTGATGGCTGCATTAATAGCCATCCATTTGTGATAACCGTTCACTCTGTGGATGTCCAAAGAGCTAAACTAGTTAAAGTGTATTTCCACTTTTGCAGACAAATTTTGAATTGACACTTGCTGTATATTTTGCACATGTTTGCTTATCCTAAATGTGTCCATATTAACACCTTTATCTCCACCCTCGCACTGTATGTGATCCATTACCCCTTAGGCTTCATTTAGGCTTGCCTAAAATAGGGAGCTGACTGGGGGGTTTACATGCTGGGGTCACAATGCTTCACGTCAGCAGAAACGTTTACCCAACATGTAGTGACACTACTTGCTACACATTCAAGCAAACATTTGTAGGCAAAAATGGGGTTAAAACAGGCAGTAAGGGGGCATCACATTGTTTCCTCACTGCCTGTCAGTATCCTCTGAAGTGTGATCCAAACATAGATAGGGCTTCAGAAGAAAGTTGGATTTAGATGCATAGCTAAATCTACCTTAAAGTATTTGTAAACTGCTTCAAAGGGCCATTATAATACAGGAAGTAGAATAGCATTGTTTAAAACCCATTTTGTTTTTAACAAATTTTGTTTTTGCCTTATATTTTGTAAATCTTCTACTTACATAGTTACATAGTAAGTGAGGTTGAAAAAGACATCAGTCCATCTAGTTCAACCTATGATGTGTGTGTGTTTGCCTTTAACCGTACATTGTATACCCCTTTATGTTGTGGTCTTTAAGGTGCCCATCTAATAGTTTTTTGATGCTCCCCACTGATATCACTGCTTGTGGAAGAGAATTCCACATCCATACTGCTCTGACAGTAAAGAACACCTTACATAGTTTAAGGTTAAACCGTTTTTCCTCTAGTTTTAGTGAGTGGCCTCGTGTCTTATTGTATTCCCTTTCTCTGAAAAGTTTGTTCCTTATGCTAGGGTCGCCAGTACAGTATTTGCACATTGATATCATATCCCCCCCCCCCCCCCAATTGTCTCTTCTCCAGAGAGAATAAGTTCAATGCTTGTAGTCTTTCCTCAAAGCTGAGATCATCCATTCCCCTAATTATTTTTGTTGCCCTTCTCTGGACTCTCTCCAGTTCCAGCACATCCTTCCTGAGGACCGGTGCCCAGAACTGGACAGCATACTCCAGATGTGGCCGGACCAGAGTCTTGTAGAGTGGGAGAATGGGAGAATCATCTCTTTATTTCTGGAATGAATTCCCTTTTTTATACATCCCTGTATTCTGTTGGCTTTGCTTGCAGCAGCTTGCCTGTTGTCCAATAGGACCCCCAGGTCCTTTTCCATCTTAGATTCACCCGGAGGTTCTCCCCCTAGCTATTAGTTGGCGTTCATGTTTCTGACACCCAAGTGCATATTTGGCTGGCAAGTGACAGAACAGCCTCATCAGCCCCTCTTATCCATAGCAGGGGGAAGGGGGTTGGGATTTTGCTGGTCTCTATGGTTCTTCCAGATAAACCCTGGTCACTGCAGGATACAGTAGTGATATTGGGGTCACCAGGAGAAAATACAATACCAGCGGGGAACACATACCTGTGGAATTTGAGCGGTGACGGGAGCTTTTTTACAGGGTGAAGTTTTAGCAAAAGGTCAGCGGACAGGTGTGTTTGTTTTTTACAGGTTAGTGTTTTTTGTTTTGTTTTGTTTTTTGACCCTCTGACATGGTTCTTTTTAAGTACATTGTGGGACCAATTGGATTGGTCTATGTCAGGGGGATAGGGAACCTATGGCTCGCGAGCCAGACATGGCTCTTTTGATGGCTGCATCTGGCTCGCAGACAAATCTTTAATAAAGGGGGGCATGTCCAGACGTGAGCCGCGCTGGACGTGTAGTCCCAGAGCTCCGCCACGTCTACCACTCAATCCAGTGCCATCCACGTAGCTGTGCCCGTTGCCAACGAGATTTCTTAACCCATCGACAGTACACTATGAGCTACCCTCAGTTCGTTTCTGGATGACCGGATTGCCGCGCTACGGACCAAGCGGCCTACTCGCAGTACCGCCGGCTCGTGTTGCTGTGAATCTGAGGGCCTTGGCAATCACCGCCCGGTAAGGAGACCTGCCAACTGCTCCCTGTGCCACGACAGACATGATCTCCTTCCCCTCTGACACCTGGGGACCCACAGGAGCTGCCACATCCACTTCTGAGGCCTTCAGTGGCCGGCTGCCATTTTCTCAGGGCCTATGCTCACCTCCATCACTCGCAGGCCTGCAGGCGCTTCACCACTCCGGCCTCATTGCATACCTGCCTGCTCTGCTCTCTTCCCGACCGGACTCAGGCACTTTCACACGGTTCCATCTACTCACTGTATAGCTGCGGCCCATGAATGTGAATGTTAAATAAAGGTTCCTGACCCCTGAAACATAGTGTATGGCTCTCACGGAATTAAATTTGAAAATATGTGGTGTTCATGGCTCTCTCAGCCAAAAAGGTTCCCGACCCCTGGTCTATGTCGTCCAAGGTGCTCTAGAACACGGTTTATTGTAAATAAAAAAAAAAAGTGAAGTTGTTTCTTCTGGTAAATTTTAAAGTGTGTTTTTACAGTTTGTTCCTGCTGTAGTTGTACATTTTTCTCCTCTGCAAGGTGTTAGATAAGTAAAAATTGTATTTTGCTGTTGGTTATCTTGATGCATTATTAGCCAGTATCATATTAGTATGTCTCATTTTGCTGAAATGTACTTCAAGTGACTTTGTGCCGATAGTTCTTCTACTCATTCTCCCTCCATCCCTCCAACCTATTCTGCGAAAAGGTGACACTTTTTTTGTTTACGTCCAATTTTTTTTTTGGGGGGGAAATGTGGCCCTTTGGATCAGAGCTGATACACCTCCCACTGTAAGCGACAAAATAATACTCTTTGAAGAAAGGTAAAGTAGGCTGGCCCCCCTTGGAGTCTCTGATAGCAGAGGTAGGACTGGTGTAATAATCATGGCTCTTAACAGTGGCATTTTCTATGACACAAGAAGCGATAGTACGTCTTTGGTGCCGAGAGCCTGGGGGTGATAATAGGGTGAATTACCAGTCTCTGCTGGCCATAATAATTGGGCTTCTCTTTCCTTGACCCTGCTTGTGGTAGAACTGCATTAATACTTTCTATAGCAACTTGTCTAACAAATGGCTGTAGTGAGAACAGGATATACAAACTATTACTAGATTTAAGAGCTCAATGAATGCACTAACTTAGACAGATGTTGGGTTTCAAAGGCTCAATTTAACTTCATGCTGCTAAAAGAAACTTGAACTGTTTGGGCTCTTTTTCTATGAATAAACTAGAAGGTTCCTCATGCTAACTGGGCATGCTGGTATTTGTAATTCCCCAAAAGGTGGAAAACCAAAAAATCCAATTAAAAGTAGTGATTTGGATTTTAAAATCAGATTTAAAAGTTGACTTTTTCTCATACAGTATTTATGAAGTTGCTTTGGGAAATATCTCATTGCAAAATCTTCCCAGATTTTGACTTGGGTGAATATAACGCATTAATGTTATAGCTATTATATGGATTAATATTCTTTTTTATTTTTTTGTAATTTTGTTATGGCTGTTTTTGCCATCTTGTTTATTTGTTACAGTCTTTTGTAAATTTTGCTACTTTAGCTAAATTTTGCTACAACTGCTAATGTTGCTAAACCAGGTTGGGACTGTTTCGTACCTATGGCAAAGTGTGTGATTGTAATTATAAATATTCTGAAGAACACTGTTTTGCTGAAAAGCCACTATGATACTACTGCTGATGATGAAAAATAACCAATCAAACCTATTGATTATCTGCATGTAAAAACATAGTCTGTACTTGGCTCTTATTAGCATTCAATGAAACCAGGGCCAGGACAAGGGGAGGGCAGGAGGGGAAGCTGCCCTAGGCACTATGGTATTATGTGAGGTGGGCACCACAAAGAGATTGGGGGAAGGGGATTTGTGTTGGAAGAGGGAAATTTGGGTTTGGCTGGGGGTAAGTGTTGTTCTAGGAAGGGAAATTTGGGGGAGGGGGGGTACTAAGAGTGGTGATCTAGGGGGATTTATGTTAGGAGGGGGATGGGAGGAAGAGGATTCATGCTAGGAGGGAGGGATTTGAAGCGGGGGTGGGGAGAAGATGTGTACTAGGAGGGGAATTTTTAGGGGTAGAGGATTTGTGCAAAGAGGGGTGAATTTTTTTGTGGAGGGGGGGATTTGGGGATGGGGAGGCAAAGATTTGTGCTGGGAGAAGGTGGATTTTATAATTTCATCTGTGTCAGGTTGCAAAAGGCACATCTGCTAACTGTGCTTGGGGTGCCAAACCCAAGCACAACGTATGTTTGCAGCGCATTATTCACAGGCCCTGCATGTTTTGGTGTGAATGCAACCTAAAAGTTTGCCATTTTTTTACTTCATGATATACAATGACTATGTGGCAGGTTTTAAAGAATTTGGCACAAGGCTCCTAACCATATCCCCAAGCAGATGCTTTCCCCATAATTTACTGAATACCCCCAGTGTGAGGAGGGAGCTCTAATCTCCTGAGAGCCCAGCACAGCGGGCCATGGTCTCCCCCCACCCCCGGTAACATCACTAGCCGGGCCCACAGTGCCGCTCTCCGCCCTCCTGTAATGATGCACAGGCCGCTTTTACTTCTGTCCAGCGGGGACCCTCCTTGTACGGTGCACAGGCAGGGTGGGGAAGAGTGTGGGATTTCTCAATGACGTAGTGTGTGACATTCAAAAATGGCCAGGTGGCGCCATTCTGTCACTGCACATGCACCGGGTGGCAGACCATGTATGAGCTTTCCCGAGCCTGGCAGGCTTCGGAATGAGCAGTTGGCATCACTGTTCGCCGCTCCCCCCCCCCTCTGCCTCAGCTGGTGGCGCTTGGGCACAATGCACTCTGTGCACCTGCCCAGGATCAGCCCTGGCATTTACCCTAATGCAAAGCCTAATCGCAGAGGTAACAATCCTACCTACTGTATAAGAAAAAGTCCTGGGTTGAGAGGGAAAGCGCCGGTTTTACAGGCTCGCTCAATAACTACTGCTGGTCAGCTCGTTGGGTCATTTAAAAAAAAAAAACTGCAGAATTCCAAAATGCACAAAATATAACTGGATTTGACCATTTATAGATAATGATACCAGAGATGGTTGATCCAGGGGATGTCCGCTTGCCTTCGGGGGAGTTCATTTCTTCCCTTGTGGCGCAAACTAGACCATGCTTTATATGTTTTTTCTTTTTTGTTTTTTTTTTACCTTCCTCTGGATTATCTTTGGGTGTAAGATTCTGTATATAGTGGTGCTATATTTATTCTATTTATTATTATCTATGGGTTGAACTAGATGGACCATTTTATTTATTTTTTTTGCAAACCTAACTAAATGTGTTTACAATTTTAGAGATTATATTGTGTTTACCATCACATAAGCTTGCAAAAATGTGGGTCATCTCTTTAAACTTCACCCATGTGGTATTTCAGAAAGGGCACAGGAAAATGCACTGGCTATAGATGTTGGAATCCCATTTACTTTCTTTTTCTTTGAGTTTTAAAGTTACAGTTATTTTACTGCCCACAATTGGTTGTTTGAAAATCGAATTTAGAGTTTCTCTTGTGGCTTTGCTGCAAGTCATATATTTTTATGATCAATACAAGAGTCAAGATTCAAGTTTCAGTTACACATTTTTTGGTCTCTAGGTTGTGGGTGATTAAAAATTAGCATTTGTGAGCAAAGATTGGGAACATCAGTCTGTACCTTTCTTTATGTAATCCAAATATAGAATGCTGATAGAAGTAAAGAGCTATTTTTAAACCTTTTTGAGTAAGAGATGGCATGAATTGATCTTCTTGTCTGTGGGTACCAATACATATCCTATTTATATCATTCTGATATGATATAATAGTACTAAGGGCAAAAGTAAATTATACACATAGTGTTCTCGGTAAATAACTAAAACACATTTCTTTTTTTTTTTTTTTGTGTCCTCCAGATAACATATGTTTTATTGCTTGTTAATTGAACCAGCATATTCCATTGGTTTTCCTCTTCTAGAGTAATAACATTGGTTGGTCTTCAAAAAAATGACTGTAATGTTGTCACCTTGTAAACATAATAGTTTTAGATGGGCATGAAATCTTGAATTGCCTTTAAAGTAGAACTATGTCCAGGGTATGGACAATCAAAAATGTATGTAGCTGCTGCCACTGTAGAATATCATTTCTAAAAGATCGCAGTCAAAGTTTCTAAGTTTCTCTGTTACATTCTCTCTTTAGCTCAACTCCTCCATCAGGCTTAATTTTTCCAATATAAACACAGAAAAGAGTAAAGTACTGAGTTAGACTTGAAAGGACTGCACTTCTTTTAATGTAAACTTTTGAGAATATACTCCTCCACAGTTGCTGTGGCTACAGAGGTCAGTGAGGACTTATTTTATTTTTATTTTCAGTTTGAATTTATTAGGTTTTAAGGTTTCAACAAATACAGGACACAGTATACAAAGAAAAGGGGAAGAAGGTGTTGTGGGACAGCTATCCTAGAAGTATCAGGTGTCAATAGCACAAAGGAAAGTTCATATTCAGAATTTATGATCCCTGAACGTGAAGAAAAAAACCTCCTTGGACCCTGGACTAGATATACAATGGCATATGGGCATTTAGGATAGAGTATAAGGGACAGTTATTTCCACAAGAGGGTGGAGTTCTTTATTATATAGAAATTAAAGCTCACCACATGGAATAACAGAGTATAGAGATCTTGGAAGTTCATAGTTGGTTGCTAAATTCCTGGGAGTGTCAGAGGATTGTCCTAGTGGCCCAAATCTAGATATAGAATTCTTATCATTTTTTTCCTAGGCAAGGTGACGTTCTATACAGGAGATAAAGTCCATTTCAGTAACCCATTTTAAAAGAGTGGTCAGCTAAGGTTAGCGCCAAATGGCTGGGGATTACAGCACCCATGGTCTTGGTGTAGAATTCTAGGATCATGTCACAGAATTTCTTTATAGGGTTGCAAGATCACGAGATATGAGACATAATACCAGGGTGGTCATGGCATTTCCAACATTGGTCAGGGACTGAGGGATATATTATATGGAGTACACTAGGAAGATCTTAAAATTTGGTTTAATGGGCCTTACTTAGTTACATAGTTACATAGTTAGTGAGGTTGAAAAAAGACACCAGTCCATCCAGTTCAACCTATGATGTGTGTGTGTGTTTGCTTTTAACCGTACATTGTATACCCCTGTATGTTGTGGTCTCTAAGGTGCCCATCTAACAGTTTTTTGAAACTATCAATGCTCCCTGCTGATACGACTGCTTGTGGAAGAGAATTCCACATCCTTACTGCTCTTACAGTGAAGAACCCCTTACGCATTTTAAGGTTAAACCGCCTTTCCTCTAGTTTTAGTGAGTGGCCACGTGTCTTATTGCATCTCCTTTCTCTGAATAGTTTGTTCCTTATGCTCGGGTCACCAGTACAGTATTTGTACATTGATATCATATCCCCCCTCAATCGTCTCTTCTCCAGAGAGAATAGGTTCAGTGCTTGTAGTCTTTCCTCATAGCCGATGCCCTCCATTCCCCTAATTATTTTTGTTGCCCTTCTCTGGACTCTTTCCAGTTCCAGCACATCCTTCCTGAGGACCGGTGCCCAGAACTGGACAGCATACTCCAGATGTGGCCGGACCAGAGTCTTGTAGAGTGGGAGAATAATCTCTTTATTTCTGGAGTGAATCCCCTTTTTTATACATCCCAGTATTCTGTTGGCTTTACTTGCAGCGGCTTGGCATTGCATGCCACTGCCAAGCCTGTTGTCTACCAGTACCCCCAAGTCTTTTTCCATCCTAGACTCACCCAGAGGCTCCCCCCCCTAGTGAGTAGCTTGCTTTCTGGTTTTTGGCCCCCAAGTGCATTACTTTACATTTTTCAACATTAAACCTCATCTGCCATGTAGTTGCCCACCCCGTTATTTTGTTCAGGTCCTGCCAAAGCGAGTTTGTGCTTGAGAAGAAGAAATCAAAGGTCATCTGACCAACTGTCCATTTATTTTGGGGAGAGTTAGGGGAGTGATGCAGAGAAAACCGTGGAATAGATTATTGAGAATGATTTGTTTGGATAGGAGTCTTGAGGTAGGAGACACTGGAAGGGGGTTGGTGGGGAGCATAAATCTTGTTGGCTGGGAGGAATGACAAGAAAGAGCTGAGCTGCAGTTATGCCGGCCATTGCAATGTTGTAGTTTGCAGGAGAAGGTGAGAGGGCTCTTTTAAAATCCTATTTACTGCCTGTTAATAATATGTAGCTATTTGAATGTCCATAGCTTAGCCACAGTCTTTTTTTGTAAGGGACAAACAAATGTATGCCCAACACCAACCACACTACTGCATTAAAATGGTATTTAACCCAAAAACAAACATTTATTATATTGCAACTTACCAGTTCTTAGATGTGATGGCTGCATTGTTTTTTTTTTTTTTTGCAAATGGCCTGTAGAATGTATTTATGATCATCTTAATTATTAATAATTCATTTTAACATTCGAGGCAATTTTGTACCAAATTCTGGCAGAAACAAATGCTGCCTATTTTCATAAGCCACTGTACATGAGGCCTTACCACAGTGTAATCTGGAGTTTGGCTTCAATTTGTTAGTTTATGTAAATCTGCTAGTACATCTAATATTCCCCTCCCCCCAGACTGACAATGCTGCTGTCCAAAAGTGCCCCTATGCTCCTTCATCCAGAGTAATGTTTCTGTACGGGAGGATAGTTACTGGCCAGATCACCAGGTGAAACCCGAGGGGAAAAAGCCTAAAAAAAAAAAAAAAGCCCCACTACATCTAAGGATTGGTAAGCTGCAGTATTTTACATTTTTGGTTTTGGGGTTTAATACCACTCTAATGTTTTGTGGTGCCATTTATTTTGAATGGCACCCCATTGTAAATCTATAATGCAGCTGTGTTACAATTCATCATAACAAAAACATGCCCGTTACAGGACATAATATTCTAAAAGTAAATGGGGCCGATTGCTTTCAAAACAATTAAAGCCGTATTTTTTTTGTGGGTGCTGGTGGTAAGGGTTTAAATCCTATAAATATTGACCGTTGTAAGCACCTCTGTCAGTATAACGATTTGTTCCAACCCTTATAACTCTCACACTTTTGCTTGTCAGGTTGGCCTGCTTGTAATGATGGAGAAAAATGATAAATAAAGACCCATGAAATACAAAAAAAAAAATTATATCCAGAATACGATCGTTGGGGCTTATTCATAGTTGCAGCAGTCCTTGCCGCCCCTCTGAAAACTGACCCATGGTATATTGCTTTTCAGATGGCAGTTGACAGGCGGCTGGAAGGTGATAAACCTGTTATGTTTCTTTTTTTGTTTTTGAATGGCGCCCAACACACTAAAGCAATGAACCCATGTTGCAGTGTGCTGCAACGCATGGTAACACACTACCATCGATTACTAAAAAAAAGGGCCAGGTTTGTTTTGATGCAGAATCATGGGTTGCCCTAAAGCAAAGGCATTCTAATATGTATGCAATAATGTACCACAAATGTGGGAAGCTGAATTAATTGCACTCCTTTTTTATTTTGTTCGCTATGCACGAATTGATCTCTTTTTTTTTTTATTTAATATAAAATAATACAAGGTTGGATCTTCTGTATGATTCCACCCCTCACTCTTTCCCTTTTGTCCACAAATACATTTTATTTTATTGTTCTATATATATTTATTTTCAAAGACTTATGACATGCTTTTTGTGTGCAGAAAGGCTTTGGTGTGGTCTAGCAGAATGCACAGCTTTAAGAATTTAGCTCTGCTAGAAATGAGAGCATCCAAGCCTTGGGTGTTTAGATGTCCCCGGGGGGGTTGGGGGGCTCCATTCTGGCCTCCCTGAGCTCTCTGCGCCGCAAATACATTTCCATCTTTCTCTAGCTCCCCCCTCCCTTTTTCTCTGTCACCTAGGCAGCTAATTCCTCTGTGCCCCCTTCTCCTTATTAAAGCCACAGATCACTTTTCTGAGCTTAATGCTGTCAGGCCTGCTGATCGAGGGTCCAGATGGACTAAGCAGTGATTTTGGCCTCTAAATATGCTTGCATTGAAGGTGTCTGATATAGAAACCATTCTTTTTCTTATATTTTTTTTTTGTTTTTCTTTTTTTGCTCTTTTCTTAAATTTTCCCGATTTATGTCTTTGAACTGTATTCACTTGGAATCTGTGTTTGAGCGTTTTGGAAGTAATAAATAGAAAATAATCCTGTGTTCTGTCATTACTTAACCTGTCTAAGAAGTGGTCTCTTCTCTGTATTTTAGTTGCCATGTCGGTGTCCTCTAGACATGTAAAAGGGTTAGCTGTACGAATCCAGTTTGGGTATAGCAGAAATGCTATTATCTGCTGGGTAGACTGTAGAGCTGTGTTTTGTCCACAGTGATCACATAATAAATTTGAGTTGGCCCATATCCATTGTGACCACATGTATTGGTATAAAGTATATCTGAAATGCAGAAAACCAGATAATATAGGGATAACCCACAATTATGCATCAACATGTTTAGTGTGCAGGACTTAGCTGCTGGATCCCTTTGTGCAAATCACTATCTACGTAGGACCTTTCTAACTGGCCTTCGTTCTTCCGGTTAGGAAAAAACGTCATACTAACTAGGTCAGGATTGATTTTTGGTGTGTCCTGTATGCCTGACTGATTGATTGAATAGAGTTACATGGTTTTAATTCAAAGAAAATTTGATAAGGACAAGAGTATGTCTGACTGGGGCACTTTAACCACTTTCCACAAAATTATGTACCTGTACGTCACTTTGTTGAAGTTGTTGTACTGGTGCGATGCCGGCAGCTGCTCTGCTCAGGTCTCCTGTCCCACCAAGAGACCCGAACAACCAGCCTGCACGTCTGCCAGCTGGTTGGAATCCAGAACAAAGCCGGAATCTACTTTGATCGGGTCTCGGATGTAGTAACCTGGAAGTGACGCCACTATGTTTACTCTCCAGCCAAAGGCACTGATTTCAAAAAATCAAAAGGCCTCAAAAACTGCCATTTTTTGGCGTTTTGAATACTCTGAAGTGCAGCTGAGGGAACCCCCCCTCCATCAGGAGTACCTGTCACTGCCTATTACTGTCACAAGGGATGATTACATTCCTTGTGACCACAATGAAAGTGATCAGGTTTTTTTTTTGTTTGCGCAATTTTAAACTGTAACATGTTGGGTATCTATTTACTCGGCATACCATCACCTTTCTTAGTATACAAGAAAATTGGGCTAACTTTACTGTTTAGTTTTTTTTAATTCAGAAAAGTGTATCTTTTTTCCCAAAGAAATGCGTTTAGAAGACCGCTGCGCAAATACCGTGTGACATGAAATATTGCAATGACCGCCATTTTTTTCTCCTTAGTCTTTGGGTGTATATATATATATATGTGTGTATATAATGTGTGTGTGGGTTCTAAGTAATTTTCTAGCAAAAAATTCTCGGAAGTAGGCTTGGTCATTAAGTGGGTAAGAATAATGAAAGCTCTACCTTAGACTCCCTACAGAGGAATAATAATTAATTTGGTGTGATAGAAGGCCTAGATGTGGTAACTCTCCTGCATAGACCACAATCTCAAGGAGGACTAAGCCTCCCTATCTTATGGTTATACTATTTAGCTGCAAGATTTACACAGCTAGTCCAATGGTTTGCTCAAACTAATAAGGTTACTTTGCTTTCCCTCGAAGAACACTCCATCTTCCCATTCCATCTTCAAGGCCTACTTTGGTCCAATTCGGTCCCCCCTCGTAAATTATATTAATTAAAAAGGTAACAGCTCAAGCTTATCATTTGTGTTTCCGATATATAGGGAAAGGTTTAACTTGGCCTCTGTTACTCCCCCTTAAGCCTTATTTTTGGGAGACCCACACTTCACCCCAACCTTTAGGGATAACAGCCATTTTGCTATATTGGATATCGCACAACCTTGTCAATCTAAAATCCCTTTTCTTATTTTCCTCAAATACAATCTGCATTTAAATTACCTTCAATCGAACTCTCACACTATACTCCAAAACTTTTTTCAAAATACTATTCATAACCCTTCAAACCCCATTTACTGTATTCATAAATATTTGCATCTCGTCTCCCGGGTTAATTTCTCGCATATATCGCTATCTAAATGAAATGTATCTCCCAGATAAATCCAAACCAATGCTTCAATAGGAAACCGATCAGGATAGTTTATTTACATCTGAAGAATGGAAAACTATGATTGATCATTTTCTCAAATGCACCCATTCATTGTCCATCAGAGATACAGATGTGAAATTATATACCAGATGGTATAGGACCCCTCTTAAGATACATGTCTTTTGACCCTTCAATCTCCCCTTGCTGCTATAGAGGATGTTTGATCAAGGCACCTTTCTCCATATCTTTTGGAGTTGTAAATCTCTTCAACCTCTATGGCAAAAAGCAACCAGAAAAATTGCACAATTAGTGGGTAAAAACATTTCTCTGACACCACAAATGTGATTATTATTTGCTCCTTTACCCAATATTCCCACTGCCTGTACTAGATTAATACACACCCTTTTCTGTGCTATCAAATGGATAATGGCATATAATTGGTGCTCTCCTTCACTTCTCTGGTCACAAGCGTTAGCAAGAATGGAAATGATTAAGTTATCTGAAAGAATTCACCATACTCTACATGACACCATGCATATATTTAATAAAAAATGGACATACTGGGATATGCCTTTTTTCTCACAACCATTAATTCATTTTCATATTCGAGATTGCTACATAAGATTTTATTTTTTATGACCATTCATATTATGTTTGCATTACCTTTTTATGTACTGAAATTAGTATAGCTCTTTAAAGGTGGGGTTCTTTAAATGTACTTTTTGTGTACTATACTTAGGCCTTCATTTTATGTTACTTCTCTCCATTGTATCAGAATTTTGATCTTATACAGATAATCTTTTTTTTGTTTTTTTTAATTTAGTATTTGATATTTTTGTACAATTGTACCAAATATTGACCTTCCTAATAAAATAGTTTGTAAACCAGAATAATGAAAGCTGCTGAATCCTAGAGGTGCTTCTACATGGCATCATTCAGGATCAGTGTCGTCAACCTCCTGCAACTGTTTTTTTACTGACAGAACATGGAGAATTTACTGACAGAGCAACATTTTTTACTGACAACCTAACAAAAAAATGACAGAACTCCTAATGGAAACTAAAACAATCGATTTTTTTTAAACTGTATAAACACAATCTGTAAACACTGACAGTACCTATAACAGATAATTGGCCTGGTTTACATTTAAAAAGTCAATACCGCATTACAAAATATCAGCCACCCTGCTGGGATACAGTTGAAAAACAAGTTCTGTTAAGCATGCAAAAAAGAGCGATGGGCATGACCAGATTGTGTCGAAATAGTGGGAGTGACCTAAAAGGATGATTAAACAAAACCGCTCCCTGACCACCGACCTCTAAATCGGGGATCTCAAAACAATGGCCGTCCAATTGTTGTAGACCTACACGTTTCATGAGGCATTGTAAAAAAGAACCGTGACCAGGTGCTCACCGTATCATGCCTCCATCCCCATATGTAACATAGACACAACCAGCTTTTTATTTGAGATCATGATCTGTTTGGTTGGAGAATCATCACTCACCTCTGCTCACCTAGGTTGGTTGGTTTTTGGTATTTTGATATATATATTACTACAGTCATTATCTCTCTTGTGCCACCTCATTGGTTTTCCTATTGGGTGTCTTGGTCCCCTTCTACTACTCCCGTGTCAGACACTGAGCAGTGGTCACTATTTGAAGACGATATGTTTTATCAGGTTCCAAGCTGGTTTTATAGGGTTCTGTTGTTGGAAACATTTATTCCTGAAGAAGGGGAAGTATTAACAAAATGCAAGTTGCAAGATGCATTCCTTTCTCATATTGCAATCATTTTGGTTGTGTAAAGCATGTATTTGAAAATTGATTAGCTTGATCTACTGTATATATTGCATTGGCTTAATATGCAAAACATTTTTATGTGTGCTTTATACATTTGTGTCCAATCCTTGTACAATAATATTTTGATGATGCTTTATGGCTTTTGTATTATGCCTCATTTACATTCCCATGGGTGAATATTGGTTGTGTGCATGAGGCATTGTAAAACTCTGACATTCACAGACATGATGGAAATTGTAGTACCTGAACAACTGGAGGGCTATAGTTTGGAGACCCCTGCTCTAAATGAACATAGCTTGGGTGAGTGCACATTGCCATGGTCTAGATGGTTAGCTTCCTAGTGCAGTAATTTTAACTTAACATGTCAAGTCTCACAGGCAGCTTCGCCTGTCAAACTTGCCCATTAAGCTCAATGGGGCTGTGCAGCAGCCACAAGCCAAATGTTTGGCTTGCTGTGTCACAGTATTTCAATGTAAATTTCTAATTTGGCTGGAAAAAAAAACATAATCAGAAGACCGCAGTATTACCTTCTACACTAACAGTGTGAGGTTCTTAAAGGGGCATTAAATACCAAGTGCGTGTGTGAAGTATGGGGTTTCAAGTGTATGCTGCATACAGAGTACAGGATTTAAGTGTGTGTTGCATACAGAGTACACATTTAAGGGGTGCACTGTGTACAGAGTGCAGGGCTCAGGGGTGAGCTGGGTGCAGACTTCAGGGTAGCCCCCTTTTCCCCCCAAAATTGCCCCCTCCCCCAGAACATGGCTGTACTCCTTCCACCAAATCCCTCTCTTTTACAGTACCTGATAGAAAACTGTGGCTGCAGAAGAGCAGAATAGGTTACTTGGAGTGTAGTGTAGATGCGGGGCATATGGGGCTGTGGGCACAGGCTTCAGAAGCTGTTGCTGCTAAACAAGCAAAGGGTTCCAACTACCTACCTATGCAGGGAGAAAATCACTGATTTTCTACAAACTGTCAGTAAATTTACTGACGATTGGCAACCCTGTTCAGGATCCTGTGGTTCACCTGAGTGCTAGGCTATTCTAAATGGGGAAAGCTTCAGCATGTTCTCCTAATGCTGAAGCTTGCCTGCTTCTTCCTGCCTCCTTGCACTTGTATACTGATCATTAAAGATGCACATTATTTGGAATGTGCAGGATCAGGGCTCCCAACACTTAGCCAGAAGTAGTAAGATGAACCTAAAGTAACCCTTCATTTATATGGCTACAGAGTTTCTAGGGGAGGTGCATAATGATGTTTTTATTTACTATAGCTGCATTATATACATTTGTGCGCACAGGTCATGCCTCCCTGAATGCTTTGGGTGGTCGGCCTGGGATTGAAGTAGGGCGAATCGTAGGACTTGGTAGGTCATTGGATTATATATACACTATGTGGGCTAAGCCAACAACAATAATTTACATAGGTTGCCTTTAATATTGTAGGAAGAAGCATGAAATTCACTGCAGTGCCCCCTCCCCAGTTGCATATATGCCTTCTTCCATCGCTTTTACCTGATTGCTTTGCAAAATATATTGGTATATAACCTGTCCCAGTCAAATGTATTTAATGGCCCAACTGTCTGATTTTTCCCAGTGAAAGACCAAGATGGTAGTAGCTGCAGCAAAAATTAAATATGGGATTTGCTATGCTGATAATTTTTAAAAGCACAAATGCCAGTTTTAGTATAGTATTCAAAAAATGCACATTGTAAACTTCATGAGTACCATGGTAAAATAAACACATTTCTGAAATATTAAAATGTAGGTTTAACAAATGACGCATTTACATTTTACAGATATGTGCCCGTTAAATTATCTTATCCTCTGAGCTAGGGGTGTATATAATCACCTGAAGGCCCGTGAGTGAGAACAGTTTTTGAGTTTCATTATACTACTGTTCACGTTCAAGTACTTATCCACAGTGGACAGATGAATAGATACAGATAAAAAGTTGCCTTTGCAATACTCTGAACTCTAACCCCATCCAGTCAAAATGTTACAAGAAAAAAAGACATTCAGGTCCAGAGAAAATTAGGTACTTGAAGTTAGACACCTCTTGAATACGACATATCAGGTTAGGTAATTGTGAATAATGCCTGCTTTTCACCTGTCCTAAAAACATATTCGGTCAACATGGAGGAGGCCCCAGCACCCACCTGACCAACAAGCCTTTGGCAGTTCCACAGTCTGCACAGATGCTATGTTCACACCTGATCCTAATCTTTTGGCAATGCTACTAGGGCCATATTCAGTTTAATGTGACCCAAAACATGTTTCCCATTATTTGTTGCAACACAAATGCTGCCAAATGTACCATGATGTAAGGTGACATATTTGTCAGCCCACACTCATCCCACGAGACATCTACTGCCTAACTTCAGTCTAACTATTTACTAAACCTCTGTTAGAAATTTTGGACAGCCTGGTACTTGCTGGGTTGCCTTTCCAACGCTGCACCTCTTTTCTCTGTCCTTTGCCTTTTATATCTGGTACTTCCCCTCCCACCACCACTCCTTGTCCTATCTTGTCTCCTTCCTTCTGCACCTTCCTGCTATCCTCATTACCTACCTGTTTGTGTGCCTCATTTCTCCTGCTCTGAGTAATGAAGTGGGTGATAGAGTAGGTTGACTTTTGGATATCTCCTCTTCTAAAATGAAATGTATTCCTTCTCTTGTAGGAAGTATACCCTATAGTTCCCCGCCGTGAGTGTGAGAATCAAGTCAAAGGGTAGAAACCTATGACTTTGAATTGCACCCCAACACATTGTTAAATTGCCAGTACTCTCATGTTGTTTGTTGTGTGGGCTGCATCCATTAAAGGCCATGTCCAGTTTTTGCTGCAGTTTGGAGTATTAAGGAATGTCTGAGATTTGAGGGGGGCCTAGGAGAACCCACCTACACCACCAACCATTTTAATAAAATGTGGCTGTGGGGCACAGGTCTCACATTTGTAGATTTAAAGGGGTGACTAGGGGTGCAGTAGTTGTAAGCCTGATATCTGGGATACTTGCCAAGAGTACTAGGGAATGTGTCTTCAATGTAGGTCTAAAATTGACAGATTAGCTTTAACATAGCTGTTGGCAGTGTTCTGAAAGGTTTATTCCACAACCATTACATGTAAACAAACATGCCTATATTACGAACTGTTACGGTAAAGCTAACCGGGACAAAAAATAAAAATTAAATGAAAGGGTTAATGCTGTGTTTTCCATTTAGGTTTTCTTTTTGCTTTTGCCAATAACCCCATCCCCCTCTTTTCCCCTCTGACCAGCCACACATCTTAGCAGCCAGATAGTCTCCTTCAGATTCCTCCACTAAAGCCCTTGGCACATGCACAAGTGTAGTCACAGCTGCTCCTGCTTCCAAGGCAGCTCAGCTTGTGTACAGGGAGTCGAGCAGCATTTTCTGTGTAAAATCTAGACGCGTGATGCTCGTAATAGGCAACAACACATTTCACATCGTTACCGACCTTTTCATCTTTACCCATATTTAAATAACCTTTTTGGTACCTTGGTTCTTTCTCCACATAATTCCATTTTTTTAAATTACACAGCTAGCCCCCAGTTGTGCTATCTAAATACCCTATTAACGTAGTGCTGCCTCAGTCCTCCCCCCTTGTATGCTCTCCTCCAGTTGGCCTTGTTCAGGTGTAATGAGTTATATCTGCAGCAAACAGTAGCAATCAATCAGATATTAGTTTACTGATCAAAAGATTGAAACCTGAATTCTGACTGGTTGTCTGGGCTGTTGCACTTTGCACACAGTTCTATGCTTAATAGGCTCGATTTTCTGCTCTCCTGCTTTTTTCTACCCGTGAGTCTTTTTCCGATGTCACAGGCACGTTGCCCCAGCAGATCATGCACGGCAGTCTCTCTTCTCCTTCCCTCGCTCCCCTCCCTTTTCAGTTTCTCTAGGTCTCTTCCTCTCCCCACTTTTTCACTCCCTGCACTCCCCCACTCCCCATTATGAAATATGGATGGTACCAGTCCCTGTGTTTCGAGACAGGCTGGCAGAGAGCAGAGCGTCTCTATAGGCCCTGCCTTGTGCATGCACCTAAACACTTCACTGAGCAATCTGTCAACATGTCAGCAACACATGTTTTGTAAAAAGCTTCCAGTGGGAGTAATGACTCCCACCAGGACTCCGAAAATGCTTTGAATTCAGCAGATTTCTATTGCAGGGATCCCCTGGGGTCCCTTTTACAATGCCTACATTTCAGAAATTTGAGCCACAGACCCCTGGGGCTTTCCTTTCATAATGCCTGAAAATGTAGGGTTATATTGTTGGATGTCCCCATGGGTTCTTTATTAATACCTGAATTCTGAGGAACTGGAAATTACCCAGAGCACGGCAGGGTCCCAGATACACACCAGGAAAAGGAGGAAAAACTCTGCGGGGAGATTTTCTCTCTTTCTCTCTTTCCTTCATGCAAGACTGAAAGAGAAGAATTTGCCAAAGGACAAAATGGTGTATGTTTTTCAGCTGCCTCCTAAAAATGCATTTTGTAAACCAACCAAGACCGAAAAATATATGTATTTCCACATATAGCCTGTTATTTATCTGTTTATATGGTTCCCCTTGCACATGAGATCCTTGGTTTTATCAGGAGATGAAAGCCACATTATATGGATGTTACATATACGCTAAATGTCAATATTAACTCTTTGCTGGGTGAACACCAGGAAGCAGGCAGATCTAATCCCTCTAATGCAGAAGTTCAACGTTCCTTTGAATCAAAGGTAATATTCCAGTTCAGTGTGTTATGCTATTAAGCTGCTGTATTCTCTTTTGGAATCAATGCACCATACTGTTTCCATTCCACAAATTATAGATCGAGTTTATTCCCAGAGGCCTGCCATTGTTCTGTTTTTGGAGGATGCCAGCAAAGAAAAATGGCACCTTTTTCCAATAAGTGGGTCATTTGGACCTAGCTATAGAGCTTGTTGAAGAAGATGTGATTGTGATGAAATACTGTAAAGTGACTATATACCGAAAAATCGAGAATACCTTATTCGCACAGGCTTGTAAACTTTATTTCGAAGATTTGATGTACAGCATGCATTTACAAAGCATTTATAAAGCTTCAAGCAGTTTTCTTGAAGTTCTGAAAACCATCTACAGCTGTTGTCTGGAAGTGTTTATTACAGATCTTATTGGCTGTAGCTTTAAACAAGCTTCTAGCAGGTTTTCAGCAAGAATCCCCATTACCAGAGGCTTAATGCTACAGTAAGCACTGTAAAGGTCTGAAATAAACATCCCAGACTGGAGCTAAAGGGTGATTTAAAGCAACCCTTTAAATTTGCAGTGTATACAGAAACCACTGCCAAGTATGACTGTTTTGCATATAAGAAATTTATTGAGTCATTGGCTAGAAGATTGGCAGTGACTACAGGCAGAATTTTCATTCACCAATATAGTGAAGCTATTGTTTATTGGTAACTAATTGTTGCCAGGTTGCTATGTACCTTACCAGCACTTTTATTTTCCTCTAGTCATTATACTACCCCAATATATCCCATTTGTTTTGTCATGTGCACATGCATTTTGTTTAACATGGTGGTGTGAAGGTTTAAATATGTGAGATGACGTTGAGGCACCTTGTCCCTACAAATTCATTTCTCAGTGGACACCATCCCTAATTGCACCCTTTACTACCCATAAAGGGCTGAAATAGGTGAGTGAGGCTTTAAATATACCACCGAGAAATCACACAAATAAAATAAAGTACATTTTTTACACAATTTAAAATAACAAAAAAAGACAAACTTGTTACAAACAATAGTCTGTATATATCCAATGTGTGGTATCTGGCGTCTAGGATCGACACAATTCATGAAAAGCTCACTTCCTCAGGATCCACTCCCGTTCTATATACACAGTATATACACAGTAAGCCAATTTTTCTATAAAGACAAACAGAATACAGAAGATTCATGTCCTCCGAGTCCTAAACGGGAGAGAGAATACGCCAGAAAACAGGAAGTATTCTCCATGTCAATAAAACAAATAATTACCAACCAATCCAACTACCGAGACGCACAGCATAATCCAAAAACAGGAAAGCCAATTTGCTATGCTATCTATTGTGCAATTTGAAAAAGTACACATATAATCCACAACTCCATACTAGATAAACATTTTTTAAAGTCAACATGAAGGTGTGAGGGGACACAGATAAACTTGCAGTATGGCATGGAGAGAGAAAAAGTTTAAAAGAGAAAAGTGGAGGATATCTATTTTTTTTGGTTGTGAGGTATCGTGTGTGTATAAGTCTCTGTGGGTGTGTGTGATTTTTTATATATATATATATATATATATATATATATATATACTGCAGGGGGGAAGGAGGAACGAAGTGGGAAGCTGGTACCCCACTCCTCAAAAGTGCCATTTGTTTAAGAGGAGCAGGGAACAAATCCTTAAAGTGGAGCTTCCCCTTTTGGGTGGAGCTCTGCTTTAATGACATTCTACAAAATGGCAAGCCACAGGGCTCACAATGTCTCCATTTTTAATGTCAATGACAGAATCACAAAATTGTTGCCAAAATTTACACTTGGTTTTCCCAATGTAAGATGCATTACATGGACATTTGAGTAGAAACACTGTACCAATCATCTAGAAATTTACAAAATGTTGTGGGATGTATTGTTTATCCTTGGGTAACAAATGGGTGATGTCTTGTTTGATGAATTTGCAGTATGCTCAATTGCAGCATGCAAATGTGCCAAGGGGTTGATCTTGTTTTGGGTCATTTTCATAGTGACTTGAAACTATAAGTTCTTTAATCAATGTGATTCTTTTATCGATGTGAAGAATCCACCAGTTCACCCAATACTTCTGAGATAATAATGTAGATAGGGCACCCCAAAAGACTGGTTGAGATGACCCACGGTAGCACAATGACATCCCATCGGCCACTCCTCAGACCTTCACATTGATCAGATTATTAGAAAAGAGGGGCTGAATCTGTAGTTTGGAGCTCTTCTTTTACTGCCAGAACAAGGAACATCAGCTGGGATCTATGTGAATCACCGATCTTATGCTCATTGATTGGACTCTCTTGAATGCACAGAGCCAGGACGTTGTTTAGTATTTTCACCCTTAATTTATTTTTATTTCTCTGTTGCACGATTGTCTCTTTGTTCATTTATAATAACCCTTTGTGTAAAAATATTTTGTTTGCACCACTTTGGCCTCTTGCAGACGAGGTGGACTGCGCCAAGTGGATCCATCTGCTCAATGAGGGATCTGTCCGCTGATCCCCACTGAGCAGGCAGATGACAGGTCCGTGTCACAGCACTTCTCTATGTCATCTGATCTGATCCGATCTGCTGGACGGATGGGGAACAGATGTTTTTAGCAGACCGGATCGGATGTCGGCGAGTGTAAGCGGACACATGGATGGATGGTCTGATTGGTGTCCACCTGAAAAACTGACAGGTGTAGCCGATCAGTCTGACAGTGTGAATGGGGCCTTTACCTTTTCTATTCATAAAAAATATTTTGAAAAGTGTTAATATTGCCTCTAATGCATGAAAGCAGAAGTTAAAGAATATCTATCTCTTTGAAGAGCGTGAGTTATAGTAAATCTTTGGATATGCCTGTCTGTGGTGACTTTGTGTATTACAGAGGGTTATTTAAAGTCCTAATTGAGACCATAATTTTGTGAATGTTTGATATTTTACAATAAAAATCTGGTGGTAAAGTAGTAAGAGTGGTAAGAGTAAGAGTTAATTGCAGATAACCATACCCAGCGACAATCACTGTCAGTTGGCTGGCACTTAAATTGTGGTTCTGTGACCTGGAAAATCTTTGTGCAGGGTGAGGCTGAGAGTGGCATCACTGTGTATCAGTGACAGTACAGTGTGAGTTTGACCAGCCATTTGTCACTAGTGGTTGAAGGTGGCCAGGGTCTGATGCCTCGTCCGTCACAACTTCATCTTCTTTTTAATCAATGTATTTATACAAAATGTGATTTATAGTGTAGAATCCACCAGTTCACCCAATAGTTCTTCTTCTTTTGGTGTGAAGGAGCACTCTTTTCTTTCTTTTTTGGGGTGAAGGGTGGCCATAGACAATGGAGAGTGTCGGGGAAATACGGTTCCACTCAGACCACTGTATCCTTCTTTAAATAATGAATTCCCATTTTTTGCTCTAATTACCTGAGTCGTTTTTTTTTTTTCAGTATAATGTAGGTCGGAAAGAGAAGCACGAAAAGATGTATTTGACCACAGCTTAATCATAGTGAAAAAATGGCGCTTGGCTTCAGCAGCTGATTGCAACTTCCCTTGGGATTTGCCAGTCCAGGGTTTTTAAATGTGTCTTGTATGCTCTGACATGAGATTTGTTTCCCAATCAGCCAAAAATACCAGCAGGCTCAGACCTCCCCAAGTATCTGAGAACATCACAATAAATAACACCAAATTTGCACAGCCTGTACTCCTTACAGAAGATCTACAAAATGAGTGGAATTTAAAGCATTGGCTAGTTATACCTTACTGATTTGCCTGGTTTAGCATGGAATGTCTAAGATTGGAACCATCTATGGGCAGGCTTATTGTACCCAAGTGGATCCATCGATTGACTTGAGTTCAAGCAGTCTGTTGGATTTTTTACATGCCTTTACTATAGCCACTAGCACTAATCCTTGTGTTCTGCTGTCTGGGAAGCCTTCCCGCCAGACCGTTAAGCAGTGCTCCCCCAAATCTCCGGTTGGTAAATACACACTGAGCATTTCACTTGATCTCCCTCTTTGGGACCACATGGCCCATCATCACTAGTGGCATGCTCCATAATTCTAAGTGTGGCCTCAGGAGCTGCAGTCATTTATTACATGAAAAGCAGCTGGGCTTCAGGTTTAGGTGGCCTGTGTATACATGTGTACATGCAAGCAGTGTATGAACGTTTGAATGTAGTCCCAGCTGGGAGTGTGCTTTCCAGGGTGGCTCCATGGGTCTCAATGGAAGGCAATGGAGCCACCCTAAAAGAGAAAATAAAGGAGGGAAAATGTTAGGAAGAGGAATAAAAAACAATGGTAGATTGAGTACAGAAGGCACACCTTAAACAAGGTAGGTGCTGAGGTCATCAGCACTATATTTTTTTTTATATTGGAGAGTTCATTAAATAGCCTTAAATAGCTTTTTGTGAATCTGCTGCAGTTTTTGCAGCTAAGCATACTGCCTGTCGCAGAATGTCTACGCTAAGCCGCTGCTTTGCAATTGGCAGCAGCATTATCAGCCTGTCAAACAAACTCATTCAATTGTCCTTTGGGCCTCCTATCTGGTGTATCAGATAACCAGCCCAATGGCCAATTGAAACCGTACATTTGGCAGGCAGACAACACTGCTTCTAGTTGCGAGATAGTGGCTTAGCATTTTCAGCCTGCAAAAGGACCTGCTGTTACTGGCAGGATCTCCAGGTAAGAAAATTTGCAACAGATTCACACAAAACTATTTGCTTTGTGCATGTTACCAATCATTTTGAAACCTAGATTTTTGGTTTTGCATAAATCCTTTTTTCTTGCCTTGCACTCATGGGAGGTAAAGTTCGGTTTGGGTTTCTGCATTTTATTGCAAAAATTTAGTGTTTTTTTTTTTTTTTTTTTTTTAGCAATTGCCAAATTACTGTAGGGTCTTGTGTTTTCTTTAAATATTGTAGTTCAAAGAGAAAATGCCTGTATCTGGTCAGTTTTGGATAATAAAAAAGGAGGTCTAGATGGTACCATCTGGCTTACATTACTAATCACTGGTCTAGAAATTACATTCATAAGATACAAAGCAACTGGAGATAGTGGTTAAACTTGCAAAGGCACAATGTTCTTTTTGTAACATTGTAAAAAGAGCAAATATAACATATATAATGTGTCTGTCTGTCCATCTATCCTGCCATCATACGCTGAATGAATTGCACACGAATTTTCTCGGCCAACAAAAACCTACTTCAGAAGTGATGTCATGTTCTGGTTTACATTCCGTGTGTTTTTTCTTCTCTGAGCATGCCCAGTCTTGCTTATCAGATTTTTGTCTGCCGAAATCTGTACTGACTGACGAACAATCGGCCGTTCTGTTGACGGCCAACAAAAATTTTATAGCATGCACACCAGATTTTGTTCGGCCGAAAAGTCGGAGTCGGTTGTCGGAAGCATCATACTAACAAGCCGACAATCGGTTGATCGGACGTTGGCCGAAAATTCACGGCCAACTAACGATGCGTGTGTACGAGGCATAAATCTTTACCCTTTCAAATTGCTTTGAACAAAAGAGTCGCAGATTTATTTTTATGTGCCGACCCGTCTGATTTGACAAAATTGCGCATTCCAGGCAATCTTTTGTTCAACTTTTTTTTTTAAGTTGTTTTTTCAGAACTTAAAAGCATTTTAGCTGCCTCACCACACATCACTCTATATAATGTGCAGGCCTTCCCAAACAATCACATCTATTTATATTCAAATATATAGTCTGTTACACTATATAATGTTGGTAAACTTAAAGAAGATTGTGTAATCCAGTTGTTACATGTACGACATGTGAGATGGAAGCAGTGTTTCCCAAAAACATAAGAGACAAAGGACTAGATGATTTTTAGCAGTTTGCCATTGAAATTGCCCTGAAATTTCACAGTTAATTATGGTTTGCCACCATAACCCAAAGTCTGTTTACTGCTATGAACAGCTGGAAGGTTTCTTATACATTGTATGAGATTTCGGAGCAATATCACTGAAAATCACACCTGCAGTTGGGCACTCAAACTCTATATACATTTTTCCTGTCTATGCTTCTATTCCTCGTCCCATGTTTATTGGTTAGCTGTGCATAATGAGGAGACAGGAGAGCTCATTTAATAACCCACTTGGAAGAACCCACCCAACATTGTAACTAGAAGCAGATGTGAGAGCAGCATGTGCATACAGTATTTTGTGTCTGTGCTCCTATATGTGTGTATTAGCTAGTATATATGTGCAGCCTGTCGTCATTAGGCTGCTAGAGACTCCACTATGGCCAATATGGGCTATTGTTTATCCTTATCCTTTGTACACCCCTTTAGTAAAATAACGCAAGAAATGTCTAGGCATGTCTGTATATGTCTTTTTTGGCTTTTGTTTCATAACCTTCGTTTGTGTATCCCTTTTTTTTGTGTATGGCGTATTGTATTTTTTTTGTTTAATATCCAATTTCTACATGTATATCTCTACACGTGCATACTTCTACTGCTGGTATATTTAGTCTTTTCAAAGCCTCTGTGTAGCATAATGCCCTTTCTAGAATGTGCTTTTCCTTTATTAGAGTTGCAGCTAGACTCTGTGAGCCGTTCCCTGGGGGTCCAGGCCAGCTGCTGGCAGTCTCTTTCAGACACCCAATTACCCCTGACGTCACTGCTGTCTCTCCGGCCTCCCTTGGGTGCCTGCATTTTTTTCCTTTGTACATCTAATAGTAGACCAGCTAAGTGCCTGTTATTTGCCTGGCAGAAGATTTGATTGTGTTTTGGGCCGGATACTAAATCCAAAAACTATGTAAAAATGTCAGTAGGTGAGTGCTCATTGATTTTGCTCCGTTGCTGTGATAGCCGAACCTTCTGGGACCTGAGCCCAGGAAGGGCTTTACAAGAAAGATAATATAACAGAAAATTTACTGGAGCTATTCAACGTCTCCCGTGGAATTCTTGAGGGCTTGCAAAGTTTCTGTAGAATCAACAAATGCTTTATTAATCTAAATTTGTGGTTTTGTTCTATCTGTTCCTGTCACAATAGCTGCTTTTTAAGGTTGAGGGAGGGGAGGAAAGGGAAGGTGGATGGTGGGACTTGGTACATAGTGGGAGAACCATCTCTGAGTAATGAACTCCCAGTGGATTGTGGGAGTAGCACAGCAGTGTTTCCAGGGATTGCTCAGCAGACGCTTGGCTGGTAGCTCTGCCAGGCCGAAATCTGTGTGAGCAGATAAAATGTGAGGGCTGAAAGGCTGTTTCGGGCCAGCACTGACTGGGAGCAAGTGATAAGGGCCGCGGCAAGAAGAGAGAGGTGGCCGCTTGTCCCAGCCAGATATTTGACAGCAAAGTAAAGTTTAACACAAACAATCCGGGGGAGAGCAATGAAAGCTGGAACAAAAGATAATGGTAATTGATTGAATCAAAGTAGCAGAACTGGATTGTTCTCCCAAGCAATTATTTTTCCTTCTAATTTTCAGCCCAACTGTCCTAGGAGTTTAGGTTGCTCACTGCACATCCTGCGGCAGGAGATAAAAAGGCAAGTTCCCTGCTTTTGGGCAAAAGAATTCATGTCAAGGGACACACAGACAATACAAAAGAATCAAAATTGTAAAGGAAGCAAGGTTAGGGAGTCTGTGTATGTGATGCTACTTATGACAATGCTGCTTTGCTCTGCTGAGTTGCTCCTGCTCTCTCATCCACATCACGCACTCCTTGTGAAGTTCAGAAATCATCCTGATCATCTTGAACTCCCTGGTAAGCTGGCTTCATGTCTGTATGTTTATAACTCCATAAATATAATTTGTGTTCAAAGTGGGCCTGTCACCTACACATGGGATACAACAAACATGGTGTATACCTGCAAGTGTCACACCAACCGATTATATTTAAAGTTCTTTTTGCAGTTTACCTACACTTCTTTTCTGTCGTTTCTTGGCAGAATTAATTAATTACCAGTCCGTGAAAAGCCACAGAGAATGTACATTCTGTATTTGGTACTTGTGACTTCAAAGCATGTATCACTCCAACAAATGGGCCCTGCATTGGTTCCAGGAGACTTCTTTAGGACAGTGGTGGTCAACCTAGAAAAGATAGAGGACCTTAAGGGCCATACACACTTGACGGAAATCGGACGAAATATCCTCCGATTTTTCTCTGTCTTCTCAGCGTTCATTACCGTTTTTAGTCGACAGTGCATAAATGTTCACAAAATTTCTCGTCCGATTTTTCTTTTGTTTTGGCACATTTGTTCCTAGACTTCAGGGTTGTCAGCAACTTCAGATCATGCGCGGTCTTTCGTATCCGATTTTTCACGGACGTACTGCATACACATTAAACGAAAATCTGGGGACGGACGAAAACAATTTTGGTGTTTGTCCCTCCGTTTTTTTTCGTTGAAAATGTCGGCATCGGCTGCTGAAAGTGGTGTACACACTAGGCGAAAATCGGACGATTTCACATCGGGCGGGAATTTTCGGCAGATTTTCTACTAGTGAGTACCCTGCTTTAAGTCCACCCTGAACATGTCTGAAGGGCTGCACAATTGCTTTGGTTTTTTTTTTTTTAAAGCACTCACAGAGGGTGTGCACATGTAAGCTGAGGCTCTCAGGAAGTGAGTTAGATGATACTAGTCATCATTCAACCTGAAAGATAAGCAGCTCTTGTTTTTGGAGTAGGAAGTGTGTGGGGATCAAGACAAGGGATAAGGTGAGCATTGCAGTAAAGCTGCACTTTAACCTTAAATGATATAAGACAATGCATTTAAAAAAAAAAAAGTTAGTAAAAATAAAAAAGTACTTTTTCCTTGTTGTTTTTGAATATATATTGGTGCTTTTTTTGTTTTTTGAGGTAAAAAAAAAAACGCAATTTCTGCAATTCAGGGGTACTGGGCTCATGTTTTGTGTTGATGTATCTCTTACAATTGTAAGGTTGCTATTTGTTTTTGTTTTTTTTCCTATTTCGTGAAATGCCTCAAATAAAAAACATACACAGACCCCAAAAAGAATAATTTTATTTAAATAAAAAAAAAAAATAGTTACTGCCACAATTTCAGCCTAATGGCCGGAATACACGATAAGAAAATCGGCCGAAAATTTTAGTTCAGCGCAGGATCGGCCGATATTCTACTCGTTAATGCCCAGCCATCAGTGACCGATATCGATATTGTGAACGAAAAAAAACCGAAAAATTCTGTCGTCTCGTTTGCGAACGAACGATATTCTATACGTTGGTGTTAAGGTCGTTCATTTAAAATCTGTAGAACATCATCACGCATGCACTGTTTCGATGGTCGGCGGTCAAACGGTCGGGCGATATTCGGCCTGTGTATGTTGGCAACGTTTTCGACCAAGGAACACTTTTTCATAAGTCGGTGGTGGAATGATCGGGCGATATTCGGCCCGTGTATTCCAGCCATAAGCAGTATTACACCAAAGAAAATGTAGTTGCAAATGTGCATATAACCTCAGACTGAATAAAAATGTTTGTTTAGTCAATGAGAGGGACTGTAGTGGAAGATTTTAACTGTTGGTTAGGGGAAATGGATTGGTACATTTGTGGAAGAAGCTGGATTGTTTGCATGAATGGGAGGATTTCATGGGACATAGGTGTGAAAGGCAAGGAGATAATTGTATTTTTTTAATTTTTTTAATTCATTCTGTTATTTTTATAATTATTTTTACATGTATGAATGGGTTTGTAAACCGATCCATTCATAAACCCACTCATATCAGCTGGTATAGTGTGTGTGTGTGTGTCTCAAGGAAAAGAGAGGAAAAGACAGGTGACCAGGTGTGATCCAACTAGTTCCTGTACAAATCTACTGTAAATAGCCTTTTTCTCCAGTCCTGGGCTGATGTCTAGAGCACTGCAGGCCACATATTGGGCGCCAGAGTTTGAGGCTATGCATATCACGCATGTAACTACTTTAATATAGTTTTCTAATCCAAAAGTTGAAAAGCTTGAATTGGCTACCAATCTTTCTGGATAGTCTGATTTTGTAATCCTTGTATGTGGCCAAATTTGTTAAAGTTTAGACCTCTTTGGTCTGTTCTTAATGGCAAATGCTTTGCAATTCTTCTCTAATGGCAAATTTATGATGCAAGATTATTTTCTGTTTCAAATAATATGTTCCATTTCTCATTAAAAATTAGTCTTTATTTGTAACAACTTGGATTATTACATCAAAATTTGGAAAGAACAGGATAACGATCAAAACGGGGTTATGGTAACCCTAGCTAAGTAAATAGAGGTAGACCGCAATAAGGGAAGTTATCATTTTAAGGGTGGGAGGTATAGGGGGATAATATGAGTTTGTAATATGGAAGAGTTTTCTTTTCTTTTTTTTTTCATATTGTTGTATGGTAATCTGAAAGGAAACTCAATAAAAATTAAAATTTATTGTATAAAAAAAAAAAAAAAAAACTTGGATTATTAAATATTCTGTACAGTAGCAGATTATAAAACATAGAAAACAAGTGAATGTTTTTAATGTTTCTTTCTTCTGCAATAGAAAAGGTGTTTTTTTTTTTTTATCCCACGGAAAGTGCCTATTGTGGTATTGTAACTGTCCTCCTAGGTAATTAGCAGTACAATTCCTCTGTGATTTGACATGCCATTAAAAAAAGAAACTACCCTCTTCAAGTTTGCAGTTATAAGTGATTTGCACAGGAAATAAATTGGCAGTTAATAGTTTGTTTATTTATCCTAATTATTGTCCATAAATGTACTTTATGGATGGTAATTAACTTCTACATAGAAGCAACACCTAATAATTGTGATTTTCTTTTTTTGTGGTTTGACACCTTGACATTTCAGTCAAATATTCTAGTTTACTGGCTAGTGACCAGCAATGTAAAATGCAAGTGGTTCTGTTCTCTTCCCAGTGAAGATAATGGTTGTCAAAAGAAACCTCATTCATGTTCAGTTTTTTCCAGTGCAGGTGGGAGAATTAAAATAGAAATGTGATATGTTGCTAAAGGGAAAACACTACTTTACTTCCATCTGCACCAATAATACCCCCTGTCTATAGCACTTAAAGTGGTTCTAAAGGCAGAAGGTTTTTTTTTTTATTTATCTTAATGCATTCTATGCATTAAGATCCAAAACCTTCTGTGTGCAGCAGCCCCTAATACTTACCTGAGCCCCATTTCGATCCAGCAATGTTGCACGAGAGACTCTGCTGCCCGGGACTCTCCCTCCTGATTGGCTGAAATACACAACGGGTGCCATTGGCTCCTGCTGAAGTTAATTTAAAGCGGAGTTCCACCCTGGTTATATTTTTTTTTTAAGAAAAATACCCCCGGGACAGTCAGGGCTAGTACATTCCACAATGGATAGCCTCTGATCTGTCCCGGGTTGCACTTACCTTTTAGGAGAAATACTTACCTTGAAAAAGTATTGTCCAGCGCTGCCATCTCAGGTGTGGGCAGCTTGAAGCCAGCGTGATCCTCTTCTGCGTCCTCTTCCTTCTTCTTCGGTCCCACGATGCTCTGCACCGGCCCCGCCGTCACTTCCGGTGCGCGCGCGTCATCCCTCCACAGCTTCTGGGCATGCCCAGAAGCTGTTTAGAAGGGAATGACGCGCACGCACCGGAACTGACGTTGGGGCCGGTGCAGGCGCATTGATTCCTGGGAGCGATGACGTTCAGCTCCCAGGAATCATTGCAAAAGCCAGGAAGTGACGAATCGCCATGGCCGCCGAGGAGAGGAAGAAGGAAGTAAGGTAAGTATATTTTCTCTACAAGGTAAGTAAAAAAAAAATAAAAAAATTTGCGATTATCCATTTGTTTTTCAGGTGACCCGGAGCGAGAAGATGGAGGTAAGTATAAATTTAGGGTAGAACTCCACTTTAAAGTCAGTGAGCCAATGGGGAGAGAGAGGGGGCAGGGCTGTGTCTTAATGGACACACAGAGCATCAGCTTGGCTTGGGTGCCCCATAGAATGCTGCTTGATGTGGGGACACGCAGCAGGAGGGAGGGGCCAGGAGCACCGGTGAGGGACCCGAGAAGAGGAAGATCTGGGCTGCTCTGTGTAAACCACTACACAGAGCAGGTAAGTATGACATGTTTGTTATTTAAAAAAAAAAAAAGACTTTAGTATCACTTAAAGGTTGTCCTCTGACATGTAAATGAAACAAAAACACCAACATGCGCAAAGGGAGATTTCATTTTTTTGTGTTATTTTAAAAACTTTTTTTTCTCTATGTTTATGAATGGATTTGTGTTTATCCAAGCCATTTATAATACTCTGTTGTGAAGTGAGTACAGTGGTGAGTCACTATTTCACCTGCCACTCTCATAAGAATGTTTGTTCACCTTCCAAACCATTCATTCAATATGAATGGGTCTAAAGATGCACAAACTCATTCATTCCAGCAAACCCTGGAGGTTGCTGCTTTGTGTGTCAGAAAAGGGAGAGGAGCAGGTAGCTGGGGGCTATCTACCTGGGAAATATGGGGGTGGGGGCGCACAACCAGTAGAGGAGTTTTTTGACTGGTTGGAGTGGGAAAAGGCCAGGAGAGGAGGGGTCTGACAGGGGGAGAGAGGTGTCTATGGGCAGTGTGACTTGTGAGGACATACAAGTCAACCTCTTGGGGTGCAGGCAGGGAAAGAGCTCATCTCTGTTCCATATAAGTCAATGAAGAAGGAAAAGAAGAGCCACACATCACGCACAGCCCTCATGTAAACAGTGGAAGCAGCCTCAGCCGAGACTCTCTTCAGGCCACACCCCCAACATGTTTCGCTCTGCCAATGGGGCTTAGTCATAGGAACCAATCACACACCTCCCTGATGGTATGGCATGATGGATAAGTATCTGCTTGTATTTCTCAGAATTGAGAACACTATTGAACCTGACCAAATCTCCAACTTCATTTGCAAAAAATGCAGCCCCAAATTTGCAAGGAACCTCCACCAGAATCACTGTTGCCTGCAGACACTCATTACTGTATCGCTTTCCAGCCCTTTATGGACAAACTACCTCCTGCTACAGCCACATATTTCAAATCCTTTAATAAACTTTTTCTACATTACAATCCACAAAGGGTATTGCACTGATTTTGACATTGGTTTGTTGCCATCACCATCACCCACTTTGGTTCATTCAGCGCTTACGTGTGGTTATCTTTGGTGCGACTATATATTTCAGTTTTTGACTCAGTCCAGAACACTTGCTGCCCTTTTTCTGCACCCCAGTTCCCATGTGTTCATGCATAGTTGAGTCACTTAGTCTTACTTCCATGTCCTATCACAGAAACACCTTAATGAGCACAGCCCCCCTACCCCTGGTATTTATATGTTCACAACCTCCCTGGAGAAGAGACGCCTGAGAGGAGACACGATAGCAATTTATAAATACCTCAATGGCGATCTCAGCATAGAAAAAAAGCTATTTAGTCGAAGGGATTGCATGAGGACGCGAGGACATACAATGCGATTAGAGGAGAAGCGTTTTGACCTCCGGCAACGCAGGGGGTTCTTTACTGTTAGGGCTACAAGAGTGTGGAATTCTCTACCACAAGAGGTGGTTTCTGCAGGAAGTATGGCTACTTTCAAAAGACTCTTGGACGTACATCTCAAGAATCAGAACATTAAGCCCCTGTTCACACTGGGGCGACCTGTGAGGCGACCTGGTCGCCTCACAGGTCGCCGTAGGTCGCCTGCCATGCAGAAGCTATGGACCCGTTCTAATAGGAGCGACACAAGTTGCTCCGACTTAGAAAAAGGGTCCGGAGCTTCTTTGGGGCGACCCGGAGCGACCTGCATAGACTTCAATGTTATGAAGTCCGTGCCGGCCGCTCCGAGGTCGCGGGGCGAGCAGCGTGCCACGACCTGTGAGGTCGCCAGGCAAAGTCGGGTCGCTGCAATGTGAACGGGGCCTAAGGGGTATGCGAGATGATTACGGCCACCCGCGACTACACAGGTTGAACTGGATGGACTATTGTCTTTATTCAACCTCCACTACTATGTAACAATCTCTGTATATGCAATATTCACTTGTCCCTGGTGAAAGGGCAATAGCAATATGGAATAGGAGAAAACAAAATATAAGAGAAATGCCAAGTGAAGAATTCAGATATACTCTCCAAGCCCATTTGAACTAACCATTTAAATTGGATAAAGACAGGCGCATCAAAACAAAAGGTATGCAAAGGTACAGCTTATTTTTCTAAAGCCCAACTATGGGTAACTTAAAAATGATCCTTTGCAGTTGGATTGCTCCCCGCACTGCGTGCATTCACTGCTTGTTCATTTCAGGGAAGAGTTTTTGTATTTTTTCTTACCTGATCATCTGACGCTCTGTTTATCTGATCCTATGCCCCTCCAGTGTATGTCTTTCCCCCACATTCCATTAGTAAACTGTCCTTTAGCATCATCATACCCAATGTAAGGCTATGGACCCTGCATTAGTTTTGATGACCTCAGGACCTAAGACCGTTGGTGCATGGGAGAGAAGACACTGCAGAGACCAACAGTTCAGAGGATTGGGTAAGTAGATCTTCTTCTTTTCTATGTCCCCTAGACCTAAACCAGCAATTAACCCTTGCAGTGGGGAGGTCAGAGGTCTGCGGGAAAACACAAGTTTTGCCAATTTAGAGCTGTAGGTCTTATTCAGTAGGGAGCATTTTGAACCTCTGAAATAAGACCACTGCTTTTACCTAGAGGACAAGGGTCTCATTCTACATCTGCTGGAAGGAGACAGGCTTTTCTACTTATATTGAGACTTCTTCAGGGTGAAAACAAACTGTAAGCTGTTGAACACCTTTTGTTGTAATGCACTTTGAATTTAAAGGTTTTGATGGAAGGTTCAGTTGAGCATTATCCATGTGTTGCTTTGCAAAGATGTCAACTCTTTCACTTTATTGCAGTTACCTGAGAAAAAAATAACTTGTATGGTTTACCTTGGGAAAGTAAAGCTGTCAGTGGTCCTTGATGACCCAGCCTGGCGGATCTGGATGTTTGACACCCATTCTGGCCTTTTGGCTTTGTAGGTAACAGTGGAAGCATGGGCAGGCAGATGTCATTGCACATTCAGGCTTTCCTTCCTGCCAGCTTAATATTCAGGTGATTTTGATTTTTGGCAAGTTGGGTGTACTGTCTTTCAGAAAATATTTTCTGTACAACCACATTTTATTTATCCCATAGTGTTCTGTGCGCTTCAGTTTGGCACATGCTGAGTTTTTGCATGTTTATTTTTCTGCAATATTTTGTTGCAAATTGGCAAGGGTATAACCCCTGCCACATTTAGCAAAAAAATGATTGCTATGCAATATCTTCTTTATGTGCATGTAGTGCTGAGCCTGTTTATTTAAAGAATCGTTTTTACTGTTACTGCCATTTGTCCAGTTAAACAAAAATGTACTTGTTTTTATGATACTGAAATAATTTAGTCGCTGTGGAGATAAGTAACCTGCATTGTAATATCTCCCTATAGCGCATTTTGCCTATAGAAAGGGTAAGGGGTGTTTGATGTTTCCTCATCCTCCTGTTTAAGTCCCCTCTCTGGAAAAAGCTTTATTCTATTGCTGCTGTGCACAAACAGCCTGGCACAGGTTTGATCTACTGCTTCACGGATCCAGGCCCCTGTGTGCATTTGAAGTTTTTTTTTTTTTTTTTAATGTATATTTTTTTTTCCCCCTTCTTCAACCGGGGAATCTTGCAAACAAAGAGCAGCCGCAGGTAGCCAGATTTCTCCATCCCAAAGCAGCTCCTGGGGCACTGCCTGCAGCAGTCCTGCTAGGCTTGTCTAAGCCTCTGCCAGAAATGGTTGTTCTGTAGGCTGCAGCAAGCTTAGCGAATGCACAGGGAGGCTGCAAAGAGTAGGACCCCAGGAACTGATATTTGTTTTTCAGCTTGGAGAACATAGAAAATAGGATTCTTAACCTGTTCTTAACCGGTAGCACTCTGCACAACTTCATTAAATTGTCTTTCCCAAATCCTGTGTTTTGTGATTGCATCACATATACCTGCGCCAATACCTTACTGCTTTCCTGAAAATATATTAAAAAAATAATAGTAGAGTAAGATAGTGCATGAAATACTTGTATGATTTATTTTATATCCAGGAAACCAAAAAAAAAAAAAAAAAACGAACGTTTGGAGCCCCTTCTGGTTTGCAGTCGTTGTACTCACTGTCATTACCCACAAAAGTAGTGTATAATACATATTGGTGTGTGTATATGTATGTATGTATGTATGTATATGTGTGTGTGTGTGTGTGTGTGTGTATATATGTATGTATATATATATATATATATATATATATATATATATATATATATATATATATATAATTACATACACACACAGGGCTTTTTTTCTGTCGAAACGAGACAGAACGCCGTTCCGCCACCTACGGCAGCCCTCTCCCCTCTTCAGCCTGTCAAATAATGCAGAAGACGATAGATTAAGTTTTATATGCCAGTCACTTCCTTCACCGGCTTCTGTATGCTAGTGTCGGCACTCATGCCCCACATTTTCTTGATGGGTACCCCTATACCGGGTCCAGAAGCCACAGTGGTTGCCATTTAATGGGGATTCCAGAGCTAGCTTCTATCCTCGCCTGCTGCCTGTCAGATTAGTGTAGTATGGAGCTTCAGCAAAGCTGCACTGATGGGACTGCAATAGGCTGAGAAAAAATAAAGAGCCCACTCTGCCTAATAACCCGAAGTTGGCTGCACTTCTCTAAAGCAAAAACGGATTAGAGAGCTTCAGAGGGAAAGGGGAGAGGAGGGGTTGGGGGTTGTTTAGAGAGACAGTGAAGACTTTGAGGATGTTCTACAGAGGTCTGGGGGGGGGGGGGGTGTGATTGTGTAAAGTGAGAGCTGTGGGCATTGGGATTTGTACAGAGTGAGGAGCACTGTGGTGGGAGTTGGGGTGCATAGGCAAAAGATGGGGGTTCCAGAGGTTGATGGCTGTGGATTGGGGTGAGCTGTACATAGGGGCGTAGAAGTAAATTATGAATTGTGGAATGTGGAGAGAGAGGGTAAAATGTGGACAGGGGGAGAGGGTGACCTGTGGACAGGGGGGAGAGGATAAAATGTTGACAGGGGAGAGAAGGTGAGCTGTGAACAGGAGAGAGAGGGTGAGCTGTGGACAGGAGAGAGAGGGTAAAATGTGGACAGGTGGGATAGGATGAGCTGTGGACAGGGGGGAGAGGGTGAGCTGTGGACAGGGGAGGAAAGGGTGAGCTGTGGACAGGGGGGGGAGGGTGAGCTGTGGACAGGGGGGGTGGAGAGGGTGAGCTGTGGACAGGGGGGGAGAGGGTGAGCTGTGGACAGGGGGGGAGAGGGTGAGCTGTGGACAGGGGGGAGGGGAGAGGGTGAGCTGTGGACAGGGGGGGGGGGAGAGGGTGAGCTGTGGACAGGGGGGGGGGGAGAGGGTGAGCTGTGGACAGGGGGGGGGAGAGGGTGAGCTGTGGACAGGGGGGGGAGAGGGTGAGCTGTGGACAGGGGGGGGAGAGGGTGAGCTGTGGACAGGGGGGGGAGGGTGAGCTGTGGACAGGGGGGGGAGGGTGAGCTGTGGACAGGGGGGGAGAGGGTGAGCTGTATACAGGGGGGGAGAGGGTGAGCTGTGGACAGGGGGGGAGAGGGTGAGCTGTGGACGAGAGGAGATAAGGCGACCAGTGTTTGGGGGGAAGCTGTGTACTCTGGGGGAGAGGGTGAGCTGTGGATGGGGGAAGGTGAGCTGTGGACGAGGAAGACAAGGTGAGCTTTTACCACGTCTATTATTTGGCAACACTTTACTTCTCTTCCCTGAGGAATGGCGGGGAGTTGACTGGGAAGAGTGGGTTCCAGCACCTATTCTCTGAGGAAAAAAGCTGTGTGTGTGTGTGTGTATAATTTTTTTTTTTTTCTAAACACTAGAAATAATATATTCAGCTTGTAATGGACAGGTTGGAAGTTTCTGCGGCAGTCATGGCTGTTTGCTTATGGCTGTTTATCACCATCTTGTGGAGCAAAGTATATTTTTACAATGCAAGTCTTTTGTTGTTCTTCCTCTCCAGGTAATGTAAATGTAATCATTGTGTGCTGATGTTCGATAAAATATCTTATGCTGGAAAGATATTCAGTATAAATAAGAAGATTGATAGATAGATAAGGCAGGCCATAGGTTGCAGGAAAGAAATTTGCACGATTCCCCCATCAACACAGACAGTGCTGACAGGGGAATCCCTCCTGCCAAACAATTGTCTGCTCCTGGCAGGGGGGCGGGCAGGGAAAGCTGTCCCCACCAGGAAAAGACAAGTGACAATCGCAAATTATTCGGCAGGCTGGTTGATCATTCAATCAACTTGGTACATTCAGCCTGCCCACACACTGTTCGAACCATCTATGGCCAGCGTAAGGCAGTATGTCATATCCCTCATACATTTATGTTAATAAAATGTGGTAACTCCCATCAACTAATTAAAATTTACTTTTTCTAAAGTCAGATCAGTCCAAGATGAATTCTGATTGGTTGTGATGGCTAATTCTGTAGCTGCTGACTTTTAATATTAGGACACTTGCCTGTCAAGGGATCCCATGATGTCAGCACCCCAAGCTTCATCGGCTCGGGGTGCAGGTGCTGGCATCTTCACTAAGGGAAACAGAAAGTGAAGCCTTGCGGCTTCAAAGCCTGCTTTCTACTGTGCATGTGTTGCTGCGCTTTCTGAATGGTCCCGCTGTCTTCTGGGAAGTAGAACTTTCCCCTTTTGGGTGGAGCTCTGCTTTAATAACAGCTCTTTATACATGAGAACAACAGAATATCTGGCATTGAGGAACACAGGATATGGCACATAGGCATTGAGGCACAGAGAACTAGCTAAGTAAAATTAAACTTATTTATGAGGAAAAAAAACTGTTAAAGCTTTTCAATGAATATGTGGCTTAAATTTAAATTCCTGCCTAGCACTAACTAGTCTTAAAAATGTTCTCACCCCCTCCTGCTACTTCTGTTGCCTAACCTGTGTAAAAAAAGATGTGTATATAGTTACATAGTTACATAGTTAGTGAGGTTGAAAAAAGACATCAGTCCATCCAGTTCAACCTATGATGTGTGTGTGTGTGTTTGCTGTTAACCGTACATTGTATACCCTTTTATGTTGTGGTCTTTAAGGTGCCCATCTAATAGTTTTTTGAAACTATCAATGCTCCCTGCTGATACAACTGTTTGCATAAGAGAATTCCACATCCTTACTGCTCTTACAGTGAAGAACCCCCTGCGTATTTTAAGGTTAAACCGCCTTTCCTCAAGTTTTAGTGAGTGACCACGTCTCTTATTGTATTCCCTTTCTCTGAATAGGTTTTTCCATATGCTAGGGTTACCAGTACAATATTTGTACATTGACATCATATCCCCCCTCAATCGTCTCTTCTCCAGTGAGAATAAGTTCAATGCTTGTAGTCTTTCCTCATAGCTGATGTCCTCCATTCCCCTAATTATTTTTGTTGCCCTTCTCTGGACTTTCTCCAGTTCCAGCACATCCTTCCAGATGTGGCCGGACCAGAGTCTTGTAGAGCGGGAGAATAATCTCTGTATTTCTGGAGTGAATCCCCTTTTTTATACATCCCAGTATTCTGTTGGCTTTGCTTGCAGCGGCTTGGCATTGCATGCCACTGCCAAGCCTGTTGTCTACCAGTACCCCCAGGTCCTTTTCCATCCTAGAGGTTCCCCCCCTAGTGAGTAGCTTGCTTTCTGGTTTCTGATATACTGTTTTTAATCCACTCTGGTCTGGTACTGTCATTCTGTAGCTCCGTTTTCCCTGTGTCAAGTCAGCGGCGACTGCAGTGGAGAAGAATGGACCTATGGGTGACATCGCGGCTCCTGGAATTCCTAGCCCTTGTCAAGCACTCCCTCCTCTCCCTTGCAGCCGCCACTTACTGACACTAAAAATAGATACAGTAAGTAAACACACCTTTTTTACACAGGTTAGGCAGTAGGTGATGGGAGGAGGAAGGGAATATTTTTAAAACTTTTTAATCTTATGCAGAAATTATACTCTAACAAATAGTTTATACTGAGAGCTATGGTTTAAAAGAAAATATTCTAATCAAGTATGTATTTTTAACTCAAAAAGTACTTTATTTTGATCTCAGCCTCCTTCAAATCCCCACATTTCATTCTTTTTTTATTTTTTTGCTTCTGTGATCCAATTTCCTGTTAGAGGGTGGCTACGTTCATTCTCCATGGCCCCTCTGTGTGTAGGAACAATGCTACCTGCTCTACCTTGCACCCATGATGGACTGTGGGATTCGTAGTGTGAACTTCTTGTTCCAAACAAAGTAATGGGGGGGGGGGGGGGGGGTTGGAAGAGAGGTTCAGGAGCTCATCGGGAGGGTATTACAAGGAGGCAGAAAACACAGTAAGAAATAACCTAATGAGAAATAAATTACAGGGTCATTAAAGTGGTTGTGAAAACAGGTTTTTTTTTCTTCCTAATGCGTTCTATGCATTTGGATATAAAACCTTTTATGTGCAGCTCCCTCCTCAGCCCCTCCAATGCTTACCTGAGGTCCATCTAGATCCAGCGATGTTGTAGAAGTGTCTCAGCTGCCCGGTACATTGGGTGAGACAGCCAGAGCGACGCCATTTGCTCCAGCTGCTGTCAATCAAAGTCAGTCAATGAGGAGGGAAAGGGGGTGTGGCCCGGCTGCAACTCCATGTAGGAATGGAGCGGCTTGGGTGCCCCCATTGCAAGCTGCTTACTGTGGGGGCACTCAACAAGGGGGGGGGGGGCAGGAACACCAAAAAGAGACCCGAGAAGAGGAGGATCTGGGCTGCTTTGTGGAAAACCAGTGCACAGAGCAGGTAAGTATAAAAGGTTTGTTATTTTTAACTAACTAACTAAAAAAACAAGACTTTAGTATCACATTAAATAGTAGATGTATATGAATAATTTTTGGAGAACAATGATAGTTTAGTGTCACTTTAAGCAATGGGTAGATACATATTTGCCAGCACACCAAGGATCTTGCAAAAGCAGTCCAAAAACTTTATTCCAGATAAGATCACATCAGAAAAATATAGTGCAACGTTTCAGAGCCGCACAGGACCCCTTCATCAGGCATGGGGGACATGCCTGACGAACGGGTCCTGTGCCGCTCCGAAACGTTGCAATATATTTTTCTGATGTGATCTTATCTGGAATAAAGTTTTTGGACTGCTTTTGCAAGATCCTTGGTGTGCTGGCGAATATGTATCTACTTGTAACTGATCCAGTTGCCAACTGGTGATCGCTTCAGCACCCAGTACACACGAGCCTACAAACCAGGAAGGTGTGCGATAGGAATATGAACTATACTTTAATCAATGGAACAATAAAACCTGGACTAAAGCACAAAGCTGGGAATTTCACAACCAACACAAAAAAACACCTTGTAGGCATTTTCTAGTAATTTATTTGGCAATCTCATACTTGTGCACCGATGCAGCCAGGAGCCCAGGATACTTTGCATTGGACTTTTAACTATGTAATTGATGGTGGCACTGTAGTAAGCCTTCAGGTGTACATACTGTACATGGATGCTTACAATATAATTGTTGACACTAATGTTTCATGAGTTTTGCTCAAAAAAGGCTGTGAAATGACACAACATATATGTATGAACCTAATTAGTTGTATCATAAACTATCCCACAACCACATGTGAAAATGGCTATATGAACGTGGGGTGCAGGGCATACTTCATAGCTGGGTGGGTCATCATTTATTATAGAGAGTATAGGCTGTTTATAGACTTATTTTTAGTAATCACTATAGATCCCTATAAAAGGTGGTGTATTAGTGTAATAGCTTTGGTGGCAGTATCTAGCCAACTTTTGCAGTACAAGTACAAATGCATTTTGGGAACTGCATGACATTTTTCTTAACACTTGTGCCTCCAGAGGGAATGTGCTATAGAGTGTGGAAAGGGTTAATTTTAGAGATTGCTAAATAAATCAGCCCAAGTGTGAGTATGTATCACAGAATGAGGTCTGCAGGAGAATCCTCTGGCCTTGAAAAACTCCTTTTCCCTATTTATTTTTATTACATCTTGCTTCTCTTTCACGGCACGACATGGTGGTTGTGGATGGCAATTAAAGGACCCCCCCAGATTCTAGTTTTCAGCACAGGGTCTTTTGATGTGCATCTTGTCGGGAAGATTCAGTTATTGTTCCTGATTCTCTTTCTCTCCCCCTCCCAGTCAAGTCTTTGAAGTCAGCACAGTGGCCTTTAGTACCCAAATACAATATGGGCAGGATAATGGGATGCTCCTTACCACATTCGTCTCTAGTATAAATGGCTGAGGGGGAGGGCGCTTGGCTGATTTGATAAGGGTCCTGTTTTATCACATTTCTCACACCCAGCTTTTTAATTTTGAAAGTTGTTTTGATGATACTATCTAGGAACATGCATTCATAACTAAGCTTGACAGGCCCAAGTTCATCTACATATCAGATCTTAATGCATAGACCTTTGCTTTATTTAGATGTGTGCTTATTTTGTTATACTCTTTAGCTTGGGTCAGGGTTTTAGAGATCTGCTCACATGTGATTATTGGTCCCCTGTCAACTGTTTGACTACCTGTCTTTCTCCCAGACCTTAAAATGATTGTAAAGTCTTTTTTTTCTTCTATTAAAATAATAAACATGTTATACTTACCTCCTCTGTGCAGTTGGTTTTTCAGAGTGGCCCTGATCCTCCTCTTCTTCAGTCTTCACTGGTTCTGGCCCCTTCCTCCTGTTGAGTGCCCCCACAGCAAGCAGCTTGCTATGGGGCACCCGAGCCGAGCTGCAGCTCCCTGTGTCTATTCAGACACAAAGCTGCCGTTCGGCCCCACCCTCTCTCTCCTGAATGGCTAACTGACTTTTACAGCAGTGGGAGCCAATGGTGCCACTGCTGTGTCTCAGCCAATCAGGGAGCGAATCCTGGTTGGCCGAGGGACTCATGGACATCGCTGGATAGAGATGGGGCTTAGGTAAATGTTAGGGGGGCTGCTACACACAGAAGGCTTTTTATTTTAAATCATAGAATGAATTAGGATAAAAAACCTTCTGACTTTACAACTCCTGTAAGTGTGCATAATAGTGCTATGAAATGGAGTGCTTAGGCTGTGTGTGTGTGTGTCCTCAAGCAGTTGATAGAGCATTAACTGTCAGAAGATTTTTACACCATAAAATCAGATTCTGATAAAGTAAACTAAGCTAAATAAGAGACAACATACATTATTTCAAAGGTAAGCCTTCACAGTTATAAAAACTTTAAGACTAAATATTCAGACCCCTGCCTAGGGCTAGCCATTACGGTTTCAGCTGCTCTTAGAAGACAAGCTGCACGTCCATCCCACTTTGGAGCGTTTCTCCAACAGTCCCTGCCATTACAATCTGGAATGGCTACTCCACAGGAAATAGGGATGGAAACAGACCGTAGGAGGATGGAGGGAGGCCTCAGTGTGTCAAGTATACAGATTCAAGCAAGAAAACCGTAATAAGGCTCAATAAAGAACACACTAGAAGCATTCTCTTTTAAGGCTGGCTATTGACAGATTGATAGAAGTAAGCAAAGTTAAAATCATGGTTTTTAATTAATGGCCCATTTCTGTTATGCAAGAGCCTAGTAACAAGCTCCCCATGCAGTCAGTGGTGCTTGTGATCACACAGGGACAGGAGAGTTTCAGACTTGTTGGACAACCTACATGCAAGCATAACCAAGCCTTCTTTCTTACACATACAAAAGTGAAGGACCTGAAACACTGCATGCACGTTGCTATCAGCATTGGAGAGGATCACCGCAGATCCTGACACTTCTGGATTTAGTGTGAGGATATGGTAGATATCGCCTCATTTGTTTTTCAGGAAGATATACACTATATTACCAAAAGTATTGGGACGCCTGCCTTTACATGCACACGAACTTTAATGGCATCCCAGTCTTAGTCTGTAGGGTTCAATATTGAGTTGGCCCACCCTTTGCAGCTATAACAGCTTCAACTCTTCTGGGAAGGCTGTCTAGTCCACAAGGTTTAGGAGCGGGTTTATGGGAATATTTGGCCACTCTTTCAGAAGCGCATCCCAAAGGTTTTCTATCTGTTTGAGGTCAGCACTCTGCGCAGGCCAGTCAAGTTCCTCCACCCCAAACCCGCTCATCCATGTCTTTATGGACCTTGCTTTGTGCACTGGTGTGCAGTCATGTTGGAACAGAAAGGGGCCAACCCCAAACTGTTCCCACAAAGTTGGGAGCATGAAATTGTCCAAAATGTCTTGGTATGCTGACATCTTAAGAGTTCCCCTCATTGGAACTAAGGGGCCAAGCCCAACCCCTGAAAAACAACAGCACACCATAATCCCCCTTCATCAAATGATTTGGACCAGTGCACAAAGCAAGGTCCATAAAGACATGGATGAGGGAGTTTGAGGTGGAAGACTTTACTGGCCTGCAGGGTCCTGGCCTCAACCCGACATAACACCTTTGGGATGAATTAGATCAGAGACTGCAAGTCAGGCCTTCTTTTCCACATCAGTGCCTGACCTCACAAATGCGCTTCTGGAAGAATAATCAAACATTCCCATAGACACACTCCTAAACCTAGTGGACAACCTTTCCAGAAGAGTTGAAGCTGTTATAGCTGCAAAGGGTTGGCAAACTCAATATTGAATCATACGGACTAAGATTGGGATGCCATTAGTTCATGTGCGTATAAAGGCAGGTGTCCTAATACTTCTATAGTTTATATCTGTTTATGACCACTCCTGTAGCAGCTGAATGACATGGTCTAGGTTACAAGATTCATGTTACTTCTTGCATGTGTACCAGCCAAGCGTTGATAAAAGCTTCTGCAGAAGCACAACAGCTCTGTTCCAGTGTCTTCAGCACATTCACACAGACATAGCCTTAGATGAAGGTGGTGTAATTCCTAATTTATTTATTTTTTTAATTCTTTGTATTTTGTCTTAAAATGAAAAGTGTAAAAATTCTGTTCGACTCTTGGATGGATAATTTCCCCACTCTCACCCTTGTCACCTTTTTACTTTTACTTTATAGTCAATAGTTTGCAGGTGAAAATGGTGTTATGCATGAGTATTATGGCAGTATAGTTGCACTACACACAATGTTGCATTCAGAAATATACCTAAAACCTTTTAGTTTAAGTTTTGTGCGCAGGATGTTTTAGAGCTTTTTACCCACATGCATCGGTATTGGTGTTCAACTCTTGAACCTCCTAAAAAGTGTGTCTCAACAACTGCTGGTGCTGGTAGTTGGTATTTTATGCAATGACGCATGCATAATTTCTACATTATATTAAAGCAAAAATATAAAATCCAAATCTAATAACCTGTTTACTTTTAAGATGTACATTTCCACATATTCAACAAAATCACAGAACCCTTTAAGTAATTTCCTTTAATTTTACTGATTGCCTTTTTTCTAGCTTGCTTACTTGTGTTGTAGCTACCTGCCATATGTGTTTGTTTCCTATGCATCTAGTACTGAAGAGGTTAATTACAGTCTCCCAGATGTGACAATGTTACAGTCTAGATTCTTGTCTCGCTCCTGCTCAAAGTGGCTGGAAGCAATAATTCCAGAGGGATCGAATGAGGCTGGGAAAGATTTATTGTAAAATATAAACCATCTTCATAATGCTTCACATAATCTGATCATGTCAAAATGTGGGAGTTAAGCTAAGGATGCGGTATCAACACATTTGCTAGTGTTCAGCAACGTCTATTGGAAGTCTTATCTAGGCCGCTGTCCTTATCGCTTCCCAAATTAGGATGTTTTCTTGTTACTTTCTGCAGGATTTTTTAATGCATAAATCCTATTTTAAAGTCAAATGTCACACTTGCATTTGATAAAGTTACATCTCTGCGTTGTTTTTGTTTTTCCCACATGCACAGGCTGTGCTGTACCTTGTGATTAAAAAGTCGAATGTTATTATTCCTAAGGCCTGAAAAGCGGTAATTGTAGTACCATCTGCGTTCACAAGAGTTCTTCATGTGATGTGTATTGGGGGCATAAGTGTTGATGACTCCTAAAATGTGCAACTTTCTTTAATGAGGTGACTCGCATTTTGACACTTGTGGGCTTTATTGTAATGCCCTATCCTAGCTATTATCCGTAAACTGTTAAAGTTTATCAAGGTGAGCACATTACCGTTAAAGGGTTTTAGCCCAATACACCAAAGACTATCTAATGTGTGTATGAAGACTACCACTTTAATAAATGAGTTAATGTACAGTATAATATGTTTCAAAAAAGATTAAATACAAAATAAGAGGCCTTTTTGTGTGTGTGTGTGTGTGTGTGTGTGTGTTTCCAATGAAGGTGACAAGGAAAATGCATTTTGTAAAGAGAATTAAAGCTCGTAGTTACTTCAAAGCCTATACATCTAATATTAAAACATATTCTACATAATTGGGTATATTACATGGGTATATAACTTGATATAATTCTGGGCTTTTATGAACACTATAATATTTCTTTTAAAAACCGGAGGACCGTTTTTGGATGAAATATTTCTTTTAAACATAGGTGTTTGACCACCTATATATTAAAATATAAAATGGCAAATGTTACGTTTAAATTGTGTGATCTGCAAAACTGTTGCTTTGTGTATAAACAGGTTTTCCAAAGAGTCGTTTTTTTTTTAAGTTAGTCCTTGTACTTTTTGACCATATTTCTATATAACTTTGTACCCCTATGACAAAATGCTGTTCATTGAATGCAATATAATCTAAACCAGTTTTGTATCCCAAACCAAGGAGCTTTTTCTATTCAAAGCCATTATTTAGGCCCTGTTCACACCTGAGCGCATTTCAGCTCATCTCTGAAGTCTCAAACACCCAACAAGCAAAATCCCATTCATTTCAATAACTCCCTGTTCACATCTAAGTGTTTTGTCTCCTAAAGAAAAACTCCTGAAGCTCAAAAAGGTACACAAGCTTCTTTTTTGGCAGATTACAAGCATTTTTGTTAGATGTCAATGCCTACCTCCAAACACCTCCTAAAAATGCCTGAAAAAAGCCAGAAAAAACGCCTGTAATAGCCCCAAAAAATGTCTCAAAAAAGCCCAAAAATAACACCTGAAAACTATACACTCAAATGTGAATGGAGCCAAATAATGCTGTGCAGTCCACCTATGTATAAGGGTGTGTTCACATGTGCAACAGGGTCTACTACTCCTCTGAAAAGTAGGATCCATGCATGGAATGCCTTTTAGAGGTGTTTGGCAGGAAGCGATATGCTGCAGTTGTGGCGTGGCCCCATAGAACGGCATTAGTCATATTCAGTGTTGGCACCGTTAACTGAAAGCGCCATGCTGTTAAGGGTTTTGCCTTTGCCGTGAAGCTCAGCATCACATTTGTGACATGTGCACAGCCATGAGTGTCTCTATGTTAGTGTTCAGGCTGGCACTTGGCGGGCAGTAAAACTGTGGCGCGGGCAGTAAAACTGTGGCTCAACCACCTGGTTTGACTTCCTCCGGCTGCACAGGTGAACAAAGCCTAAGAGCAATCAATTGCAGAGTTTTGCCCATTAGTACTTTAGATGAAGCACCACACAACCAGTAATAAAAACATAGTACAAGTTTATTGAGTATATGCCAGCAATGGAAGTGGAAAAAAGTTTTAATGCCAAACAATTGGCTGAAGCATACAAATCCATTACATGGTTACATACAGTAATCAAATAGCCCATGGGAAATGTGTCATAGCCTCTATGGTGACCCAACACGTTTTGTGAGTTCAGTCTCACTGTTCAGAGGTTAATGCATAGACATAATCTATAAAGTAAAATGGTTACAAAATATAACATAGTAATGAACATGGAAATGTATCAAGTTGATTGGAATGTGGAAATCAGACTAAGGGATACATACTCACAAAAATGCAGGATTCTGCAAGCCAAAGTTGGGGCGACAGCCACCGGAGACGTCTGACTCGGGAGCTGTGGGTAAAGGATCCAGAATGGGCCAGCAGTGCAAAACAGGATAGGCGGGAGAACGGGAAAACGGAACCGTCCAACATGACCTGCCATGATGGTGGCTAGAAAAAGAAAGTGTGGATAGGTGGTGATGTGCACAATAAATATAAAAAAAATAAAAATAAAAATTATGGAAAGATAAAAAAAAGAGAAAATATTAAAATAATGATTGAATTGCAACCACATGGTACACTTAGCAGTGGTGAAAGTGACCTGCACAGCTGAATTAAATGAGAATCCACATGTGAAACGATGTTATAAAGTATAAAATGCAACTTGGTGAGGCAGTGACACCAGTGCATGGGATTACCCCAGTAGTGCAAGATCAAATCTGGTCAAAAAAGTAAATATGGGTGATAAATAAGGGAGGAAGAGGTTTTGTACCTACTAGGATCAAAACAATGCTGACCAAAAATAATGTGTGTCCATCCACTTGGGAGGCATTGCATAGACTAGTCGTGTCTGAGCCTTCCTGTTTATAGCCCCACAGGCTTACCACAGGATCCCTCCCAACGCCGGGTGGACGCCCAGGGAGAGGACGGGACAGAAAACGCCTAATCCTCATATAATCCCACCCTCATAAATAAGGGAAAATAAAAGTGGGAATTATCCTGAAAATATATAATCAGACACTTGCTTATATTTTACATAGCCCAGGAAAAAAAAATGAACAATTGAATGGAAGTAGATGACCTGAACAACATTTTCCCTTATTTTAATTTTCTAGGATCACAGTGGGTAGCCATCAGACTGTTTAGGTAAACTTATATTTAAAGGATAGAGCTGAACTGTGGTTTAGTTTTCAGTAGAGTGGAGATGGATTACAAATACTATCAAGACTGTAAAGCTACCTGTGCGCCTTTTGCCAAGATTTCCTCTCTTTTTCTGTCCCGGTGTTCCGTGAAAAAACCCTACCCGTGAAAATTCCATACCCTCGTCACTTCCGGCACACCTAAGTCATTGAACAGCTGAGCAGCTTAGCAGTGCGCATGCTCGAAGGGTAGGGAATTTTCACGGTAGTGTGTTGTAACGTTACACCGCATCAGCTGTTGCCGCGGTTACATTAAAACATCTCGGCTGCAACATGAAATAATCTCCGCTCCTACCCCTGTCACTTCCCTCATCTCGGCTACTAAATGTAAAAGTGGCGGCGGGTCTATGAAAATATAAATCACGGAGCCGAGATCTCCGAGATTTATATTTTCATAGACCCGCCGCCACTTTTACATTTAGTAGCCGAGATCAGGGAAGTCACAGGGGTAGGAGCGGAGATGATTTCATATTGCAGCCTAGATGTTTTAATGTAACCGTGGCAACATCTGATGCGGTGTAACGTTATAACACACTACCGTGAGAATTCCCTAACCTCCGGAGCTTCGAGCACGTGCACTGCTAAGCTGCTCAGCTGTTCAATGACGTATCCGGAGCTGTGAGCATGCGCACTGGTAACCTCATCAGCTGTTCCATGACGTATGTGACAGGAAGTGACGAGGGTAGGGAATTTTCACGAGGTAGGGTTTTTTAACGTTACACCGGTGTTCACACAGAACCTATAGAAAAATCTCCCCACTAGGGGTGGTGACATCTGTAAAGTCCTCACAGGGTTTTAACCCATCACTCTTATCCAAAATGTAAGCTGCTTATAGTTATGATTATGTAGTAAATAAAGAATAATAGACGTGCTGACCTACCTATCCTCCTTAGAGAAAACACTACTCCTTGCTCCCTCCTGATTTGGTAATGTGACCCAAAGCCTAGGCACTTGGTCTTTCCATCTTTCGTGAAGAAGAAGATCATACCCTATGACCTAATGTCTAGGCTTCTTGTCATATTCTCAATCTTGAAGTGTCCCATATCATCGCTTTCTTTAGAAAGTATGCTTTCTGTAAGCATTTTGTAACATGTCCCAGTAAGATTGATACTTTAGTTCTGTGAACTGTTGAATGAAGCTCTACTTTTATGCCGCTGCTGTCTACAGTTATAACCAGAAAAGAACATTATGGTTGATTCACAAATACTAAATGTTTATACTTTGACTACCAACATGTGTTAGCTAGTGCCCTGTATTCTGCAGTATTTGTGGTTGTGTGAAAGATTTATTTAATAGGTAAAAGGAACTTATATACTGTAGTTCTTAGCTGGCTTTCTGTAACTGTTATATTAGACAATGTCCCGAAACTTCCCATGGGAAACATTAAACATTTCCTATATTGTTATGTACTAGGAAATCTCATCAAAGCTGTCATAATATTTAGGTGTTAAAGAAAAGGATATCCTTTGTCATCTGTATTTTTCGTGAAGCATTGTATGCGTCCACTTCCTAGTCAGTCATTTCCTTATTTTTTGGATAATCTTACCCCTGTATGTGCCATCAATACAAAGTTAACAGAAGCTATAATAATAATAATCTTTAATTTGGTAAGTTTCAGGATGAAAATGTATGGGATATTTTGCTTTCAGCTTGATATATTTCTGATGTTCCCAAGAAAAAGGAGGCTTGGGTAGTTGATTTTAGAGATCTTTAGTTACATTTTTTTTTTTTTTTTGAAAATTCTTTTTATTTAATTTTTTTACAAGAAAGTTACAAATGTAGAAACAAGTTCAACATTCAGCACTACAATGCATCAGCACCAGTGAACAATGCAACTCCCAAACCAATAATGACGACTTTTTTTTCTTGAAGAAAGGTACATTAATGTAAAGCAGTAGTGTAAAATTGACATAGGTAATACCATATCCCCCCCCCCCCAGAAATACCAACAGTAACTGAGTTAGATGCCCATCAAGGCCTACATAGATTCATCATTTTGCCCACAACATAAACCTTCATCCAGAACACAATTAATCTGACGCTGTAGAATTATCCTCTATCCAGCCACCCCACACCTTTTTAAATGTATCAGGTACCCCTCTATTAAGATGCTTAACTTCATATAGCAGCAAAGCATTATTTATCAATGCCTTCAAGGCCTTGATGGAAGGGGCCACTGGTTTCTTCCATGTCAAAACGATTATTTTTTGTGCAGGGTAAGTAGCTTATGCTACTTACTTGGGTGCTAATGGGTCTACCAGGCCCAACAGACAGACTGCTATGGAAGGTCTTATGGTAAGCGTCGTGACCAACTTGGCACAGTCCATAACCTGCTCAAAACTGCTGAATAGGTGCGCAGTGCAAAAAAAATGTGCAGGAAAATCTGCCCCAGGGGCATTGCACCTCCAACAGTTCAAGGGAGGTGCAGGAAAATCCTTGCAAGTTTAGCTGGAGTGTAATATATTCTATGAAGAAGTTTGAACTGTATCAAGTGATCCTTTGCCAACACCAGCCTAGTAAAGGTAGAGTTACAGGTTAAAACCCTACTAGTAGCTATGACTAATTTGTTATAAATAACACAGGGCTTTAGGGAGATCTTTATCTCCAAGCAAGGATTCTAGGTCACTAACCTGCACACCTAGATTTGCAGACCAAAATTGGGCAAAAAATGCATGTCTAAACTGAAGGAAGCGAGATAGATGTGAGTTAGGGAGCTGGTATTTGCGTTTAAGCTCCTCATATGTCAACAGTACCCCATTTCTGACCACTGAGCCCACGGTCTTTATTCCATATCTTTTTGAACAACAGTAATGCACTTCTGTCTATGGTGACAATGCTTACTTACCATACTGTGTCCATGGAGAAGCAGCATTGTCACCCTAGTTCAAGACTGCAGAAACAAATTTCAAGCCTTTTCTGTTATCAAAAGGGCGGGGGGGGGGGGGGGTCCTGTAGCCTTCAGAGGTAGGGGGGGGGGGGGGGTCCTGTAGCCTTCAGAGGTAGCTGGGAACAGTGTAACTGATAATGGTGCTCAGCACAGGCAGAAACAGGAAATTATCCACTGATAAGAAATATGTATTAGTGCCTGGTCACACTTGTGCGATGCGGGAAGGCTGCGAATTCGCAGCCTGTTACCACATCGCAAACGCACATCTGGCAGTGCACACTGCCATATGCCATACGCAGGGGGTGTCAATTAAATGTTAACGACATCCCCAGTTTGATCGCATATCGCAGTGCGATCTGACAGTTCGCACAGGATCGGATCGCACAAGTGTGAACCACTGTGCGATCCGATCCTGATGCGGCTGAAAAAAAGGGTCCTGTGCGAGTTTTGTGCGTGTGCAGTGCGAATTTAGCCATACAAAGTGTATGGCTGAATTCGCACTGCACATCCGATCGCATGTAATGAAGGAGCAGTGCGCTCCGATATTACATGCGATTGCCGCACACGCTATAGTGTGAACCGGCACTAACAAAACTTCTTCGATGGAATATCCAACAGACAAAAAGGGGGCAAATACAAAAAGCTTATTGTTAGGGTTTACATACACTTTAAAAGTTTATCAAGCTATGATTAAAACACTGGAATCCCCATAGACCATCCTTATATTAGTATTGATGAACCAGGACTTGCCAAGCACTGCTAAAGCATGTGAATTCAGAAACCAGAATTCCAGAAAAACTGGGCAGCTTTGTAATTTGGTCACCCCTGAGCCTGGGTTCACACTGCTGCGGTGCAGACACTGCATGTAATTCCCACAGGAATCCCAGCACATTCCTGTGCGAATTACATGTGGTGTTTCTGGGGTGCAATTTGAGCCATGGAATTTGTATGGCTCAAATCGCACTGCATTCACACCAAATTGGTGCAGGGCCCTTTTTTTTTTTTTTTGTCTGCAGCAGAATCGAATACATGCGATCCAATTCTGCAAATCGTGCTGCGTTTTGCAAACAGATTGCAGAGTGTCATTAACTTAACATACACTCTGCAAACGATTTACATGGACAGGTTGCAATTTAGATGTGGTGCCGAATCTCCATCAAATTCGCTGTGAATTTGCATCACATCTAGTGTGAACCTAGGCTTAACCATTTTGCTGATGCATGCTTCTAATATACCTACACCCAGGGCTTTTTTTCAGCAGGAACGCGGGGGAACGCAGTTCCGGCACCTCCAGCACTGAATGTATGCCAGGGCAAGGGATGCTCAGGTGGTCTGGAGGGTCTACTGATGCTGGCTGCTGGGGGAACTATTGTTGCTGGAGGGGATCTATTTTTGCATGCTGATCTATTGTTGCTGGTGGAGGATCTTTTGTTACTGGGGGTTAATTGTTTCTGGAAGGGATCTACTGTTGCTGGCTGCTAGAGACTCCATTGATGCTTGCTGCTGGGTAATCTGTTGTTGCTGCTGGGGGTCTATTGTTGCTGGAGGGGGGTCTATTAATGCTGGTTGCGGGGGAATCTATTTTATTGCTTTTCTTGTTATCATTACAAAATTCCATACCTTACACTACAAAATGATACTTGGCCCTATATTCTCCAAAAGGGGCTGTACTGAAAGCTGGGTAGGGGGGTGTAAACAAGGGTCAGTGCTCGGAGGTGGGTAGGGGGCGGAGACGCAAAGTGACTTAGAAAGGGGGAGTTCCTGCACCTATTCTGTGAGGAAAAAAAGCCCTGCCTATCAGTAGTGTATTTAGGTTTTGTGCTGCCCTAGGCCTGACTAAACGTGGGCACCCCTAATTTAAATATGACCCACCCCTTCCTGTAAAGGCCACACATTTTCCTGTTTATGACTGCCCTGTCATCTGTAAACCGCAGCCTCATGACTTCCCATAAGTTCAGCTTCATCAGTGCCCATCAGTGCAGCCTTATCAGTGCTCATCAGTGCAGCCTCATTACTGCCCATCAGTGCAGCATATCAGTGCGGCCTCATCAGTGGCCATCAGTACAGCCCCATCAGTGGCCACCAGTGCAGCCTCTTATTGCCCATTAGTGCAGCCTATCAGTGCCCATCAGTGCTGCCTTATCAGTGCAGCCCTATCAGTGCAGCTTATCAGTCCTGCTCATCAGTGGCCATCAGTGCAGTCTATTAGTGCCCATCATTTCAACATATCAGTGCCCATCAGGGCAGCATATCAGTGCAGCCCCACCAGCTTTTTTGCTGCCCCCCTGCAAAGTGCTGCCCTAGGCCTGGGCCTTGTTGGCCTAGGCCAAGATACAGCACTGCTGCCTATACCTTCTCAGAAACATAGCTCAGATGGGCCTATATTTATCAGAATGCATGCCCCAGAAAAACCCCACTAGATACACTTTCCTGAATGGGTATCTCAAGTATACCTAGACTTTCTTGAATACATTCTTTAGATGACCAAGATAGTTTTCATATTTAACTCACTAGGCAAGACCCATAGTACAGCTGTCATAAATTGGAGATCAACAATAGAAACCATACTATTGTAACAGTTTACCATTAAAGTGAACCAGACCTGGCAAAAAAAAGTCCCTAAAATTTTAAGTTCTGGATTGTAGGCTCCCTCTGGTGCCTTCAAGTACCTTTTGTTTTCAAAATAATCATTGGGTCACTGTGGATCTGCTTGGATCCTACATATAGGCTGTACAAAGGGCCTCAAATTCTCTTCAAGTCAAAAAAAAAGTGCTTGTCCAACAATTGTTTTCTCTTAGTTTTTTTTCATACAGTGGGGAAGGATTAGAACCCCCGTTGGGTTTTACTGTAGTTCAGGGCTCCAAAAGATGAATTTACCCTCACTTCCTGTCCTGCTGGCAACATTTTACAAGACTTGTATTGTGAAGGGACATCTTCTTCAACAGCAACACCCAGAAATAAAAATGCCTATTTTAGTATAGTTGGGGAAGACTAGAACCACTTTTGTATTTTTATTGCTGTCCCAAAACAACACGATTTATGTCAATGCAGACTGTTGCAAATCAGTTCAGTGGCACCTCAACACTCATTTACAGTGCGCTGCAATGTACCTGTGCAATAAGGCACCACAAAATACAGATTTAGACGCTCTGCTCATTGGATTACACAATTTTAAAGATTGCCCAGGACCTATTTTTTGCATTTGCAGGGCGTTGAATATTTGTTCAAAATGAATGGATTTCCTAACGCATAATGCCTCAATACACAGGAATGCATGCACTTTTTATTATGGTGTAAATAGACCCCAACAAGAACACAGTGGCAACAAAAACACCTTTTTATTTGCATGATGGGAAAGATAACCTCTCTTAGCTTTTTATTGACCCCCCCCCCCCCCCCCCATTGGAAATTTCTTCCAATTTCCTGCTACAATGGCCACTTTTTCTTTGGTAGAAGAAGTGAAGGGAAATCGCCCCAACGGGACAAAAAAAAAATCTGACATTCCCCACATCGCCAAAAATGTAAAGAAAATGTTTTGGCTATGCGTGCCATTAACTTAATAAGCACGGTGTTACATTACTGCACATACAGTATGTCTGTTGTTTTCCATTTACTTAGCTTTCCAGCATCATTTTCCTGAAAATGGCCCTGAACCCTCCCCCACTCCATTCACCTTACTAAAAGGGAACCTTGGTTTACAACTCATAAAGTTTAACTTTTTTTTTTTTTTAAGAGCCAGACACCAGAACTGATCCAACATCAACATTCAATGAGCGGCTGCTATTTCTGTCTTTCCAAGGAGAAATGTGATTCAGTGTTTCCTTCTTTGTGGTGTTTTTTCTGCCTTTCTGTACTTGGACAAAGGTCAAGTCACACTTGTGGGGTAAAGGTACCAAGGTCTGCATACAGACCTATTTATTAATCCACTGAAGCTTTGAACAAAGTATACAGCCTGTAAGTTGGTGTCAGTGCCATTATTTACCTGTGGCTTTCAGACTTTTCTCACTTGGGGCTCACATGATTACCATCCCATGGGCTTCACCTAGTTTAAAAATGGATTGCCAATAGGAAATCTTATTGTACAAATAACTGGAAATATGTCGGCCACATTTTACATTGCAAGATCATTTGAATTTCAAAGGTATTAACTGGTCTCATCTACTGCTAAATTATTTCAGAAATGAAAAAAAAAGCAAGCAATGGGGGTGGTGGGGCACAGAAATCAACAATAGTTTATAAAATAGGTTCTCTTCTCAGGAATTTGTAGAGATAGGCTGTCAACGGCATGAGTGTGTACAGTTTGGCACTAGAATCTAAGGCCTCGTTCACATGGGCGTACTAAAGCATACAGCCATGCAAGGGTTGTTTTAGCCATCACTGGAATGCACAGGTGTTCCATGCATCCCCATTCATGTCAATCATGACACAGCAACTGTACAGACACGGCTGCTGCTCCCAATTTGACACCCGTGCAGGTACATGACCCCTGAATGCCCACTGTCTGCATTCTGGGCCATGCACCAACATAGCTGTCAAATTGGGAGCAGTGGCTGTATCTGTGAAGCCAGTGCATCCCAATTCACATAAATGGGATTGCCTGCATGGGGAAACAATCCTTGCATGGGTGAATGCTGTACTATGCCCATGTGACTGAGGCCTAAAAGTGGCCATACGCCATGGGCTGAACAAGAGAAATCTGTCGATTCCCCCATCTACTCTGAGCTGTATGGATGAGGGGAATGCCAGAAATTGTATTTTGACAGCCAGAGTCCGCAGATGTCAATATACCCAAACAATGGCTATATGTAATTGAAATTCCACCAAGTTCATTACATTTTTAAGTCTGAAAGATGCTGGGCTGCTCGAATTTCTCCCGGTTCATCAGGAACAGGTCACAATTTTCTCCGAGTATAGTCCACTTTAATGCTGCAGATTCAGTACACAGGTATTGAATCCCCAGGAAAATCATGTAGATACCAGCTTGATGGTAGATCTCTTTACTGTAGGTTGGTTTGGTTACAAAAGTAGTTGAGCGTATGCTTTTATTCACTGAGATCATTTGTAAACTAATTCTAACCAGTGACAGTAAGTTCCACACTAGGGCCCCTATTAAAGTACATGCTATAGACACTTTATATTCATTTTCATTGTCTTTCAATTACTTCCAGCCTGCTCCTATTAATCTGAACAAGATTAAAGTTTGAAAACATACTTTTCGAATAATCCGACGCATTTACTTCCCTGAATTCTGTATTCTCTGTGCCCTGTGAGTAGGCACTGCTGTGTAACAGAATTCAGAGCTTCCTTTCTGAACTACAGAGGTGCTGAGAGGAGGAGTTTCAGGTGTTGGAGTCAGTACAGGAATCAAGGTACCGTGGGATATGTAGTCCTTAGAAATAGTAAACAGAAGAGGAGAAGCTGCAAAGCAGAGAATCCAGGACATTGTGGAAAGTGATGGCCAGCAGACAGGCAGCACTCATAATACGAAAGGAGATTTTTCAAGTACGCGTATATTGAATTGTCGAGAATTTCTATCCTTTGTATTGCTATTTACAGTCCTGATGTTTTTAAAGGGTATTATGTCACTAGATATTCTTTTATTTTGGTTGCTGAAAATGAATAGTACTTTGAATAGTATTCTGTAAGTCCCGGTTCACATATGTGCGATGACAGACTGATGATTCGGAGCGCACTGTTCTGAAAATCACATGCAATGTCCGTGCGATGCAAATTCAGCCATGCAGCTTGTATGGGTGAATTCGCATCACATTCAAGCACAACTCGCACAGGACCCTTTTTTGGGTCCGCACCAGAATCGGATCGCATGGGTGTTCACATCTATGTGATCCAATTCATGTCTGAACTGACAGTTCGCACTGCGATATGAAAACTTATCTAGGGGGTGTCGTTAACTTTGTATTGACACCTCCAGTGATTCGCATATGGCAGTGTGAACTGCCTGCTAGTTGAATGCGATGCCGGACCCTGCAGTGGATTCGTAGGGTTCTCGCATTGCATATATGTGAACCGGAACTAAAGGTGTTTGTTTCCAACTATTATGTATGTTATAATATTTATCGTTTAATAATATGCTTAATACCCAAAATCAGGTATAACGTTCACTTACAAACTATAGATAGGGGCTTATTCGTAAAACCTCAACATCAATGTTTTTTTTCACCTGGGAAATTAAAATTCTCATAGTTCCACCTATTTATAAAGCTGCTGTGGTCAGTTTTTTCAACAAAGACAAATCTAATCTAGCAAAATCTGTATTCAAAACCTGTTTTTTTATTTTTTTTGCAAGAAGGTAGAACCTTTCTTAAAGGTGAAGGAACCTATTTGTTTTCCCTTTTGACATAATTTTTTCATGTCAAGTGTTAATAAGCACAAGAAGAGGCAGTGGGAAAAAAAAGCTGAAACAAATGCAGCAGTAAAAATGGGATAAGGGGACCAAGTGCTAAACCATAAAGCAGTTATTTCATAATATGAATGTGTATATATATATATATATATATATATATGTGTGTGTGTGTGTGTGTGTGTGTGTATAATACAGTATCTCACAAAAGTGAGTACACCCTTCACATTTTTGTAAATATTTTATTATATCTTTTCATGTGACAACACTGAAGAAATAACACTTTGCTACAATGTAATGTAGTGAGTGTACAGCTTGTATAACAGTGTAAATTTCCTGTCCCCTCAAAATAACCCAACACATAGCCATTAATGTGTAAACTGCTGGCAACAAAAGTGAGTACACCCCTAAGTGAAAATGTCCAAATTGGGCCCAATTAGCCATTTTCCCTCCCCGGTGTCATGTGATTCATTAGTGTTACAAGGTCCCATATGTGAATGGAGAACAGGTGTGTTAAATTTGGTGTTATCACTCTCTCATACTGGTCACTGGAAGTTCAACATGGCACCTCATGGCAAAGAACTCTCTGAGGATCTGAAAAAAAGAATTGTTGCTTTACATAAAGATGGCCTAGGCTATAAGAAGATTGCCAAAACCCTCAAACTGAGGCTTCGCCATGGTCGACCAAAGAAGTTGAGTGCACGTGCTCAGCGTCATATCCAGAGGATGTCTTTGGGAAATAGACGTATAAGTGCTGCCAGCATTGCTGCAGAGGTTGAAGGGGTGGGGGGTCAGCCTGTCAGTGCTCAGACCATACGCCGCACACTACATCAAATTGGTCTGTACGGCTGTCATCCCAGAGGGAAGCCTCTTCTAAAGATGATGCTCAAGAAAGCCCGCAAACAGTTTGCTGAAGACAAGCAGACTAAGGACATGGATTACTGAAACCATGTTCTGTGGTCTGATGAGACCAAGTAAAACGTATTTGATTCATATGGTGTCAAGCGTGTGTGGCGGCAACTAGGTAAGGAGTACAAAGACAAGTGTGTCTTGCCTACAGTCAAGTATGGCAGTGGGAGTGTCATGGTCTGGGGCTGCATCAGTGTTGCCGGCACTGGGGAGCTACAGTTCATTGAGGGAAACATGAATGCCAACATATACCGCGACATACTGAAGCAGAGCATGAGCCCCTCCCCTCAGAGATTGGGCCGCAGGGCAGTATTCCAACATAACGACCCCAAACACACTTCCTAGATGACCACTGCCTTGCTAAAGAAGCTGAGGGTAAAGGTGATTGACTGACCAAGCATGTCTCCAGTCCTAAACCCTGTTGAGCATCTGTGAGGAATCCTCAAACGGAAGGTGGAGGAGCGCAAAGTCTCTAACATCCACCAGCTTTGTGATGTAGTCATGGAGGAGTGGAAGAGGACACCAGTGGCAACCTGTGAAGGTCTGATGAACTCCATGCCCAAGAGGGTTAAGGCAGTGCTGGAGAATAATGGTGGCCACACAAATGTCATGTCTTCAGTGTTGTCACATGAAAAGATATAATAAAATATTTACAGAAATGTGAGGGGCATACTCACTTTTGTGAGATACTGTATATTTATATATATAATTAGTGTCCCTTCACAAAAAGTATCTTCATTAGGTTAGTGGAGTGGAATTCTGTTTTAAACGAGTATGCTTAATTGGGGCATAGTTTGATAAATTACATACATATCATGACCTGTATACAAATGCCAGTACAATTATCTGCTCCCTCTGATGAAGAGGATATGCAGAAATGCTAATATAATTAGTGTAAAAGGCAAGGGAACAATAGAGGTGAAACACATGGGATTTGGTACTGTTTTATTTATTTCTTTTTCTGCCTCTTTCTTTGCCATTACTAATCTAGGTCGGCTGGCTTATAGCATTCCTTACGCCTTCTAGATTCCCCTTAATTGTAACATAAAGGCATACTTTTTCTGGTTGAAACTGAAAATGAAGTTATGAAATGGGCAGCTTACATACTGTACATCTGTTTTTTTTCCAGGCATTGCAGTAGTGCTTATGTTCACTTCTCTCCCTTATGCCAGTAGTTGGGCACCCTTGTTTGTGCGGCAGGAGAGGCCTTCTCAAACACACCCACTGCAGTCTTCTGATCTTGTATATATTTACATACTTATTGGTCGGAATTATGCTGAGTATTTGAATGAAATAACAGCTGTTACAAATCTGGACAATTGACACTAAACACGTGATGCAAGCATACTGTATATGCAAATCTTTTTTCCCCTGTAAAACTGGGTACACGTAAAGTTTCTTATTCAATCCAGCGGGCTGAATAAAAAGAAAAACGGGGAGAGGTCACTGTACTAAATAGGCAATGTTAGTGCAACGATCTCTCCCGCTAAACTACTGTATTCTGACAGGGACTGCCCCCTGCCAGAACACACTGATCAGGGCTCGCAGCCATTGGCTGTGAGCGCTGATCAGATGCTGGTTTTCCCACATTCTCATTCGAAAAAAGTCGGTCATGAGAAGGACAACAGCTGATGCTTAGGGGGGAGAAGTGGGAGGATGGCTGATGCTTAGGAGGGAGGAGGACTAAGGCTGGTTTTAAGGGGGGAGGAATATGATTGTTGGTACTGAGGACAGAAGATGATAACTGATAATAGTGGGGGGGAGGAGGATGAAGGAAAAGATGGATAAAACAAATTTCTTTTAACGAGATGTCATCTCTCTTACTATTTTTTATTTTTTTCCATTAGTTTATTTTTCTTAATGTCTACTATAAACTGTAAATACTTACAGAAAATAATTCGGAAAGAGTTCAAATTTTGGTAAAACAAAAAGGGATTATTTTGCCCATCTTTCAGACATGGCCTGAAAACAAAACTTGCCATAAGTTGGCCAAGGGCATGCAGTATCTATTTCTACAAAGCTATCCTTTAAACGTGGAACACATAAAATGCTGTTTTATTCCTTTTCTTGTCTGCATGCCATATTTAACCTTGCTGTCATTTTGAAAGCCTGATACATTTTACATCAATTGTGTGTGTCTGTGACCTTGTAGAAGATCAGGCATGTCAGCTAGGCTTCAAAATAAGTCCTCCTCCCTGTGAGCTTCTTTTGGAAAGATCTGTAAGCAGGCAGCACCCCTCCTTCTCAGGAGATGCTGGGTTCTTTTTGAGCTAAAGAAGCACCAATACTTTTCACGGAATTGCTCACAATTTCTCCATGTTTGGCAGGCCTTAAAAGTTTAACTAAGGCAAGCCCACATTTTGCTTCAGCCAGGAGATTTGGTGTTATCCCCAAGAGAAAGGAAGGGTGGGGACTTTCCTGTAAGCATCAAGGTCAGTACAGGGGCAATGTCTGGATTTCTTTCCCCATAGGGATGGGTGAGCCACAGAAACTTTTACTAAGTTCACATTCTTTAACTTTTTCCTGTCCAGATTCTCAGACTTCTGGATGCACGCTTCAGATTAGTGAATACTTGAGCTGACCGACAACTATAGACTATATTCATTAAAAATACTATTTGTTTACTAGCAATAAACAAAGTAGGACTACACAGATCAGGTTCTGGTCTGTCAAAGCATTAATATACACTCTGCTGCTTAATATCTTGCCCTATTTCTATCAATTATTGTTTTAGTTGCTGATGTTGGACTGTTACGAACCAAGTTTGCAACAACTTGCTCCACAATTTGGCTCTATCTGGTCTTACTATATCCTGCCTTGAGACATAATATTGCAGCTTCTGCTCTAATATACTGCCCTGTGTAACTGTATGAATTGCTGTAATACACAGGGCCATATTTACATCTCAGGATCCTATAGGCAGAGAATTCCGGGGCACCCCCCCCAAAAACAAAAAAACAAAAACGAAAACAGCACTAATGAACATGCTCACCCCTAAGCATTAATTCCTTCTGCAAGTTAAAATTCTCCTCAAACAAAAGAGCAAAAATTCCCCATCCTCACAGTCCAAATCCCCCTCACGGCACATATTTTTGACCCCCCAATCCCAATTTCCAGCTCCAATCCCCCACCCCCATTTCACACAAATCACCCTTCCTAGCACACATCCTCTTTCCTCCCAAATTCTCTCCCCCCCCCCCCCTAGCACAAATTCTCTCCCACAGATCGCAACTCATAGCACAAATCCTCTCCCCCAAATACTCCCTCCTAGACTGAATACTACCCACAAATTCCCACTCCTAGTGTAAACCCTCCTCCAAAATCCCCACTCCTAGCATAAATCCTCTCCCAGCACCCCCCCCCCCATTGTAAGTTCTATTTCAAATCTCCCTTCCTAGTGCAAATCCTCTCCCTCAAATCCACCTTCCTAGTGCAAATCCTCTCCCTCAAATCCACCTTCCTAGTGCAAATCCTCTCCCTCAAATCCACCTTCCTGGTACAAATCCTCTCCCCCAAATCCCCCCTCCTAGTGCAAATCCTCTCCCTCCAATCCACCTTCCTAGTGCAAATCCTCTCCCTCAAATCCACCTTCCTAGTGCAAATCCTCTCCCTCAAATCCACCTTCCTAGTGCAAATCCTCTCCCTCAAATCCACCTTCCTAGTGCAAATCCTCTCCCTCAAATCCACCTTCCTAGTACACATCCTCTCCCCCAAATTCCCCCCTCCTAGTACACATCCTCTGCCCCAAATTCCCCCCTCCTAGTACACATCCTCTCCCCCAAATCCCCCCTCCTAGTACACATCCTCTCCCCAAATCTCCCTCCTAGCACAAATCCTCTCCCCCAAATACCCACCTTGTAGCTTAAATCCTCTCCCCCCAAATACTCCCTCCTAGTTTAAATCCTCCCTCCAAATCCCCACTCCTAGTGTAAACCTTCCCCACTCCTAGTGTAAATCCTCTTCCCAAAATCCTCTGTCTAGTGCAAATCTTCCCCCTCAAATCCCCCCTCTTAGCACAACCCCCTCCAAATTATATTTCCCAGCATACCCCCACCCCAATTCTCACCTCCTAGCACAACCCCCCCCCCCCCATTACCCTTCCCAGCACAAATAGCCCTCTTCCAGTCTTAGAGGAGTAGTGAGAAGGCGTCCTGACACTGAGATAACTGCACTCCTCCATACAGCAGATAACACAGGATCCTCTTGATTACCCCTCCACAGTGTCCTCCATATGTGCACAAAGCAAGGTCCATAAAGACATGGATGAGTAAGTTTGGGGTGGAGGAACATGACTGGCTTGCACAGAGTCCTGACCTCATCCCAATAGAACACCTTTCAGGATGACTTGGGCTGGAGACTGCAAACAAGGCTTAGATAGGTTTTATAAATTCTGTTCTTGGGCTGTAGAGAATAGAAGACTAGAGATAAACAGGTACAACCTATGTGGAAGGATTTATTTAATCTCTGGTTATCACCTATGGCCTGTCACTTCACTGGGCATATGTAAGGGTTTACAACCACTTTACCAGATAAAGTAGGTGTTCTCCTAATGTGTCTGCAGAATTGGAAATACGCTGTAAGCCCAGGTTCACACTAATGCATTGCAGGATACTGCATGTAATTCATACAGCACATTTCTGTGCAATATACATGTGGTGTCTCTGGGGTGCGATTTGAGCCATGTATGGCTCAATTTGCACCCCAGAGACACAGCACTCCTGTAAAACCCTTTTTTGTCCACACCAGAATTGGATCGCATGGGTGTGAACACCTGATTCTGCAAATCAAACTGCGTTTTGCAAACCGATTTTGGGGTTTCTGTAACTTAACATACACTCCACAATCATTTCGCATAAATTCGCACATAGTGTGAACCTAGGCTCAAGGGTTTTTCTTTATCCCTTATTGGTCTGTGAGTTCTTCCCCACCAGCATTTTCCTAACTAATGCCCCTTTCACTTGGGCGCCTCCTTTTGATGGACTGCTTGCTCAGCGGGAGATTGCCCCGCTGATCCCCGTTTGAGCAGGTTGATGACTGGTCCGTCTCTGCTCACTGTGCAGAGTCTTAGAAGGACACAGTCCTGCTCTCTTCAATGGGGAAATCGGGAGAAAACAGACCGCAAATCTGTTTTCATCCAATCCTATCTAATTCGATCCTCCAGACGGATGGAAAATAGAACCACCATCCCTCTGGATTTTGCAGGAAGGATCAGATAGGGGCATGTGTCTGCTGACATCCGCTGCGCCATAGGAGAGAGTGCAAGGTCTGATTAGGTCTGCCTGAAAAACTAATCTGATCGGGCAGCCCGTGTGAAAGGCGCCTAAAGTTGCTGGTGAAGATATACAGGTGTAGCCAATGACTTGAACCAAGTTAACCGTGCAAACAGGTTGTGGTGTGGTAATTCCTTGTAGCTTTGGGGTTTATTTACTAAAACTGGAGAGTGAAAAATCTGGTGCAGTTGTGCATGGTAGCCAATCCGCTTCTAACTTTAGCTTATTCAATTAAGCTTTGAAAAAAACCTGAAAGCTTATTGGTTTCTATGCAGGTTTTGCACTCTCCAGTTTAGTAAATCAACCCCTTTGTGTATGTATAAAGACTTCCAGCACTTTTTGTGCTTGCAATATTTCTCTTGCAGAAAACAATACTGTACTGTGTATATATGTGAACTAAAATTCTTCTGGAAATGCAAAGAACTATGAATTGGCATACACAATGATTTATTTTTGGATGCCATGTGTACTATTCTTCCATTCATGGTTCATTGTAGTTTCTGTACCTGACACAAATTACAAGTTATTTTACAGAAAACAATTCTGACAGGGTGCATACATCTCTAAAAGCTAGGTGGCATAGCAAAAACAATATTTTCAACACACTTGTATCCTATTGTACTGTTAGCACATTTAGGCTGGGTTCACGCTAGTGCGATGAGATATCGCATTGCTGTGCTGATCACATGCGATGTCTCTGCTTTGCGATCTCAGCCATACAAAATTAAATTGCATCGCATTCACACAAAAATGATGCAGGGCTCTTTTTTTGGTCTGCACTGGAATCGAATCCCCTGGTGTTCACAGCTAGGCTATCTGATTCCTGCACCAATTGACAGTTTGCACTGCTATCTGCAAACTGATCTGGGGCTGTCATTCACTTTACATTGACAATTCCAGCGATTCGCAGATCTCAGTGTGAACCAGTGTGCAATCGCAGGGTTTCCCGCATCACACCAGTGTGAACCGGGTCTAAAGCCCTATAAAATGTCACACTTCAATCTTATATCTGAAAGATAGACTGCACATCAAAGTTCTATAAACATCAGAACTTCATTTCAGTACAGGTGTGAGCACATTCACGTACATATTTGTGTCACTTTTTCTTTGTTGGTGCTTTAGTGCTCCTTGAAGTGATGCTGGCACAAACAGTCTTGCAATTTCTTCCCTACACTAGACTGTGGGTGCTAGGCTGTGGATTTATTGATCTCTCCTGGAGAGTAATCTTGGGGCCAGCAAGGATGTCTGCTCTCCCAGACAGAGTGGCACTGGGCCACACAGGAAACTTCTGCCTTTGATCTGTGGAACAAAGGGAACCCCTGAGGATAGGTCTATTATAAGTATGTAGGATTGGAATGACAGGCACACTGGAGAAGGGTGAAGGCTATGACTCATGTTGTCTTCGGCAAACAATGGTATAAGGATATGCAGTAGATGGATGGTATGTCCGTTTTTCAGTTTTACCTTAAGTGATCTGCTGCACTGGCTGTCTACATTGCTGCTTCTTCACATCATACATTGAGACTATTTGTATACCAGGCGTGGACATTTAGTCCTTGGCTTTAGTGTGCAATGGGTTTTTGTTTGCTGTCCGGAAAACATGCTTTCCACCAGTTAACCCTGTTTTCCGCCTCCTCCAGTTCCCAACAGAATAGTGGCTTTGGGACACCAGGATTTTTTTTCCCTATAATGTATTCTTTGTATGTGGAAATAGCATTTCCTATACACTGGATGCTCTGATACTTGTAGGAATGTTACAGTGCTTCCTTTAGCCATGGCTATTGCAGTTATATACATGACTGCCCCTAACAGTTCTTGCAGAGGGCTGGTGTGCTACTGAACCTGAACAGATGATTAGTGAGCAATTTTCACTCTAAGTGTAGGATCAGAATGAGATGAGCGACAATTTGTGCAAAACCAAGACATTGTTTGATTATATGAAAGGGGCAGCACCTTTTAATCCTGCATTTCAATTTAATTTAAAAGGGGCTGGCAGGTTTCTGTTTTAATGAACAAAGAGTTGACAAAGGCAGACAGCTCAGGAGCCAAGACTAATTGTGTGTCACAGTAAGGCATGGAGTCCACAGGGAGCTCTCGACCTGCTAATATAGAACAGGTCCCAGTGTGCGCCAGCCTAGGTCATCGGAGGTGAACAGGTCATGTTTACCCCCAGGGTGCCAGCTGGGGTGGCTTGATGAGGCATATTATCAGCAAGTATGTGTCTGGGGCAAATTCGTTAAAAAAAGGAGGACTAGAAGCGAACAATCTTTTTTGTTTATTTTCTGGAACTTAAAAAAATATATATTTTAAAGCAAACCTACTGGGGTGGGGGGAGGTGTGATTTGATAGCTGAACTGTGCAGGCTTCAGGGTCATCATCCTTCTTTCTTTGATGCCTAACAAGTCATTGATATGGAACAAGCATGCTGCCAGTTAAGTCTGATGAAGTTGAGCTACACCCTTCATGCTTTTTTGATTTCGTAAACCACTTGGTAGTAAAAGAGTGCAGATGACTGGCCTAAAGACTTCACCAAATGGAATTAATTCTGCATTGGCAGGTCGAATATCACATCTTTACTGGTTTCCTTTAAAAAAGGACCTATCACCTATACTAAGTAGCACAGACAAGGCCTAAATGAACATATGTTATACTGACAGTTAAGCTACCCATAAAAGTCATGGCTGCCTAGCTGTTTTGGTTTTTTTCAACTGATCTTCATCGTTTCTCACAGGATAATACCAAGCCTGGAGGCATCTGGCAGTTCTCTTTATTTCTGCAGACATAAGCACGCATGCTTGGGTGATCTGAGCGTGCAAGTTTATTGAAATATAATTTATAACAGTGTTTCAGTTTAATCATACCTTCCTTCTACACAGCATATTCACTTATGCCTCTTCTGAGCAAACATAAGTTTATATGTTTTCAAGAGAATGTAGTATACAGACTATATACAAATTACTTGCAGTGCAGAACTTTTTGCAGCATGCATTTCTGTTCGTCAGGTTAATGTCAGTATTTAAGTGTTGCCATAGTATTTTATCCTTTGAGAGGAGATATTTACAGCTTACTTTTTTCATAGACCATAAATATACATTTTAGTTATAATAATGGTAATGTCTTTAGTGTTTCACATTTTTTTCTGCTTTTGGAAACCTACCCCCGATTCCCCATGATAAAGGGGTTTTCAGGTTCCAATTAATTCTTCCCATTTCCCTTTTAGGACCTTTTACTAGGTGTTGGTGGCCTGGAAAAAGATACTTAAAAGCAAAATAGTAAATTGTCAACCCTCCATCTTGATGAGCTTAAATTTGTGGTTGTAACGTATCAACCAGCATCCCGGACTGGGTACCTCCGTTGACGGATGCTCCTAGTGCTTCCTGAGGGCTCCAAGCACTCCACCAGACACCCTGACCACCTCAGACCCCACAAACCGCTGCAGCTTGGTTGGGGTCTCGCCGTCCCCTACCCAACCTGGACCTACGACAAGGCTTCAGGCTCCAGTTGGCGAACCTCTCTTTCCACAGAGTGCAGCAGGAACAAGCTCTTACACAAGCTCTTACAAGAGCTTAGTGATTATCCAAGGGAGTATGAAGGGCAGAGCAATCCCTTGTAGCAGGTTCCCCCAATGAGAGACAGGACTCTAGATTGAGGGTGAAGTAGAACTCAAACTTTAATGGTACAGCTGCTCTTTTATACAGTTTTCCCCCACAAGGTTACAGCCCAGGTGGACCTTGTTGGCGACAGGACATGACATTCACAATACAATAGAAACAGGGTTTTACACTCAGTCATTCCCATACAGTGTACACAATCCCACTCCTCTGGCTGATTAGTGGTAATCTCTTGGAAGAGCAGGGCAAAGGAGCCATGGGCAGTACAGTGATATTAGAGGTATAGGCAAGACCCAGTCATATTTGGTTCAGCCGCTGTGTATTTGCCATTGAGAGTGGAGGGTAGGAGAGGGGAAGAGGAAACCATGATAATTGGGGATAGGCTCAGGTGTATTCAGATCATAGTCCCAACTCACCTGAGCAATCCCCCCAGGAAATCGTCACTGCACACCGCCAATCATAGGCAGTGAGGCATTTCCCGCCCCGCAGCTGCACATACACACGCTGCTCATGATTGGCAGTGTGCAGTGAGGCCTCCTGGCGCGATTGCTCAGGTGGGTTGGGACTACGATCCGAACACTCCTGAGCCCATCCCTAATGATAATCTTCTGAAATACTTTTCTAGGGTGTTTACCTTTTTGCTATAGAGAAAAAGATTTCACCAAGCCAAATGAAAGATTCAAGGTTAGGCTAATGCCATCTATGTTGATTAGATATGAAACGAATATCCACATTCATAGAGTAGGTATTTCAAATCTAACAGCGGTTTAAACTAGTAGCATACATTCTTTTAGGACTACTGAATGTGTGAAGATCACACCCTAGTTCCAGGAAAAGATTATAGACATTTTGTAATTAACATTATTGCAATAATTACAGCATGCAACTCTTTATCCAAGAGAAAGGGACCATAAAACATTTAGATGTAGATTAACTTAAGAAAATATAGCCTTTATCAACTGGAAAACAGCTTGGGCCCATTTTAAAGTAAATTCTAAAATCACTGCACGCCACAAAGGAGTGCTAGTGCTACATAATGTTCAAAACACCACAGTCTGACGTGCCTTTTTTTTTCAAAGGGCACCAAGATAATGTATACTGGTGCTCAAAACGTCAGTATACAGCAACCTCCTCTGTGCTTTTATACTTAAAATTTTACAAGATCCACACTGTAATAGAACTTTACATAGATTTCAGAGACTTCCTCTTGGGGGTAAGGCTGTTGTGCAAATTTTTATTATTACTGTTTTACACTGGCCCTATGACAGTAGATCCGTTAGACAATTAGCCATGTATTCCATTATGAGAACATACTATCCTACCATACGGTATTCATCAATGATGAGCTATGACCTTCTTGGTGAATGTAAACAGCAGGGATGGACCAGTGTCAGGGTCCTAGGCATTTTCTACAATTTTAATCTAATGGAAACCTTCATCAATGAACAGTGCACAATACTATGAGGTGGTTCGTATTCTAGGTGTGTTACCTCTTTCTAATTTTCAGTTTTCTCACTTAGACCAACAGTTGCTGAATAACCTACTTTGCCACCTGTCAGGATTTTATTGCCTTCAGTCCCACCATTTACCCCTTTTTGTCCAATTTACCACTATTACCTAGAGTAAAAGTGAAAGAAAATCCCAAATTTAGTTTTTTTACCAGCAACAGAGAGCAAATATTCCAATGGGCTCACTAGTTCTGGTGACTTCCAGGGATTCTATCACTTTGGAGGGATTTTCTCTTACTTCCTATTGTGGCTACTGGATAAGGGAATTAAGAGAAATCTCCCCAATTGGACACAGATGGCAAAAAAAAAAAAAAAAACTGACTGGAGTCCCTACCCCAATCTGTCCGACTGTCTTCTACTCTGTCTACTTTTAGACGATTCCTGAAAACCATCTTTTCAGAGAAGCCTACCCTGTCCCACCTATAATAATTGTTCTTTATTTTCTTAATCATTTCTTCCCCCACAGTAATTATCTTTTGTATCACTTGACTCTACCTTTTAGATTGTAAGCTCTAATAAGCAGGGCCCTCTGATTCTTTCTGTACTTAATTGTATTGTAACTATACCGTCTGCCCTCACGGTGGTGCTACATAAATCCTGTATAAAAACAATACCAATTGTAGCACTATCCACACAAGGGCTGCCTAACTCTATCTGTTCTTTGTAATTTACTGCTTGTAGAACATATAACAGGAGAGGGATTGGCACATGGGATAGCAACATAAATGAGGGGACAGTCTAAACCTTCACAGCTGGGGACCCTGAGGCAAGTCTCTTTGGCACCTGGTTGTCCTGCACAATTCCACAGCTTTAGGTACCCAGTGCAACTTTAGGAAAACACCACACTACAGGAGAGAAGTCTTTGCAAACTTGCAGTCCAGAATCCTGCTGGGACAGGGAAATGGCCAGTATCTGAGACCCTTGTAGAGCTGTTTCAGTCAGAGCAACATATAGCACTATCCCATAAAGCACACAGTCACCAGTAATCAGTTCAGGGTCATTTCTCATTCCAGCTTTCTCCATGCACACATTAGTGTGTGAGAAAAACTTCTCAAGACTGGATCCCTGTGGTGAAGAATTCTTCTAAAGACCGGGTCCCTGTGGCGAAGTCCTATAGCCAGTTCCAGATCCCTTCCAGGTCTCCAGCCCCAAGAGTTCTCAGGCTGGGAACTCTTCATGCCAATGAAAGACAATATGTCCACCGTTCCAGACTATTTATCAGCTACTCAGTCACCATTTGGGCACACCTCCCCAGGGATTGGCAAGGCCCTTATCAGACTGACTATTTGATTTCTCTCTCTCTCTCTCTAAGCTCCGGAAGCTTCTTCTAGAAGGGGGAAACAATCAAACTAACGGCCATTGAAACCTGGAATAGACCAGGCCAAACAATCTCTTCTCCTTTAATTAGAGCAGAATCCAAAAACTATATTTACCTAGCCGCCTTACTAGGAGGACACTAAATAACTGTTACTCTATCCTAAAAAAAAAAAGGGGGTTTTGCCTTTAGCTGTACTTTAAAATGTACTTCCTTTTTGACACTTGGCACACTTTCTTCTCCTTCAAATAAAAGTGAACAATTGATGGTCAGACAGATTTTCCAAATTGCTGGATAATTTACATGCAACAAAATGAGCTAATGACTTTCAAGAGCCCTCATTATTGGTCTGATGGTAATATCAACATGCCCGTGCAAGTAACTAAAGCATTCTGTACTCCGTTTTTTTTATGGCTTGACTCTAAAGCGTTTGATAGGCTTAGCTCAAAAAAATGACTACAAACCTAACTTCTGTAAACCAAAGAGCTACCCAGATCCACTTTTATTTAAACAACACCACTTCTGTATTTGCAAAGCCCCTTCTTTTGCACTCCCCAAAGGAACGTGATTACAGCACCAAGACCTTGTGCATACTAGGCTTTTTCTTGACCTTTGATTTTCATGTTTTTGGCAGAGTTGAATGTCTGATCTCAGTAGTTTGCTTCTAGCAGGAAAACTCAGATAAGAATGGACTGAAGAAAATATTTCCAATGTGTGCGTTGCCTACAATATGGACAAGTTAAAGCAGAGTTCCAGCGTAAATCACAACAATGGCTGCAATTATAGATGACCGCACCTCCATTTCATTTCTGATCATTTTTTTGTAACTTTGTACTTTTTCTGGATTTTCTAGGCTGCACTTCTGTCCCCCCTCGCCATAGTGAGGTATATAATTTACGCTATTCCATTGGCTCCTGGGATAGCAGTGTCATCAATCCCAGGAGTCAATGGACATCAATGGGCGCGATTGATTCCCACTGTGCATGCGCGAGATCAGGAGGTGCATGCTGGGTAGCCAGCTGCACCTAATCCCAGGAAGAGATTACCAGCAGGCTTCAGATGCCCACAGTCATGATGGCCGCATGCTGAATCAGAAGCTTATAGTAAGTAAAGAATGCTGCACAAAGAACAGAAAGAGCAGAATAGACAACACATGCCGATTTGTAATTCACGAGCGGTGACTGTCACAGGGTTTTAATAAAACAAAACAAAAAAATAACGGTGGTTATGATTCAAACATTCTTCTTTCCGTATGTTTTAACAATAGTCTTGTGATGCCATCTTTTATCATTCTGAATAAACATACTAGTTACATATAGATTCAATAACTTATCTTTATCCTAGAAGGAATCCAGCACAAGAACCCACCTTCACTTTATTGAAGGATACAAGCAAAATAAAGGAGGAGGAAGATAAACCCTCTCTTCCTCTTTTGCTATCCCTTTGTGGAAGTCAAACCCATAACTAAATATACGGATCACCCTAAAATTTCCCGGGAAATTGGCAGAATTATTATTGATTCACAGAGCATGGCCAAACATCACTGCATGAATTAGCAAGCAGCTGTTTCTAATTTGAGTTTAGAACGGTACACAGAGGAACTTGCTTTAGTGTGCGATCCTTTCATTTATAATGAATTTTAATCACCGCTACAGGTGAGAAAAATGTAGAAACAAGCTTGTATCTTGTGCAAGAAACAAAGGCAAGCCAGATGCTAACAGATTTACAGCCTGTGATAAAAGGAATGTTTTGGTACAGTTTACATGTAATTAGGCTGCAGCTGTTTGTGCTCCCCAGCCCGTGAAAAAGAAGCAGCGTATAGGATCTTGCTGCCTGTTTTCCAAAGGGAGTCAAGAAAAACAGTGATCCAACCCTAGAACCATTTATAGCATATTCCTGAGGCTGACATAAAACTTTTCTTTCTGTGCTGCTCATAAGCTGTTTAACTCAACTGTGATTCCAGTTCCTGGACAGAAGGAAGGAAAACAGAAAAAGAAAAGCAGACACTGTCATGTAGCTTTTTGATTTGACTTGAGATGGACTACTTCTTATATCGTTTTTTATTTTTTGAGGACATTACAAGATCTGTCTGTCTATTCCAATGTTGAGTTATAGATATAGGTACCTTAAACGTTGGAGTGATGTTGGATGAGAACGTCTGTACGTCGATATGACGAGCAATGCAGAGCGAGGCGCACTTCGAGAGTTGGAGACGTACACTTACTGTCCTGGGATCCAAGTGTTACTGCCGCTGGAGGAAGATGCTGTGCCGGGAACACAAAAGGAGAAACAAAAAGAAAACAAAGGAAAAAGAACAAATCCCACAGCCAAGCAAGAATAAATGCACATAAAACGCTTAGGCTCGTGTGGGTGTAGAGACGAACTGGTATTGATCAACAAAGTAGTGGATCGAACAAAAACTAATGAACTGTAGTCAGCAAGTTTTATCCCTTGGTGGGCTTACTGACAAAAAGGTGGAGGCTATTCACCGAAGTGAATAAGGTTTGTCCAAAGAACAGAAGATGACAGCAAGTAGTAGCCCGGCCGGGCTAGGCATTGTTGAAGCAGGGGAAGGTCATGGACGATACTTCTGCCGTGGTTGCCCCGAGGGGCCCCCCGAGCGAGATGGATGAGGGTCTTTCGGGCCATCGCGGTAGCTTTGAGGAGGTTCCGGTATAATACCCCAGGAGTGAAGAAGCTTCATGCCACCCTCGATAGTGGAGATGGTGTGAGGTATCCCATTATAGGTGACGAGTAGCGTTGCAGGGTGGCGCCATTTGTATATGATCTTATGGTTATAAAGAGCCTTAGTGAGCGTCTTCAGTTGCCTCCTTTGCTGTAGCGTATGTTGGGACAGGTCCGCGTACAGCTGTATGTCTGTATATGGCGCTGGAAGCGTGCCCATCTGCCTGGATACCTGTAGAATTTTTTCTTTAGCAGGGTAAAAGTGGAGGCGCAATAATACATCTCTAGGGACTGAGTCCTCGAGGTGGCGCGGCTTTGGGATCCTATGGATCCTGTCGATGGTTAATTCTATGGGGGTTAACTCAGGCACCATTGTGGAGAACATAGTAGATGCATACTGTAGGAGTTCAGCAGGAGGGATAGATTCTGGGATGCCTTGCAGCTTAACGTTGTTGCGGCGAGAGCGATCTTCAAGATCCGCTATTTTCTGTTTAATCCACTCAGTATCTTCCTTCTGGTCAGTATAGGCATCAACTAGCTCATTCACTGTTTCAGTGCATTCTTCCATGCTGTGCTCAATGCGTGACACCCTATTACCCACACCTTTCATCTCACAAGAGAACTTGTGCATTACAGTGGTGAGGTTAGCCATCAGGGAAGATTGGAATGTGATAAGCATGTTTTTCAATGTGGTATCCAGGACAGGTTGGCCCGTGGTAGGGAAGGCAGCGATGGAGGATTGCAGTTCAGACATAGGGAGCATAGAAGTAAAGGAGTTACTCACTGTGGGATCAAAAGAATCTGCTGGATTCATGCGCATACGAGATTTCTCAGGGCTCCTGGAGACTGGGGATGCGGGTGAAGAGTCCGGCATCGCCGTGAGAGGTGCGGGCTCCGCCGCCAAGGGAGCCGCATCAGGCAAGTCAGTGTAGGCCGCAGGCCCTCCGGGTTCAGAGAGCGCGCCGGCGCCATTTTGGAAACCTCCAGGCTGTGAGGGCGGCTTGAAAAAGAAAGCCGTGAGCTTCTTAGGACCTCTCTCGTCCTTTCTTTTGCGGCTGGCCATCTCCCCGGGTGTGCTGGGCAGCGGATGATAGCGTTTGCAGGTCGGTCGGTCGCTGTGGTTCCCCGTCGCTGAGGTAAATGTCGGCCGGGTACTGGGAGCTCACCGCTCAGGCGTCCATTCCAGTACGCGCGCAAGCCTTGAGTTATAGATATGAAGATGAGTTATCTCCCCATTCTTGATGGTTTTCTCTAGGGCCAGTTGTTGGGACATTGCAGTAACAAGATTGGCCCATATTCCATGGATGCTCACTTGGGGGAGATTTTGCACTGTGCCTTGCCCAACTGTTGGCTTCAAAGCCTAAAATTGTCACATTCTTATTGAAAATCAGGTAGTGATTATCTCTGCAACTACTAAGAAATGCTTCACTTCTACATTTCCCAATTAAAAATAATCCAGTTGTAAGAGACATATTTGAGTCTGCCATTGTAGGCCTGCTTCTAAAAAAGGGTAATGACTACCGTCTTTTCCGGCGTATAAGACGACTGGGCGTATAAGACGACCCCCCTATTACATGATCTACCGGTAATACTTATACTTAGGTTACCTTGGAGATATTATACTCGGCGTATAAGACGACCCCCCATTTTTGGGGGATTGTTTTGAGGTTCAAAAGTAGTCTTATACGCCAGAAAATACAGTAGCTATTATTCTGACTGTCTGGCTTAACTACTGTGCACATGACAATACCAGTGCTTGATAATTGGCTGCCTAGGCATCAGCATCACATTAGGGCAGGGAGAGAGAATTGTGCCTGACCATAACACCTTTTTCCTTATGGCCTCAGAATCTTCAAGGTGCGTTTTTAAGGTGGTCAGATGAAACTAAAATTGAATTATTTAGCCTCAACACCAAACAATATGGCGTAAATCCAATAAAACTCAGCATTCCTACAGTAAAGCATGGAATATAGACATAGACAACCTGGCCATTACATAGTGCTTCATAGGGTCAAGAAATAAAAAGCAGCATGTAAGTTATACGGTTATATCGGTACCCCTAAACATTATTGTGATACTCCGTAAAATTGAAATCAGAATAAGAACCCAGCATTCAAATCCAACCCAGATCTTTAAACGATGCGAGGTGCTAATACCAAAAGCACTGTGCCAATAGATAAAAGAAAAGGAATTGGCAGCACTCCAGGTTGAGTCAAAATCCAGGTTTATTGACTGGACATCCAAATATGACAATCGTGACAAGGTAGACGCGTTTCACACACTGACTGTGTGCTTAATCATTACTAATGATTAAGCACACAGTCAGTGTGTGAAACGCGTCTACCTTGTCACGATTGTCATATTTGGATGTCCAGTCAATAAACCTGGATTTTGACTCAACCTGGAGTGCTGCCAATTCCTTTTCTTTTATCAAGTTTTCACGGAGGCGAGCCGGGGCATGCACCTGTGTGAGTCATCAGGCAATTACACCACCTTGAGCAGTGACTCCTTGTCTGTTCAACTGTGCCAATAGACATGGCAGTCAGCGCCAATGAGCTATACATGCAGACCCTGGCCCATCTGAGTCACCCCACAGTAGTACATTATTAACCTAAATCAGAATAAAGGCGCAACAAAAAGTAACGTGGGGGCACCTCAGCGTCTCCATTAGGTCTGAGCATAGATAAGAGGACAGGGTGAGATAAAATGAAATAGTATCTACTGCAATGGCTCAAACCTTAGAACAGTAAACAAAACACAAAAGAAAATAAAAAGGGGTGAGCTGCCCAGTGGTGACCTTGGCAGAGTTAAATCGGCCCATTGTAAAAGCAGAAGTGTTCCAATGTTCCCCCTCGGGTCCCCACACCCATGTAGAGTACAGTATCCTTCCAAACCCACATAACAGGTTCAGGCGGAGGTGATCACCCCACCTAGAATCCTATTTGCAACCAGTTGAACTGGCGCCAAACCCAGAACATCAAGCCATTGTGTCCATTTGTTTGTAAGTAAGGTCTTCTCTTAACAGTACCACATTAACTTCCTTCACCCAGTCCGCATGTGTGGGAACCACAGAAGATATTCAGAAGATATTCACCTCCTTGCCAGAAACTTCCTGGCAAGGAACAGTACTCTAAGGATAGCAGTATGTACATCAGGGGTATAGAGCTCTTCATCTAACCAACCCAGGAGGCAAAGTTTAGGGTCCATAGGAAGACCGATATTCCAAATTGTATTAATGGATTGCAGCACCTCCGTTCAGTAGCGGACCAATTTTGGATATTTCCACAGCATATGTATGAGTGTGCCCGTGTGTGTTTTACAGTGAGGGCAGAGAGGTGAATTCCTCCTGCGCCGGTTATATAACCTCTGGGGGGTTCGGTATGTGCGATGTAAGTTTTTGGGAGGAGGATAATGACACTTTAAGAACATTATCAAGGATACCTGCCCATTTCTCAGCAGAGATATGACCCAAATCCTCTGACCATCTATCTCTACATGGAAAGGACATAGCTCTAGAAATCAGGGCCATAAAAGAGGTGTACATAGAGATCTGTCTCTTCTTAATCACTGAATTTGCCAGGCGAGTGAGAAGAACCGGATCATGCAGTCCCCAGGAGGCTTCCTGGGCTTGAACTGCGAGAGCATGCCACAGCTGCAAGTACTGAAAAAAAGGGTGTTGGGGAGTCCAAACGCTGCTCTGAGCGTTTGAAAATCTTTAAGGATACGGCCCTGGTACAACTGCGATATAAATCGTACCCCATAGTTGCCCCACAAAGTTCTTTAGTTTAGCCAGTTCAGGGCAATTATATGTGAACTCAGTGTTGCAGCGCTGCTTAAACAATACGTATGGTAAATAAATAAATATTCTACTTGCAACAATGTGCAAAAGTGCTGAATATACTGTGCAAATTACGCAAAATCATGTATAAATAATTCAAATTCATACATCAAAATTCCTATAAATTATAAAGTCCATTTAAAGTCCATTGAAGTGCAAAATAAGGTGCTCCTGTGCTTTCAATACTTCAATGGACTTTAAATGGACTTTATAATTTATAGGAATTTTGATGTATGAATTTGAATTATTTATACATGATTTTGCGAAATTTGCACGGTATATTCAGCACTTTTGCACATTGTTGCAAGTAGAATATTTATTTATTTACCATACGTATTGTTTAAGCAGCGCTGCAACACTGAGTTCACATTATTTAAAGAGCACTAGCACTTTATTTGCAGCAAGCAGCTTATGCTTGCATAGACACTTTTTGTAATACATTTATTCACTTATTTATTTTGTAATTTACCATAAGCGCGAGGTTTTTATTGTTATACATCAGGGCAATTATAGTTATTCACAATGTGGGAGTATGTGGAATACCCCCCATGTGAAAATGCTGTTTGGATCTGCACCAAGAAGAAGCTTTACCTTCCAACATGACAATGACTCAAAACACAGCAAAAATAACCATATAGTAGTTGGAGAAAGAGGTGGTCAGAGCCCAGACTTAAACCCTATTGAAAATCTGTGAAAATCTGTGAAATTACTTGAAGACTGCAGTCCACAAAGGGTCAGCATCAAATTTAAATGAACTTGAGCAGTTCTGCAAAGAAAAGTGGGCAAATATTGCAAAGTCTAGATAGGCAATGTTAGTAGAGACATATCTCAACAGACTAAAGGCAAAATTATTAAAGCAAAGTGTGGTCCAACTTTTTTCAACTCAGTGATTCTGACATGGTGTTATAGCTTTCAGTTGGATGTTATAAGCTGCACTGTGTAAATACAGCTGGATAAAACAAAAACTGTGTCTTAATTTCTTAATTTCAGGCTGCAAAGCAACAAAATATGATTACTTTAGGGGGGGGGTGATTCTTTTCCATACCCACTGTATATATAATATAAAAGTACAATGAGCCATGCATGCATCTGGACCTATTTTTAAAGTGATAAGTATTATTGCCAGATTTAATTTTTATATGGCATATGTACACAATCACAGGGGCAGTTTAGGAAATTCTTAGTGTATCTAAAGTGTTTTTTTTTTTTTTGTCTTTAAAAATGTTTTTGACAGGTTTTTAACCATTGCTTAGTATCAAATTATGTTAAGCTTTACTAACAACGTTTTATATGTTTATGTGCAGCCACTCTATAGCATCAGTTAGGACCTACCTTTAGACTGGCCATGCATTATACAATTTTCTTATTCAATTTTCTTCAGATTTACCTTCAACTATGTAGTGCAACTATGATTGCATACAAATCAAAGCATTTAGGTTTGACCTCATTGTATAAAGTTTTGGTAAATCTAAATGAACATTGTATAATGTATCGCCAGCATAGACTTTTACAGGTCTTCTACTTGGCATATTTTTTCATTGATCTTAGTTGATGACTTTAGCTAGTCTGACTACACTTTCACAAAGTTTCATCTTCTACTGGATTGTAAGACCTGGCAACATTTTTGAACTCCAATGAAAGATTTTTGCTTCAGGAATTGTAGCTATCTAGCATTGGCTAAACACGTACTGCTATGAATATATTACTGTAGCAATACATCAGCCTTTAGGACATGATGTCAACTCTGCAGATAGGGACAGGTAGTTGGCACTCATTTGCAGTTCTGGGTCCCGTTGTTCATTTTCCACCAGGGGATCCCATGTTCACTCTGTGTCTGTATGTGTGCTTCCTGCGATTTTTTTTTTTTTTTTTTTTTTTTTTAACATATGCTTTTGTGTTGTGCATGAGTGTGGTATTTTAATTTTCTTTAGATTCAGAGCCCTCCATTGTCATGTTAAAGTGTTTAACTGAACATATCATACTCCTGATGTGGCTGCTGTACTTGTATAAGAAAGTATCCTGTTGTATCACCTCCTTTGTGTAAAATCGCTGGTGTTCCTGCCAGTCCTTCTGCTTTACTATTAAAAACTGACCACGCTAAAGCAGGAGAACACACCATGCAGGGACTTCAGCCTGCTCTACTCCAATGATCAGACTTGTCCTAAACCCCTCCTCTGTGCAGCCTTTCACTGGGAAGCTCAGTGTACTGTTGCTGCTGCTCCCTTCTGCTCTTATGCAGCTGGGAACAGAGTGAATGTGATCACTTATAAAAAAAAAAAAAAAAAAGTATTCTGTTGGCTTTGCATGCAGAGGCTTGGCATTGCATGCCACTGCCAAGCCTGTTGTCCACCAACAGCCATTGAAGTGGAGTGGACCAACATTCCACAGGCCACAATCAAAAACCTGATCAACTCCATGCGAAGGAGATGTGTTGCACTGTGTGAGGCAAATAGTGGTCACACCAGATACTGACTGGTTTTCGGACCCCCCAATACAGTAAAACTGCACATTTTAGAGTGACCTTTATTGTGGCCAGCCTATGGCAAACCTGTGCAATAATCATGCGGTCTAATCAATCTGGATATGGCACACCTGTGAGGTGGATGAATTATCTCGGCAAAGGAGAAGTGCTCACTAACACAGGTTTACACAGATTTGTGAACAATATTTGAGTGAAATAGGCCTTTTGTGTAGATAGAAAAAGTCTTAGATCTTTTCGTTCAGCTCATGAAAAATGGGGGCAAAAACAAAAGTGTTGCGTTTATAATTTTGTTTAGTGTATGTTCTAATGTAAAGGCTCATCTGGTTTACGTTCACCTTGCAGCACTATAACGTGTCAGTATCTGCGGGATTGAAGTTCTGTTTTAGAACTTCTGTGTTTAATATCTAGTGGTGGGTTGATGAGCACTGATCTAATATTCGGTTGATGATTTAATATTATTTCCCCTGATTAGTCGCAGCTTTGTGCTCTGTATGTGTGTATGCAGGACACAGCTGGTCTAACAGAACCCAGCTCCTTCTCTCCCTGTACCTCATCCAAAAGACACCCGGGATCTCTCTGTGCAGCTGACTCTTTCCTGTTATTTCACACTCTAGGGACACTGCTCCACTCTATTGGGGTTAGATGTCCTTGAAAGCTTGTGCAATGTTCACACAGTAGAAACATAGAATTTTAAAGGCTTCTAGACCTAGTGAAATGGAGATTAAATACATTCTTTTTAATGTCTAAAATGATCAGACTTTTAGGTTGCAAAATTTATAGAAAATGTTTTGTACGTACAGGAAAATTTGATATTTACTCAAATGGTTTTTGGCAATACTGCTTGAAATTTTCCAAATTTTGTCATGTTATAAGCTAAAACGTAAATGTATTTTATTGGGATTTTATGTGCTAGACCAACACAAAGTGGCAGATAATTGTGAAGTGGAAGGAAAATGATTAAATGATTTTCAAAATTTTAAAAATTCTGAAAAGTGTGGCATGCATTTGTATTCAGCCCCCTTTACTCTGATACCCCTAACTAAAATCTAGTGGAACCAATTGCCTTTCATGATTTACCTAATTGTCCACCTGGGTGTAACCTAATCTCATTATAAATACAGCTGTTCTATGAAGCCTTCAGAGGTTTGTTAGAAAACCTTAGTGAAAAAACAGCATCATGAAGGCCAAGGAACACACCAGACAGGTCAGGGATAAAGTTGTGGAGAAGTTTAAACCAGGGTTAGGTTATAAAAAAAATATTCCAAGCTTTGAACATCTCACAGAGTACTGTTCCATCGGAAAATGGAAAGAGTATGGAACAACTGCAAACCTACCAAGACATTGCCGTTTACCTAAATGAACAGGCCAGACAAGGAGAGCATTAATCAGAGAAGCAGCCAAGAGGCCCATGGTAACTCTGGAGGAGCTGCAGAGATCCACAGCTCAGGCGGGAGAATCTGTCCACAGGACCACTATTAGGCCCCTTTCACACACGGAGTTCGTTCAGATCCGCCTGTCAGTTTTTTTTTTTTTTGCGGATCTGAACGGACGCCCCATGCATCTCTATGGGGCATCGGATGTCAGCGGAGTCATGTCCGCTGGCATCCAATCTGATCAGATCCATCTAAACCGGACGGATGGATACCCTATTTTCCATTTGTCCATCGGATCGGATGAGAACGGACAGGCGGTCTGTTCCCATCCGATTCCCCTATAGAGAAGAATGGGGACCTGACGGCTTTGTCTCCGCACACAGCGCGGAGACACAGCTGTCATCCGCCTGCTCAGCGGGGGATCGGCGGATCGATCCCCCGCTGAGAAGAACGGAGTCCGCCTGATGGACTCCATGTGTGAAAGAAGCCTTAGTCATGCATTCCACAAATCTGGCCTTTTATGGCAGAGTGACAAGAAGAAAGCCATAAGTCCAGTTTGCAGTTTGTGAGAAGCCATGTGGGGGACACGGCAAACATGCGGAAGAAGATGCTCTGGTCAGGTGAGACCAAAGTTGAGCTTTTTCAACGAACACTGCACATCACCCTGAACACACCATCAGCACCATGGTTGTGGAAGCATCATGTAGTAGGAATGCTTTTCTTCAGCAGGGACAGGAAAGGTGGTCAGGGATGATGGGAAGATGGATGGAGCCAAATACAAGGCAATCTTAAAGGAAAGCCTGTTAAAGCCTGCAAAAGACTTGAGACTGGGGAGGAGGTTCACCTTCCAGCAGGACAACAACCCTAAACATACAGCCAGAGCTACAATGGAATGATTTAGATCAAAGCATATTCATATGTTAGAATGGCCCAGTCAAAGTCCAGACCTAAATTCAATTGAGAATCTGTGGCAAGACTTGAAAATTCACTCTCCATCCAATCTGACAGAGCTTGAGTTATTTTGCAAAGAAGAATGGGCAAAAATGTCACTCTCTAGATGTGCAAAGCAGGTAGAGACATACCCAAAAAGACTTGCAGCAAAAAGTGGCGCTACAAAGTATTGACTATTGGGGCTGAATACGAATGTACGCTACGCTTTTCAGATATTTATTTGTAAAGAATGTTGAAGACCATTTATCATTTTCCTTCCACTTCACAATTATGTGCCCCTTGTCTATTACATAAAATCCCTCTAAAATTAATTTAGGTTTTTGGTTGTGACATGACAAAATATGGAAAATTTCAAGGGGTACGAATACTTTTTCGATGCACTGTGTGTATGTATATATATATATTTATATGCCATTTCACTTTTTTGCTGTTAACATAACCTATTTTAGTACTGTCTTGTGTCAGTTAGGAGACGTGCTGTAGAACTGATTTTAGGCCACTACCTCACTGCTATGTTGTGACTTCAGATGGCACTAGCACTGTACCCAGCCCATGAAAGTCACCTGACATGGGTTGAATAGTCTTTATTAAAGTCGTATAAGAAGCTCTCATGCGTTTGTATATTTAATTTGGGGTGAAAGTCCTTTCCTAATACTTTCTTCTATTTTGGCAGTATAGTTAAATAGGCAATTCTAAGTGGACATTAAGTCCCCGTTCACACTGGGGCGACCTGTGAGGCGACCTGGTCGCCTCACAGGTCGCCTCACAGGTCGCCGTAGGTCGCCTTCCATAGGGAAGCTGCGGACCCGTTCTAATAGGAGCGACACAAGTCGCTCCGACTTAGAAAAAGGGTCCGGAGCTTCTTTGGGGCGACCCGGAGCGACCGTCATAGACTTCAATGTTATGCAGTCCGTGCTGGCCGCTCCAAAGTCGCGGCGCGCTGCTTGCACCGCGACCTCGGAGGTCGCCCCTGGAAGTCGGATCGCCCCAGTGTGAACGGGGCCTTAGCAGTTTGTTTGCTATTTTTTGGTTAACACCATATAGCAATATTTTTTAAACTTTACACCTATTCAGTGGAAATGCACATTCGAGTGTATTCACCAGAGTCCATTAAATTATCTGTAGTCTACTGCTACCAGAATGTGTCTAGATTTGCTGTTAGACTCCACCATTAAAAACCGTTGAAGGGTAGATAGGAAACGTGTTGTAATATGGGCTTCAGAACTATTTTGTTTATTTAACTAAATAACTAACTATGGAGAAGTAACGCTCCATCTTAATTCTTTCCCCTACTTTCTCCTTTCAAGCACAGTGTATTGACGTGGGCTGTGGCCAAGTGTTTTATCTTGTATAATGGTGAATGACTCCTTTTATAGTAGAGCAACAATACTTGGCAACAAAAATTAAAAAAAATAAAATCAGTTGCACAAGGTTTTGGTTTTTCATGTGTTTATTAATACTATTTTTTTTACTATGATTGTTCTGCAATTGTTTTTACCTTTTAGAACCTCTGTATCTTGGAATTGTCATTATACTTGTTCGTTGTTGTGGGATTTGGCATACAATGCTTTAGCTGGCTGCAGGTTTAAGTAGTTCTAGCACCTGCGCTATCTGTTATAATCCCTTTTGAAATATATGCTACATCGCTAAATGCCATCTTCAGTAGGTAGGTTTTTCATATAATTTGGTACAAAGGACTTGTTGGCCCAAGTCACCTTTTTATCAAATACAAAAGGTAGTTGGTTTCCATTTACTTTCCATATTTGGTTGTGTCTATGATCTATCTGTCACACACCACATTGTGTTTTTCTTCTGTACGTAAGAGGATGAAAAAGTTCATACACATTACTGGCTGATATTCTAGTTAAGCCTACTCCATGAGCTATTCATCCTGTTCTTGATGATAGGCTAAGCTAGCTTCGCACCTGCAGAGTATGGAGATGGTATTTCAGAATCTGTGATATTCCTTGGACACCTGGATTCAGTTTCACATACAGAAGGGAAGCACTATGTAACTAGCAACGTAATGCATACAATGCTTTGATGATACCATTAGCCTGCCTATCCTAATGAATGCTTTTGTAATCACAGTGCTAATAACCTAGTATGATGATAACATGTAGAAGTCATTTTTAGTGTTAACATTTTTATAGCTGGTCGTTATTTTTTTATTTTTTTTTTTACACATTTAGTTGGTAATCTGTCTTTAATCCAATGTCCTTGTTTGTGGAATGATCTGTTCACTGCTAAAAAAGGATGTAGCATGGTTAAAAAAAAAAAAACCTAGGTTTTGCTAAAGAGCTGTGGCCTTATTACACAGATGCACAGGGAATTGTTTTTAATCTCCATTCTGCTTTCCCATTACAGATGGTGATGACGACCCACAATTCTCCTGGGTGGCTTCATCTCCCTCCAGCAAAGACGTTGCATCACCCACTCAGATGATAGGAGATGGGTGTGATCTCGGCATAGGAGAAGAGGAAGGGGGATCTGGGTTGCCGTATCCCTGCCAGTTCTGTGAAAAGTCTTTTAGTCGTCTCAGCTACCTGAAAAGGCATGAGCAGATCCACAGTGACAAACTTCCATTCAAATGCACATACTGCAGCCGACTGTTTAAGCACAAGAGGAGTAGGGATCGCCACATTAAACTCCACACTGGGGACAAAAAGTATCACTGCCACGAATGTGAGGCTGCATTTTCTCGAAGTGATCATCTTAAAATTCATCTAAAAACGCACAGTTCTAGCAAGCCTTTTAAATGTACAGTGTGTAAGCGTGGATTTTCTTCCACTAGCTCTCTGCAGAGTCACATGCAGGCCCATAAGAAAAACAAGGAGCATTTGGCTAAATCAGACAAGGACATGAAGAAAGACGACTTCATGTGTGATTATTGCGAGGATACATTCAGCCAGACAGAGGAGCTGGAGAAGCATGTGATGAAGCGACATCCTCAGCTTTCAGAGAAAGCAGATCTGCAGTGTATCCATTGCCCTGAAGTATTTGCAGATGAAACTTCTCTGCTGAACCACATTGACCAAGTCCATGCCAACAAGAAGCACAAGTGTCCAATGTGCCCAGAGCAGTTTTCTTCGGTGGAAGAAGTATACTGCCACCTTGATAGTCATAGGCAGCCTGATTCAAGCAATCATAGCATTAGTCCAGATCCAGTTTTGGGAAGTGTGGCTTCCATGAGCAGCGCCACACCAGACTCCAGTGCATCACTTGAACGTAGTTCAACTCCTGACTCAACGCTTAAGCCACTAAGAGCACATAAGAAAACCTTATCATTAGAAAGAGAGGAGAGCCAGAGTTGGTCCAAGGTTAGCTATAGCTGTCCTTACTGCACAAAAAGAGATTTCAACAGCTTGGCTGTCTTGGAGATCCACCTAAAAACTATTCACGTGGACAAACCCCAACAAAGCCACACCTGTCAAATCTGTTTGGATTCTTTGCCCACCCTGTATAACCTTAATGAGCATGTAAGAAAGGTTCACAAAAACCATGCCTACCCTATGGTACAATTTAGCAACATAACTGCCTTTCATTGCAACTATTGTCCTGAAATGTTTGCTGACATTAACAGCCTTCAAGAACACATTCGCATCACTCACTGTGGACCCAACACTACTCCTCAAGAAGGCAACAATGCTTTCTTCTGTAACCAGTGTTCCATGGGATTTCTTACTGAGTCCTCACTGACTGATCATATTCAGCAAACCCATTGCAATGTTGGAAGCTCAAAGCTTGAATCTCCTGTTATTCAGCCAAGTCAGTCATTCATGGAAGTGTATTCGTGCCCATATTGCACAAACTCTCCCATATTTGGTTCTGTATTGAAGCTCACAAAGCATATAAAGGAAAACCACAAGAACATTCCGTTGGCAAACAATAAGAAATCAAAATCAGAGCAGAGTCCGGTTTCTTCAGATGTTGAAGTTTCTTCCCCAAAGAGGCAGCGGCTGTGTCCTAGCCTAAACTCTGCGTCAAGTGGAGAATATCCTTGTAATCAGTGTGACTTAAAGTTTTCAAATTTTGAAACCTTTCAAACACATTTGAAATCACATTTGGAGCTTCTTTTAAGAAAACAGTCCTGCCCTCAATGCAAGGAGGACTTTGACTCCCAAGAGTCTCTCCTACAGCACCTCACAGTACACTACATGACAACCTCCACACATTATGTGTGCGAGAGCTGTGACAAGCAGTTCTCATCTGTAGATGATCTGCAAAAGCACTTACTGGACATGCATACTTTTGTGTTATATCACTGCACTCTTTGCCAAGAAGTCTTTGATTCTAAAGTTTCCATCCAAGTGCATTTGGCAGTAAAGCATAGTAATGAGAAGAAAATGTATCGCTGTACAGCATGTAACTGGGACTTCAGAAAAGAGGCAGACCTTCAGCTTCATGTCAAGCACAGCCATTTGGGCAACCCAGCAAAGTCACATAAGTGTATCTTCTGTGGTGAAACCTTCAGTACGGAAGTAGAGCTTCAGTGTCATATCACTACTCACAGTAAGAAATACAATTGCAAATTTTGCAGCAAAGCATTCCATGCAATCATTCTCCTTGAAAAGCATCTGCGAGAGAAGCACTGTGTATTTGACACTAGCAGCCAAAATGGTACAGCTAATGGTATGGTACCTGCAGGCAAGAAGTCAGAGACTGCTGAGGTCCCAAGTGTGCTAATGAAGAACCCAGAAGTTTCAAACAGCCACGAGGCCAGTGAAGATGATGTTGATGCTTCTGAGCCAATGTATGGCTGTGATATCTGTGGAGCAGCTTACACAATGGAAGTTCTCCTACAGAACCATCGATTAAGAGATCATAATATCAGACCTGGAGAAGATGATGGTTCTAGAAAGAAAGCAGAATTTATCAAAGGCAGCCACAAGTGTAATATTTGCTCAAGAACGTTTTTCTCTGAAAATGGACTTCGAGAACACATGCAGACACACAGGGGTCCTGCAAAACACTACATGTGCCCTATTTGTGGGGAACGGTTCCCATCTTTGCTTACGCTAACTGAACACAAAGTTACTCATAGCAAAAGTTTAGATACAGGAACATGCAGAATCTGTAAACTGCCCCTTCAAAGTGAAGAAGAATTTATTGAACACTGTCAGATGCACCCAGACCTTCGGAATTCCCTGACTGGTTTCCGTTGTGTTGTCTGTATGCAGACTGTCACATCCACTCTGGAACTTAAAATTCATGGAACATTCCATATGCAGAAGTTGGCAGGAAACTCTGCTGCCTCCTCTCCTAATGGACAAACACTACAGAAGATTTATAAATGTGCCCTATGCTTGAAAGAATTCAGAAACAAACAGGAACTGGTAAAGTTAGATGTTAATGGCTTACCTTATGGTCTATGTGCTGGATGCTTAAGCAGAACCACTAATGGACAACCCACCAACCCACCCCCACAAGAAGTCTGTGAGAGGCTGTGTCTGAGATGCCCAGAGTGCAATGTCAAGTTTGAGAGTGCTGAAGATCTGGAAAGTCATATCCAGATTGATCATAGAGACTTGACACATGACGTTAGTGGTCAAAGAAAATTATCCCAAACTTCTCCACTCCCAAGAGTAAGTACATATTTTATGTCATTTTTGCAGTGATGATTTTTTTGTGTTTTGAGCTTACTTTAGTAGATAGATTCCAAAAGAAAAACTAGGGTTCCATGTGGTGCTTATACCATAATGATTACTACACCGAGAAAGGGTTACCTTTGCTAAGGGGGGAATCATGCCATGTTTTTTCTTTTGTTTGTTTCTGTTGAGAAGTTTTTATTCTACTTCTGGCCCAGTGACCATAAAATACAAAGTTTGACAGATGTTAGAGGAACAGGAACAGTTTCTGAGTTGAGAAATAATCCACTGCCTGGTGCATCTTCAGGGCAGAAAGTAATGGGAAATCTCCACAACAAGAACAGTCAAATATGAACCGGCTAATAATCCTTTGCCATTAAATAACCAATTAGAGAAGTAAAATATAAAACAGTGTTTTATCCTTTGCCTATAAAAAAAAAAGAAGATTGTTAAAGTTGAACGTAAATTAATTTTTTGTAATAACTTTTCCTATAAAACATAAAAGCATGGCATTCTATTGATATCAACCCATTGGCTACCAAACTAGCATCCAAGGTGTACAAGTTAAAACTTCCATAGCAAGAGATCTGCAGGCATGCAGACTCCTTGTATGTTATGGCATTCTTTATATCTCATAACACTGGGTGCTGCTTTCAAGGAAGGGACCAAAAAAACATTAGGTACTGTCTTGAAATGTGAACATTGTGCTTACTGTTGCAATCTTTTGATCACAAGCCAGGTTTGGAAAAAGGGTTGCTTCTATAGATGTTAGCTATCCATTATTTAGACAGGTAGGACTCTACACCTACCCCAGTGATATAGTAAATAGGTTACATGTTTACAAAAAGATTAAAAACATTAAAAATAATCCATATAGTTTTTTTTTTTTTTTTTTCAGATTGTGTTGGATCCCCATGTACACTGAAACACCCAATCTAGTTTAAAGTTTAGAGATGAATTAATCTCATTGACATTCATTATAGTAAGTGGAGCATGGGATTGTAGCAATTTGCAAGGCTCCAAATTAAATACTGTCTTTGGCTAGCTACTTCCATTAAGCAGGAAATATAATGAGCAAAGAACACAAAAGGACAGTTGTGGAAAACAAGCTGTACAAAAGGGCTGAATATCTACCAGCATGAGGGGGGATGTCTTGAGGGAGTTGTCCCTGTATAATTCTGAAGAGAAATGGGGTAGCATAATGGGGAGATTACCAATTTATACCCCTCTAGCTACAAAGTTGTTGTACCTGGTATGCTAGGCTGGTGTTTGGATGGAAGGGAGGAGGGGTGGGAGGAGTCGTTTTCCTAGAAAAGTCAAATTAACCCAATATACTGGGTCTGGAACATTTACATTTTTTTGATGATATTCTTTGACTTTTATTTGGTAGAATCCAGAATAGATCTAACTCTGATTCCATTTGTTAATCTCTGTTTGTGACTTTTATACATGGTTCAAGTAAAGCCATGTGTTTAAAAAGGAAGTCAGTGCACCAGAATAGACTCATCCATTGAGTAGTAAAACCCTTGGTACTTGCAACATTTTGTTGCAGTGCCTCCACTGCAGCCCATAGGAACTGGCACCCATAGTAGACTAGGCTTTAATATCTACTGTATTTACTGCATAGTACAAATTTTGTCTCCAGAGCGATCATGTAAAAGGTGAGGCTAATTGATCAGAGGTAACGATTGTTACAGATGAAAAATAATGACTTTTGTCCTTACTTAATTTATGAAGTGAACCATTAAACCAGAAGCACCCTGTAAAAGAAAGCAATGTGTCTTAAAACTTATGGCAACCATTCAGATCTTTGATAAGTCACTTGGCAATAAAAGAATGTACATCATAATTGTCATCATTAATTGTATATGACAGATTATATTCCACTAGAGTATACTTAAACTGACAACAGATATTCAAGAAACTTTTTGGTCCAGCTTGTGTTCTAAAAAGGTACTCTAGTGACAGCAAAGTTCCTGTATAGGGTGAAGATGAGGAGTACATAGGCAGCCCCAGCATCAGTTTGTCCCCAGTAACAAAAATGGCCAGTTAAATTGACAGTCATCTGCAGGGCCGCTGTTAGAAATCATGGGGCCCCCTACAGCCTACCTGATGGGGCCCCTTTTGATCCCACCCTTGGTCCCGCCCTCTGCCCCACCCCTAGCCTCGCCCTCTGCCCCACCACTGGTCCCTCCCTTGACTCCACCTGTTCAGTTTGTGTTTGCATGCACCATACAATGGACAAGGGTGGAATTGTGATGGCTCTATGGGTGACCATTTGAAAATCTGCTCTAGAAAAAAATAAAAAGATGCAGTCCTTTTCCATAGTTTTTTCTATCCTGAACGGACATAGCGCTAGGTGTAAACCTAAATAGTGCTTTCAATTAGGTCCACAAGAAAAACTGACAGGCGGCCCTAACTGGAAAGCTTGGAAAGTTCTAAACCTCTTCACGCCGGACGCACGCATCAATACAGCCTCTTGGCGGGTGGACCAGAATGTACACATTGCTGTGCGGAAAGCGTGCGCTCTGTGCGCTCCCTGGACAGTTATTGGCGATTAACCACTTTACCACTAGAGCATTTTGCTGTCTTACGTCTGGGCCACTTTTAGCGATTCGGCGCTGTGCGACTTTAACTGACAATTGCGCGGTCGTGCGACGCCGTACCCAAACGAAATTGACGACCTTTTTTTCCCACAAACTGAGCTTTCTTTTGGTGGTATTTGATCACCTGTGCGATTTTTACTTTTTGCGCTATAAACAAAAAAAGAGCGTAAATTTTGAAAAAATAACAATATTTTTCACATTTTTTTTTATATGAAATTCCCCCCAAAAAAATGTAAAAATCAAAATTTTTTTAAATTTTTGGCCAATTTGTTTTCTGCTACCTATGTTTGGTAAAAAAATTCACAAGAAGCGTATTTTGATTGGTTTGCGCAAAAGTTATTGCGTTTACTAACAAAGGGAAAGATTTCTGTCATTTTTGGTGTTTTTTTTTTTTAACGTGCAATGGCGGCGATCTGTGATTTTTTTTGCGGGACTGCGACATTGCGGCGGACAGATCAGACCCCTAACTGACATTTTTTACACTTTTGGGGGTACCAGTGACATTACTGCAGTGATCAGTGCTATAAATATGCACTGTTACTGTAAAAATGACACTGGCAGGGAAGGGGTGAACTTTATTGGAGAGGGAGGGGTTAATGTATGCCTGGTGCTTACTAACGTGTGTGGGGGGAGGTGACTGTGTGACACAAGGACAGCTATGCTGAATCCTGCAATCTGTCCCTGCCTGTCACTTGGGAGATCTGCCCGCTCTGTTTACACAAGCGGGCGGATCTCCACACTCGATCCCCGACGATCAGGGAAGAGCGGCGGCGATCGCCGCTGCTCCTCCCCTGGCCCGACTCCCGCTGTGACTGAATACGAGCGCCGCCAAGAAAGGGGAGTGTCTGACGCCGTAGTACTACGGTACTCAGACGGCAAGTGGTTAAAGGAAAGCTCCTAATCTCTACTTGCGATTGGGAGCTTTCCGATCATGTGTCCGCCAATCATGGTCAGGAACACTGCCCCACCTCCCAGCATCAGAAACCTCTTAAAAAGCTTGGAGGCACTGGCATTAAGGGGTTAAAGAGGAGTGGTTGGGGCAGTAAAAATTCACAGCCCCTCCCCTTGAAACACAAATGTAAAGTATACTCTTACTGTGTCTTCTGAACATCAGCATTAGGATCTATACAGAGTACAGCAGGGCTCACAGCACATCACATGGCAGTTCATTGCTGACTTTATTATGGCTGTACTGGGCTGCAGTCTGTAGCACTCAGTACAGCCATAACTGAACAAAGTCAGCAATGAACTGCCATGTGATGCGCTGTGACAGAGCTATAGATCGCCTGCTGTACTCTGTGTATATCCTAATGCTGATTATCAGAAGACACAGTGAGGATTCTGTGGACTGTATCTGAATACTAGTGTCACTCACTGTGTGATGCTGCTCCTCCCTGTCACTGTCAGCAGCCTCCACTCGGTCTCTGCATCTGTCCTGATAGAGCGGGACATGTACATAAAATCACTCCGCCAGAGCAGGCAGCTGACTGACCGGAACTAGATCTTAGCAGAGCAGGTTGCAGCATAGGGCATGTTCTTACGCCCCGAAAAAGATTAAAAAGTCCCTGCAATGCTGCGACCTCCTGGGCCCCGCAGCTGATCTGATGGGCCCCAGAAAATGTGTTTATACACCCTCAAAGAATGTAAGAGTGAGGAGGGTGTATTTTAGTAAGCCCTATTCCCTATTTCTTTATTTGGCAGACACTGACTACAAAGCTTTCGGGCCCCTGATGGGGCCGGGCCCGGTACAATAGGGCCGGTTGTACTGCCCTATCAGCGGCCCTGGTCATCTGTGCGTGGGCAATTCTAATCTAAAAGACAAAAAAAAAAACTACCTAATTGAGGAACTGCTACTTATTTGTATAACTTACAAAAATACTCTCTAGTACTGACCCTGGTGGCTATCCGCACATGGGAGCCCTTGCTAAGTGGAAGATTAAGATAATTTTCTCCACTCAAATTAGGTATTTCTAAGATTAAAAAAAAAATAAAATTATCAATTTACACTAAGACCCCGTTCAGACAGGGGCGACACGACTTGATGGGGCGACCTGTGAAGTCGCGGTGCACAGCGTGCACCACGCCTCGGCGCGACTTGCATGGACTTTATATAATTGAAGTCAATGCAAGTCGCCTCCAGGTTGCCCCAAAGTAGTACAGGACCCTTTTTCTAAGTCGGAGCGACTTGTGTCGCTCCTATTAGAACGGGTCCTGTGCTAATCAATGGCGAGCGACCCACCGCGACTTGTCAGGCGACCAAGTTGCCTGACAAGTCGCGCTAGTGTGAATGAGATAAAATATATAACTGTATTATAGAGTAGCATGTAACTGTAAATATATTAATATTACTATGATAACTGAAAGGAAGAATGTGAAAATATATGCACACTACACATGGGTAAAAGCTCCTGATAACTGTAACTTCCCAAGGAATTCAGCAAAGTTCTTTATGTAGTGCACTATGCCTGGATTTGTGTGAATAATGAAAGATACCTTAACAATTCAGCAGTACTGATGTGGGGGCTTCTAATAATATCAAATATGAATGAAAGTCTGTAGATGTTCCAGAGGGATGCACAGGTAACAGATGTTTACTCCGATGCCTGATACAACAGATGGCCACTTTGAATCATCTTGCAGCTTGGTCATCTTGGTTCCTGGTTATCACTCAATTTGGACAGAAATACAGTAGTGAGTCTAACTGACCTTACACTAGTTTCCCCCTGAGTTGGCCTGTCTATTCTGGACTATTAAATGCCTGGTATTGGCCATAGAAAGCTAATTTATTACAGAATTGGTTTAAAAGTTCAACAAGTCAAAATTGGCAGCTCCTATATTCCTGTCCTAACAATCATATTTTACAGCTGGACTATAGGCACAAACATGTAAGGTAAATATATTTCTCAATAGCTTTAAAATATATAAATCCAGTTTGTGTGCCCTAAATGACCTTGCAAAATAGATATGTTAGTTTCTAAAAGTCGCATTTACATCTTTACTGTGCTTTACATAGCCTGAGCAGAACTGGATAGGGTTAAAATGACACTAAACTATATCTTCTTCTCCAAAATGAATCTAAACATACCCAGTGCTTAATGGCTCTGTAATCTATTTTTCATGGAATCACTTCTTACTTTGTTTTCCTGCCTCCTTTAATGACCTCCTGAATGTTCCTTGAAGTCATATGTACTACTCTGTGCACAAATCCCATAGTCCTTAGTCCATCTTGGGGGCGAGCAAGATAGTGGCTATGTTCCTACATACAGTGGAACTATGGGGACTGAATACACCTGTCCTTTAACAGGGAGTTAAAAAAAATAAAATAAAAAATTGGAGAAGGTTAAGCTCAAAAAGAGGTACATTTCTCAATCAAGAGTACATACTTGTATTTTTTTTAACCAGAGTTTAGTGTCACTTTAAGCGGATTCCCTCCAGCAATAGATTATTCCTATAATCTATTGCTGGCTGATTGCTGTCAGCAATAGATCACTGTTAAAATGATCTGTTTCTGCAGAGCTGTTTGTGGGAGCTGGATCAGGTCACTGTGAAGGAAGGCACTGAAAGGAACATTTTAACCAGAAGCAACAGCCTTCAGTTAATAGGATATACCCCATTACACATAAATAATATGCTGTATCCCCCCCCCCAAAAAAAAAACAAAACTGCAGCTTTACATTAAGTGTGTACCCCTGGTATTTATTTAGGTTTATTAATGTGGACTAAAATTATACAAATGTGAGCAGCCCCTTTGCTTTCACTTGCTGCTTTTAATTGGAAAAATGTGGGCCTGTATTTGTCAAGTCGTCTTCCAGGGCAGCATCTGAGAGATAGGTGTCCTCCCACCTAAAACAGGAAACGCATTATCCACCATTTTAAAAGGCCATCACATAGCTCAGTTCTTGTGTTTCTTCCAGACCAACAGGAGCTACAAGCAGTTTATTTTCTTCTAGGCTCTGTGCTAGATGCAAGGACCTCCCCGTCCGACTGCCTGCACAAGCCTCTAGGGAGGTTAGGCAGCTTCAGGACAAGGGCAATTAGAGGACCCCCCTTGGGGTTACTCCCTCCTTTTTTGCCAGAGATTTCGATCCCACTGGGGGTAAGCAAGCATCCCCCCATCTGCAAGCATCGAATTGATAGCGCCCTGAGTGTGTCAAACTCATTGCTGCAGGGCCAGGAGGCAGAGGGACATTTGCTATTTTTCCCCCAGGCACTGGCTCCTACCTGCTGTGATGTGGAATACATGGGGGACCAAGATGGTAGTGTCTTGCTCGTGGGATGTGGTGACATCATTACTTCTGACCGGCACCATCTTGGTAGAGTTATGACAGGATGTGTGGTACAACACACTTCTGGTTGCATCACTTGCAGGTACATCCTGATTGGGTGCAACGAGTGACATCCCTTCCCGTTTCGCCAAGGTGGCATTTTTTGGAACCTGGAACATACAACCCTAATTTTACAGAGCCAGACAGCTTCTGCAGCAGGGAGGACAGAGCACACTATCAGCAGGTATATGTCCACCCATACTACTGATGGGGCAGTTAGGGTTAGGGCCGGAGCAGGGGCAGTAAAGATGTCAAGGAACATGTGTTTGATGTTTGCTTGAAGCTGACCATGTCGGATGCTGCACCATCCTGCCCTGCAGAGCCTGCAAGCCAGGACCGCTCCAAGGTAAGCTAGAGAATGCTGATCAAGTCTCTGTGCTTGATTTTTGTGTGGATCCTGCAACATATAATTAACTGGATCTTGGATAGTCCTCTATGCAAGGACTGCATACACAAACGTGTGCCTAATGAGAGCTCGTTATCGCAGGCAGGTAGTGTACTTCTAACTGCTCTGGCAACATTTTCAGGCTCAGTATGTCAGCAGCTTTAATTTACTACCAGGCCTGACTAGGTTAAGGCTAGCCATGCATGTGCAATTATCTTTTGAAATTTTCCTTTGGACTTACCAAAAACCATGAGAAATTAGGTCAAAATGAAACTCTTTCAATTGTATCCAATTGGGGATCATAGAATGTATGGCCTAACACCTCAGGAATTGAGAGACTTTGGCTCCTTTCACACGGACTTTCCGATCCAGTCCGCCTGTCATTTTTTCAGGCGGAACGGATCGGATGCTCTATGCAGCCCTATGGAGCGGCCGATGTCAGCGGAAACATCTCCGCTGACACCCGCTGCTATTCCGATCCGATCCTGTCCGTAAAATCTGGAAGGATGGAAACCCTATTTTCCATCCATCTGGAGGATCGAATCAGATAAGATTGGGTGAAAACGGACAGGCGGTTCATTCTCAGCTGATCTCTCTCCCGTAGAGGAGAGCGGGGCTCTGACAGCTCCGTCTCTGCACACAGAGCGGAGACGGATCTGTCCTCCGTCTGCTCAGTGGGAATCAATGTATCGAGCCCGCTCAGCAAAATGCACTCCGTCGGGTGCACCGCCCATGTGAAAGGAGCCTTTGGGTGCTTCTCCCCTAGGTGAGATTCAGGTTTACTTCAGTGCACTTCTCTCCATTGGCAACTCATTCCAACTAAACATGGTCAGGGAGGAGTAGAAGCTGTACCTATAATGGGTTACTAGTGTTCACTATACACGCCACTTGGTGTGCTCACCTTCACACTTTTTACCTGAAGTCCCCCGCTACTTCCACTGAATAGATATATAATGCATTGATTGACACAGAGCAAGTTTTAACCTGGATTCTGCTGTCTGCTTGATGGCATAAACATCAATTGCGTATACATTGCAGACCAGGGGTTATCTTTTAGTTGAATGCACCATGACTGTCCTCAGGGTTCTGCAGTATGCTAGTATTTTATGTTTATTTTGAACATACACATGAAGTGGCTATATTGGGGGCAGGATCTCTGGTGGCTGTAGTGCAGCTAGATTTCCTTTGTTAGCGAATTTCACATGAAATGGTAATTTGCAATCTGTGACTGTGCATTTCATAAACTATTGCTCCATCTATGCTCTGTTTCTCATGAGCCTTATTTTAGAAGCGGGTTTTTTTTCCAGCAGTTTCCGTATAATGGTGCACTATGCAGAACACTTTATCCTTATGTGTTTTCTATATAGACCTGGGGGTTCAGTTGTTTCTACCGCATCCCTTTGAATTTATTTAGATGGTAATTACACATAGAGGGCCCAATAATCTTGGCTGCTAAAACTTCTCTGATGGTTCTCTCAATTTGTCTACATTTATGATATTGTTTGGACATGAAGTAGCCTATTAGGTACTGGAGATCTAGTTGTTAATGTTCAATTAAGTTCTCCTTGTCGCAGATCAAGGCTTTTGCCAATTATCTGTGATTTAATACTACTGATAGTCTACTTTGTGCATGGGCCTCAGCCGTACATGAGCCATGATTTGGGAAGCTTTTTTATACACATACTGCTTTAGCTCTGACTATATGAAGTTGGCAATATAGTTGTCTTTATATAGATAACTTGTGTGTGTGCCTGGTTTGTGGATCAGGCCTCTGGGCAGGAGCCTGACTGGGTTGTATCTGTTTATGTATATGGATTGTCCAGGAGACCTAGCTCCTGAGGCTTCATCCAGTGGACAATCCTATCCCACACATTCAGGCTTTACCAGACACATTCCCTGGGCCTGACACTGGTAGCTTAGAGGACATGATTCCAGTCCTCTAGATTCCGGAGAATAGGGTTTATCACTTATCTCCTTAAAAGCAATTGTGTTTATTCAGACATCCCTACAGTAGAGATGGTCTTCAGGTTATGGCACTATATAAGATGGTGTGCCTACACTAAGGATGTGGGGCCACTAAATTATATCATATTGTCTATGTTCTATACAATAGTATATCCCGACCAGGGCTGCAGAGGCAGCCAGGTCATTCACATGATAATCTGCAGTACATTTTATGTGCAGTGTTTATGGGTGTTTCAGCCTATCATTATTTGTTATCACTCGGACCTTATACCTGGCTTGGGTTGGTATGGCACTATATTCATATAAAGGTCAATATGTATGTATCTTCTTATATGGCCCCTGAGCAGGAGTGAATCATAAGGCCCTTTTCACACTTGTGTGACTTGTCCTGCGACTTGGGACTGCAAGTCGCATACTAAGTCGTACTCATTTTCCAATGAGTACCGTTCATATCTGTGCAACTTCAAGTCGCAGCAAGTTCAAAGTAGTCCCTGCACTACTTTGGCCCGACTTTGATGCGTTTTGAGGTCTAAGGACCTCAAGATTACACAGCCATTGATTCAGTCCAGTCAAAATCTCCCGATTTTTAGGTCGCACAAGGGGCGAAAGAGACCTAAAGCCGAACAAATCCCATCGATTTAGGTCTCTAAAAAGTTACATTCCTGGAATTCCTGAATTGCTAGCTGTCACATGTGCTTTTTGCATTAACCAGGCTGCTAAACCATCAAGTGGCTGGTGTCGTGACTCGCATCGTATGTGCAGCACTATGACGGTTACAGATCAGACAGAAGCAGCTTCCTTGGCGGTAAAGGATAATAGGTCCTAATTCTGCTTTAAGGCTGTCAGCAGATCGGTCTACAATATTGGCAGTGCCTAAAAATGCATAACATGGGGAGTAACTGAGCATGTGCAAAGCAGGATGATTCAGTGTATTACTGAATCTTACACAGTACAGACCCTTATTTTAGCGTTTTACCAAGCTTTACCTGCAGAAGGGTCCAGCCTGAGGTCCTCCTTAACAGAACGTGGTGTAACAATCAACATGAACAAGTTATCCTGTTACTTCTACAGTCTCTTCAAGTGGGGATCTACCCAACTCTTCTCATATCAGTATCACAACTAGCGCCATAGTCCTTGTGGGGACTCAGACTTAAAACACAGGAAGAACACCTGACATTTGCATTCAGATGAGGAGACAGTTCTATTGCGTATGCAAGAATGTACTGTATGATTGTTCTTACATATTGCTCATACGCGTAATAAGTGATTGGCAGTCTAGCAGTTGACTGGCAGTCTAGCAGTTGATTGGCAGTCCAGCAGTTTCTTTGTATTTCTTTCTTTTGTGGTCAGAGCGCTTTCCTGGTCATCCCTTTCTACACTAATGGTCAAGGGCATTGTTTGTTAGTCCATGCTTTAGGTAGCTATTTGGACACATCTGGAGTTGCAGTTGTAATTATGGTCTAGATATCATGGAATTCTACTATACTGTTTTATGCTCCAGTCTCTGTAGTCTTTACAGTAGTTCACTCCAGTTCAGGTATGGGTGATCTCTTAGCTATTTTCAGACTCAACTAGGGATGGAAAGCAGCGTCTTAATGCTTACAGTGCCTGATTGGCTGCTCATTGGATGGTGCCTGAGTGGTCCTGGGGCCAATTATACTTAGCAAACCAAGTGGCATCATAGCAATGTTTTTTTGTGGCCATTTTTTAGGGTGGCATTCTAAACACTGCTGTAGGGGGTTTTTGGTCCCTATTGTCTCCAGTGTGTGGAACATTATTCCACTGGCCCACAGAGTAATCAATTTCAGTATGATTCCTAAAACTGATTTAATTAGGGGTTCCCTGCTACTTTTCATAGTTCTAGGCAGAACCTCTCAGTGGATTTTACCAAATCTTTGACATCAGAATGGAAAGAGGAAGAGGATTTACCTCAATAGCACCACAGAACTGGCAGTTAGATCAGACTAGCATCTCTTACATCTACCAATCTCAACCAGGTTCCACCCAAAGGGATCACAGCCCATTCTACCAGGGCCTGACCATCTTTATATGTAGAGAAAGCAGGAGTTACGCCAGGCGGCAACCTGGTCGAGCTTCAGTACCCTTCCTTACCAAATATTACAGGATAGATTTCCTCTCCTGCCAATACCAATCTTTCAGTGGAAAGGTCCTTCAGGGTGTAGATCCCCAGTAGTATTACTTACTACTTACTAGTAGGATATCACTAAATCCTCTCAGATGTTGCCCTGGAAGACGACTTGAGAAAAACAGAGTTAGGTACCTGGTAAATCTTTTTCTAGGGAGTCTTCCAGGGCAACAGACACACCTGTCCCTATTTTTTAGGTGGAAGTTTTATGGAAGGATAGTGTATATTTGCCGATTGTTCCTCTGGTACTTGTATATTACTGAGGCACTGAGGTATGTGATGGCCTTTTAAAAGGGTGGATGATGTGTTTCCTGTTTTAGGTATGAGGATAATTATCTCTCTGATGCTGCCCTGGAAGACTTCCTAGAAAAAGTTACCAGATACCTAACTCTGTTTTTTTGTATCTTCTCTGTAGAAGGGTATTTCTTCTAATTCAGCATAATAATCATTACAAAAACAGTGCTTCAGGATTGTCCAAGTGTCGTTGCTGTACAATTGACCAATTGCACACTTTTATTTTATTACATATGCATTCCCAGCAGAACTTGAAATTGCTTCAGTTTCAATTGACTCTTTGATCCCTGGTTCACACTGGTGCGTGCAGAACACCGAATGAGATTCGCACAGGAATCGCACCACATCCGATGTCTGTGCAATACAGTTTGGGCCATACATTTTGTATGGTTTAAATCGCATCCCATTCACAGCAAAAATGGTGCACCATTTTTTTCCCCACACCTAAATCGCATTGCATGAGAGTGCGATGCAATTCTGGTATTTGCACTGCATTTTGTGATCCGTTTCGGGGTGTTGTTACTTTAACATTGACACCTGCAGCAGATCCCATGAACGCCATGCAATTGCTATGCAGTGTGATGCGGGAAAATGCAGTGAATCTTCGTGTCACGCCAGTGTGAACCAGGGCGGAGGTAGTAGTTCTTCTCTTCACCTAAAGAAAACCACTGAAAGCTCAGATTATCTGGGTCAAAAAGACTTGTAAAATTATTTAAATGGACATAATAAAATGAATGATACTGGATGGTTGCAGGTGGCAACCTATGTCCATCTACTCTGAGGATGGGGTTAGGTGGTATAGTGGCATTAAACCCAAAACCAAAAATGTAATATGTTGAAGCACACCAATCATTAGATGTGGTGGCTGCTTTAATTTTATTTATTTTTTTAGACCTTTTTGCTTTGTATTCACCCGGTAATCTGGCCAATAACATTTCCCCTGTATAAGAGTGTCCCTACAGCAGCGTTTGAAAAGGCATTAGTTGCACACAAAGTGGATTTGTATGCTTGGTAGCTTTTGAGGACTATAAAGTATTTAAATGTTTTAGTGCCCAAAATTAAGCTTTAAGGCCTCCATTGGTGAGTGTAGGGCTTACCATTTGTCTTTTTATACTCTATGACCGGGGTTTCAAACCCCCAGGTCATGGACCTGTGCCAGTTTGTACCCTGCTTGAAGCTGGCCTGCACAAACCACACTGAGGCAGGTGAGAGGTGGGTGAGCAGAGACCAGAGAATCATCGCTCACATCACTGCTGTTGGGTCAACCTTCATAAGATTCTCAAATCTCATAGAAGTGGAACCCGGTAATCAACTGCTTGTTTCCCACTCCTGCCGGATTCCTTGCGAGGCCGTAGCACTGGGGAGAGACTTAGTATTATTAAGTTCTTTCCTCGCACAAACTAATTAAAATTGACAAGCTGCATCTGGTGGCTACGGTGGCAGGCTACAGTGCCAAGTTGCAACTGGTGGCTGCAGTGGCAGGCTACAGTGTCTAGCTGCATCAGGTGGCTATGGTGGCAAGCTGCATCTGGTGGCTGCTGTGGCAAGCTGCATCTGGTGGCTGTAGTGGCAGGCTGCTGTGGCAAGCTGGATCTGGTGGGTGCGGTGGCAGGCTACAGTGGTAAGTGACACTGATTGTACATTGTGGTGAGTTGAGGTATTTCAGTATATATTACAATCTAATAGTAGAAATAATGTGCTTTATTCATCCTGACACCATATCAATCATGGTGTTGGGATGATTTAAATGCTAACATCCTCCCCCAACCCCATCATCCCTGCCAAATTGGTGTCGAAAACTTGTCAGAAGTGACTCATGCTGAGAACAGAGGAACGAAGCAGCAGACAGAAATGACACTTAGTGCACATTATAGAGGGAATATGCTTTGTTCATTTTTCATGTCTGAGATTTACAACCACTTAAAGCTTTTTAACAATAATTTATTATCATTAAAGTGATTGTAAAGCTAGGTTCACATTTGTACATTTTTAGTGCGTTTTACAGATCTGCAGAAACGCACTACAATCTAACCTTAGTTTACATCTATGGAGTTTTCTGCAAAGCTTTTTTCGGATGGGTGCAGGTTGTGTTTTTTGCTCCATTGACTTCAATGGAATCGCAATAAAAATGCATAAAATTAGTTTTTGACATCTTTTTTCTGCATTTTCCTGCATGACAACAGACACCTTCTCTTAGCAGCATCAACACATAGCTTGCCATTGGCCAAAACAAGAAAGCAAAACGCAAACCGCATTAAAAACGCGGGGGCACACCTGCGGGTTTGCTTCTGAACCAGACTGTGTGCGTCTGTGGACAAACAGAGCGCAGCTTTGCCCCGCCCCTCTCTCCCTACAGAATTGACTTGACAGCAGCAAGAGCCAATAACTTCTGCTGCTGCCTCTGTGCCTGTGTGAAGAGGGAGAGAGAGCAATGGGGGCTTCAGATGTGCACAGAGCTGGATCAATTTAAGACACAGGATGAGTCATTTTTACCTTAATGCAGAACCTCTTTAATCCGAGACTTCTAAAACAGAACTCTGGTAAAGCAGCTGAATTACACTGCTGAGATAAATATTTACACGCCACAGGGTTTCTAATGCTATAAAGCCATTTGTGATGCAAAAACACTTGCCAGGCAGGAGAGCCGGGTCCTAGACCTCCACTTCAACAGCAGCTTAACTTAGTCGAGAGCACACTCTCAGCCTACTAATTCAACAATGAATGAGCTGCTGCAGACTCATAAACCATCTCTCTGCTCACCCCTCCTGTCAGCACCTGTGTATACAGAAGAGCCTTTTTGGCTCCTAGTGCTGCATTTGCCTCTTTGAATCTGAGCCATGCTGTACAGACAGTTGCAGGATTATCTACCTAAACTAGTTGCATTTAGGAATATACCGTATTTATCGGCGTATAACACGCGCCGGCGTATAACACGCACCTAAATTTTAGGAGAGAACTTTCAGGAAAAAAGGGGTATATATTTTTAAATTAATAAATAAATACATTACTTAAATTTGGTTGGAAACTAAAGGAGTGGCTGCATACTGATAGTCACCCCCCTGCTCACGCCTTTTGCAAACATTTTTAGTGTTATCTTGCAAGCATTGTGTAAAGTAATAGTGTCCTAATGGATCAGGGTTCTGTTCTCCCTTCCAAACGAAAAAAGAGCTGCAGTGCACAGGGTTACAGGAAGCTGATATCAAGACAAATTCTGGAACCTATACTAGTTGTGTGTAAAAAAATACAATAGAATATTTTTTATGGATGCATAACTAGGTTACATGGGTTTAATAAATATTTCTGGAGCTTTACATTCTAAATAAGACATTTAGGCTGTGATTTAGGTTAGAACAATAGATGATCTTTAAAGTTGCAGCAGGTGCTGAGAAAGGCAGGTAAAAAAACAATGTGTACCTGCGAAAAAAAAAAAGAAGCTGGGATCTACTTGAACCCCTCGCTGGGGATCACTTACTTACGCCCTACTTATACTATAGCCAGTCCAATGTCTCCCCCAGAAAGTTATATAACACAGTCTGATGTCTCCAAGGTCTAAGGTCAGATAGGTATAAGCACAGCATTATACTGTAGCCATAGTAGACCCTTGCTATGGCAATGGGGCCTAGTAGCAGATGGCCATCTGCTTTGTAAGGCAATGTAGTGATTTACATAGATGGCAATAGCATTTGAAAAAACTATTTAGGTAAAATAAATGTGTTTATAGGTTAGAAACCTAGCCATGGTTGCTATGAAATCATATTGTATTATCTGCCAAGATTAGGGTGGCAGAGGGCCCCTTAATGGTCTGGCTATGGGACCCCATAACAACAATTATCTGTGCCCCAATTGAAATGTGATTGCTTACCACAAGTTAACAGTATTTTCTTGTTTTTTTTGCCCATAAATGTCCTCTTTATGACATGTGCTGGTTTTTTTTTCATATATAATAAATAGAAGAAGACTTATCAATGCATCAAGTGCCAGATGACCTTTGAGAATGAAAGAGAAATTCAGATTCATGTTGCCAACCACATGATAGGTAAGCATTTTTGTCCTTTACAAAAACATTTTCCCTGTTTTTAATAAAATTCAATTTTTCCTTCCTGCAGTTGTAGATCACGCCATTCTGTTCCAGAATGAATATGGTGCATATTGAGAAATTATTCTTTTTTTTTTTTTTTTTAATAGCAAAAAGCACTTCTATTTAGCCATGCAAAAAGCACCTGTCGACTGTCAACAGTTACAGGCAATTATACATCAATTCTTTTTGTGTCATGACATTTGGGGAATTTGCAGCATTTAGCCAGAAAAGTGCAAGCCGGTACATCCACTCATACAGATTTGTCAGAGAAAAATATACTTTTGAGTTCATTTTATGTTATTCCTTTTTCGGTTTATTTGAATTTCTTGTCTATGTCATTGGTAGAGGGCATACATACTTGAGAAAAAGTTACAAAAGAGGTGGAGTTGTTGCCAACCGCAACCAATTAGAGTTAATTTTATGGAAAAACAAACAAGAATGAAAGCCACTATTGGCAGCAATATTGTTCATTTTCTTTTTTTTTAATGAATAAACCTCTTAATGTTCGCTAATTATTGACATGTATAGGATGTTAGAGTATCCAGAGGAGGATTAGTATACTGTAAATCCAGATGAATTTTTATTTATTCTATAGGCTGAATTTGCAAAGTTGTATTTTTTTTTTCATTCATATCATATAGCTTATATCTCCCAAAGGTTTAATGTACAAAGATGCATAGGGGCTGATTTACTAAAGGAAAATAGACTGTGCACTTTTGAAGGTGCAGTTGCACTCTACAAGTGCAGTTGCTGCAGAGCTTAGTAAATGAGGGGAAACTCTGCTGACTTCCATTATCCAGCCATGTTCATGCCAAAAAATGCTGTTTTTTTTTTTTTTTTCATTTTCCTTCCATGTGATTGGGTATCCTTTGTAAAGTGAAACTTTACTTCATTTACTAAGCTCTGGAGCAAATGCAAAAGTGCACAGTCTATTTTCCTTTGGTGAATCAACCCCATAGTATCCTTTATCCTCCTCTATAAGCAGTGCTGTTTTACCACTGCTAGAGGTTTCATTACTTTACAGTATTATTTTATTGCCCATTGTGATAAAATCCAAGAAAAATGTAAATATACTAGTAGGATATCACAGAATCCTTACTGAGAAAGGCTAGTCTAATTTTTCAACTATAATCAGGTAGTCATAAGCACAGGCTAATGTTTCCACTATACACAAATGGGCATAACCACAGTCCAATGTCTCACAGCATAATGTCTTCAGTATGATCAGCATGGCAGAATCTTGGGGGGGTCTTAAAAGTGAGACCCCTAATATTTCACTGAATCGCCCCAATGGGATTAAAAAAAATTGTAAAAAAAAAAATTAAATAAGTAATTCCTAAAAATAACAAAAAACAAAATAAAAATAAAACAAATAAACTACTGACACTGTCCCATGCCCTACTGACACTGTCCTCTGCCCTATTGAAAAAATCCACTGCTCTACTTACACAGTCCTCTGCCCCAATGACATCAACCTCTTCCCTAATGACACTGTTCACTGTCCATCTGATACCAACCTCTCTCCTGCTGAGATCATCCACTGCCCTACTGACACCAAACTCTCCCTTACTGACATCTACCACTGCTCTTCTTCTCATACCGTCTCCTGCCCTACTGACACCGTCCACTGATCAACTGACACCGTCAACTGATCTACAGTACTGACACCGTCAACTGATCTACAGTACTGACACTGTCAACTGATCTACAGTACTGACACCGTCAACTGATCTACAGTACTGACACCGTCAACTGATCTACAGTACTGACACCGTCAACTGATCTACAGTACTGACACCGTCAACTGATCTACAGTACTGACACCGTCAACTGATCTACAGTACTGACACCGTCAACTGATCTACAGTACTGACACTGTCAACTGATCTACAGAACTGACACCATCCACTTATCTGCTGACCCCTTCCACTGATCGACTGACCCTGTCCACTGATCGACTGACCCTGTCCACTGATCGACTGACCCTGTCCACTGATCGACTGACACCGTCCACTGATCTACTGATATCGTCCACTGCCCTACTGACACCAACCTCTCCCCTAATGACCCTGTCCAGTGCCATATTGACACCGTCCATGTACCATCCACTGACACTGTCAACACAGTCTATTGCCCTACTGACACTGTCCACTGATCTTTTGAGTGACACTGTCAACTTATAAGGTAGGCCAAGTTCATATTTTTACCGTGACATTTGTTTTAATAATCTTAATATATTTTATGGGTACAAGAATGCTTTTGTTTTCTATACCCATGCCCCTTTAATCCCCTCCAACTTTTAACGCAATTGGGTTCGCTACGCATGCCACATTGCTGCTCTCCTTGGGGCACCCAAAGGTGTCACAGGTCTTTTACAATCCTATAGTATATACTACAAAAAAATAAAAATAGGTATGTGCCCATAAAGTTTTTGGGATTGACTTCAAGAAAGGGTGGAAACCCTAACTTCCATGCTAAAAGAAAGCAGCAGCACTTTATGTGAAGATTTCAAGCCTCACCCACACAGCGGATTGGGAGGGGTGCTGCCGGGAAGGAAGAAGAGCACACAGAAGGAGGCCTTAATAAAGACCAGCTTTTTGGCTCATTTCTTCTTTTCTGGCAGTGCCCATCCTAATCTACTACAGAAGTGAGGCTTAAAATCACTATTTCCAAAAAAACTGAGTCTTTGCCCCGGTGGAAAGAATTTCTAGCTTTGCCACTGATGGTCAGATATGTATAAACACAGTCTAATGTCTTCCCTATAGTCTGATAGGTATAAATACAGTCTAATGTATTCAATATGGTCAGATGGGTATAATCACAGCCTAATGTCTTCAGTATGGTCAGATGGATATAAACACAGCCTAATGTTTTTACTATGGTCAGATAGCATAATTTCTTCCCCACAGTCAGATATGTATAAACAGAGTCTAAAGTCTTCACTATAGTAAGATAGGCATAAAGACAGTCTAATGTCTTCACTATGGTCAGATAGGTATAAACACATGTCTTCACTACAGTCAGATATGTATAAACACAGTCTAATGTCTTCACTATGGTAAGATCGACATAAATGCAGTCTAATGTCTTCATTATGGTAAGATAGGTATAAACACAGTCTAATGTCTTCATTATGGTAAGATAGGTATAAACACAGTCTAATGTCTTCATTATGGTAAGATGGGTATAAACACAGTCTAATGTCTTCATTATGGTAAGATAGGTATAAACACAGTCTAATGTCTTCATTATGGTAAGATAGGCATAAACACAGATGATGTCACACCGAGAAAATAGGTACCTAACGTGTTAAAGTTTAAAATTGTGCACATTTGTGCAATGGCGACAAACTACAGTACTTAAAGCGGAGTTCCAGCCATTTCACTCACCTGTCCAACGGTCCAGCGATGCGGCCGCCCGAAGCCTCGATCCTCTCCCTCGGCGCCGGCATCACTGCTGTGGGCACCCGGCTGTGACAGTTTGCGGCTTCACAGCCGGGTACCCACTGTGCATGCGCGAGTCGCGCTGCGCGTCTTGATTGGCTGGCAATCTTCTGCGACCTCTGACATGTCCCAGAAGATTGCAGGGAGGGAGGGGGAGAGGAGAACTTCCGTTCAGGGCGCCGCAGCGCTCCGAGCGGAAGTGGGAGCGGGTACCTGTCAAAACTAGGTACCCGCTCCCCCCCCCAAAAAAAATGACATGCCAAATGTGGCATGTCAGGGGGTTAGAATGCCTAAAGCGGAAGTTCCATTTTTGGGTGGAACTCCGCTTTAAAAATCTCCTTAGGCGACACTTTTTTTTTTAGCAGTTTAGAGTTAGAGGAGGTCTTTTGCTAGAATTATTGCTCTCGCTTTGACGATTGCGACAATACCTCACATGTGTAATTTGAACACAATTTACATTTGAGGGTGCAACTTATATATGCGTTTTCTTTGGCCCTTTAAAAAAATGTTTTACCTATTTATTTTTTTTGTTCTTTTTTTCACTATTCCTTTAAAAAAAATCTGATCAATTTTTATTGCTGTCACAAGGAATGAAAACATCCCTTGTGACAGTAATAAGCAGTGACAGGTACACTGGAGGGATCCAAATCTCTCCTTTGCACTTAAAAGTATTCAAAACTTCAAAATCTGCGTTTTTGAATACTGTATTTTTTTTTAAATTGACACCATTGGCTGCCGTGTAAACCGAAAGTGATGTGACACCGCTTCTGGGTTACACCATCGGAGATCAAAGCCGAGTCCAGGTTTGTTTGGGACTCTGAACAGCTGGCGGACGTACCGGCTGGTTGCTTGGATCTCCCAGTAGGACGGGAGACCCAGGCAGAGCAGTGGAAGGCGGTGAGGGGGAGGAACGTCGGAGAACGTCCCCTCCCGTCTTTGTGATAACAGCTGAGCGGCTTCTGAGCTGCATGGGTTGTTATCACTAGAAAGCCGGCTCTAAAAAATGGTGCTGGGTTAATACCTCTAGCTGCAGGCATCACCCCAGTACAACCACTTCTTCATGCCTACGTACAAGTACATTACGTTACATAGGTTGAAAAAAGACACAAGTCCATCTGGCTCAACCAATAAAAAACAAAAAAACAGTAAAGAAAACCCAACCATACAACCCCATATACCCAACCCTATGCCCGCAGTTGATCCAGAGGAAGGCGAAAACACCCCAGCAAAGCATGATCCAATTTGCTACAGCAGGGGAAAAAAATTCCTTCCTGATACCCCGAGAGGCATTCAGATATTCCCTGGATCAACTTTACCTATAAATATTAGTACCCATTTATATTATGTATACCAAGGAAAGAATCCAGGCCTTTTTTAAAACAATCTACTGAGCTGGCCAGAACCACCTCTGAAGGGAGTCTTTTCCACATTTTCACAGCTCTTACAGTGAAGAAACCTTTCCGTATTTGCGGGAAGTGGTTAATGTCTTTACTACGATCAGATAGGTATAAAAACAGTCTGATGTGTTGAACATGCTATGACCAATGTGGTTGAATTCAATCTGATATATATTTTTTATGACTGTTAAATAAAGGATTTGATTCATTACCAAAATGACTGTTTTAGCAAACAATCATATTGTATATGCCCAACTTTAAACATGGTCCAGTAGTATTTACATCTCTGTGTTAAAATAGTTGTAAAATACCAGCTGTGATTGGACAGATATCCAACATCTCCCCCTCCCCCTATATATACTTATGGGCCCATCATTGCGCTTGACATCATCACTGGCTAACGGAAATACGGGCAGTCCCTGAGTTGCATACATTAAATACTCGCGTATGACTCATACTTACAGAGGGAGACAACAGGAAGTGCCGGGAAATCTACCCTTAGGAAGAGAAATTCACTCCAGTAAGAGTTATCATGGGAAAATGGTGTCTCCACTGAAGCTTTATCACTAATCCTTGTTTCCATAACAACCCAAAATGTTCAAAATCCTATTGTCACCGGGACAGAAAGTGAGGTGAAATCTTCTGAACAGGGGCACAGACAGCAAAGCAATGCTAAAATTTTACACCTGAAAAATATACCGGTTTCAACTTGCTTACGAAATCAATGTAAAAACCTACAGAATCTATCTTATTTGTAACCCGGGGACTGCCTGTATTGGAGGGAGCAGGAGAAGGGCCTGTACAGAGAGAAGGGCCACTAAAAGTTGGTATGGGTATGTATCCTTGTCAGTAGGTGTTTTTGGTGATCAAAGTGACAGTAACTTTAAGGAGGAACTTTCTGACCCATATCCTGTATAATAATTATTAGTGACTGTATTTCATTTTAATTCTTTGCATTAAAATTTTATGCTGCCAGTTATTATGCTGAACTACATTTAATCATGTTTAGTCATTGAGAAGTCTGTTGTACGAGAACCTTTGATATTGCTTTCTGCTATAGAAAAGTGTGGTGAGTATGCTTTGTTACAGTATGTGTATGAGGTTATGTTGACTCACAAAAATCTTCTATATCTAGATATTGGTAACCTTTATGCAAAATCATAAAATGATGAACACATCTGTTGCTATGGCTGTACAAGATCTCATTTGTGTTTACCCACCTATTAAGTTGTCTCTTTGCAGAAGCTGGAACATTTAGAGAGGGAAGGCCTGAAGTAGGTTGATATCAGAAATATAAAATCTCCCTCTAAACATAATTGAAATCACTTATTTAGCAAGTTTTCTTATTCATACTAATTATATTACTTTTTAATTCATTATATTTGTGCGGACTCTATTTGCACCAGTAGATGAACTTTTGTGTGCTTTTAACCTGTAGGCCCAGGGCATGTAATCTGTTTACTGGGAATACTTTGATTTGTTCTCTCTTTTTCTATGTTTTCCATCCCACAAAAGATATTTGAAACTACTCAGAGCAGGGATCTCTCATCTCAGTGCCTGTTTAAGTGGTGATATCAAGTCACTTGCAATGCCAAGCTGGCAGTGCCCAGGGTTTGTTCTCCTGCAGAACGTGGCAAAGCAATTCTGCAATTGCTCCTCTTGTAGCAGCCGGCAGATAGCAACAAGGGCTTTTGGGACCATAAAGCGGGAAGCCAAATTATATTGATAATAAAGTTGAGGCCGTTTGTGAAAAGGGCTGCCACCTCAAGGGTCTTTGCAGGAGTAGGAAAACACCACATTTGCATTTTCCATTTCCATATATTGACTACAAAAATGGCCTTTACTCAATTAAGACTTATAGCTTTTGGGATGCATGCAGCAATTTTATGAAATATTTACCACCTTATTTGCATTTGCCATATAAGGTTTTTTTATGTATTTATTTTTTATATTATAGCCACAAAGAAACTGGAACCCTCTTGAAATAGACTTGACTCAAGTAGTTCTGCTGTATTTCCTTTTAAACATTTCATTTTTAAAGCAGCAGACATCCCTTCCAGATTGATACTTAAAACAACTATATATAATTTAAGGATCTTTATTACTGAGGGATAGTTGGATCAAACAGTACCAGTGGTCAGTTTAATTAGCTGTTTTTTAATTTAAGTTTTCAGTTTAAATAAAGCTTAAAGTGAACTCTGGATTCTTTTTTATTTTCTTTGACTTTGACAAGAGCATGGGTGGGTTAAACCAGCTCTCTGATTTCTGCTATCTATATCCTCCATAAGGGATTTTCCCCTACTTCCTGTCTCTGGGCAGATTTCTTCTCACTTACTGTCTTGGAGACAGTGTCAAAATGGGAAAACCACAATGAAAACCCTGAAGAAGTGTTAAATCTTTTTTTATTGCACTGAAATTACAGGACATTTGGATAATTCTCTCCAATGGGGACCAGTACAGTATTAAACACTTGGTAGAGTAAAAGAAAGAGGAATAGGAACGGGAAGGAATTGAGTATCTTATTCTGATGCAGACCAATGAGAGAATAGAAATGTACCAGGCTAATGAATTTGTTTAAATCGGACTGGAATGAAAAACCTAGAGCCAGCACCTTAAACGCAAGGCTTTCTAGAAAAGGTTAGTCCACCCATAACCTGTTTGGATTTTGGTAGATGCTGGAGACTAAAGCCACCTATGAATACCTTGCATCGCTTAGGGTTGTGGACAGTGGAGTATATGATTTAGTTGTTCAATGTAGTTATTTAGCTGCTGCAGCCCATGCATAGAAGTCTCACGTTTCTTCATGGATATTTTTATTTATTTTTTTGTATAGTGGAGAAGACAATTTTGAGGGATTTACCCTTTCTAATTCATTTGTAGGAACTGAAGATGCCTTAAGTAGGCACATGTGGCCGAAGGTTAATTTAGGGACCACTGACAAGCACATGCAGGTTCCAAAAACACATTTATACGCATCACACTAAAGCATTCATGCATTCTGAGAATGGTGGAATAGCTTCAACAACAAAAAAATTGTTTTGCAGTCAGATGATTGCCATATAAAGGGTATAGTTTTTGACAGGAGTTTACCTACATAAAAATAGCCTTCTTTGCAGAAACTTTGGGACCAGAACTAGAAAGGGTAAAATAGATTTGACATAATCCCATCAAAAACTTTAAAGAGCATCATAAATGAAATGCTGGCACCCTTAAGTGTAAGCATGAGCTATGAAGCCTGGAGCATCCTATAATGAAGACGTCATCCACTGGAGGGAAAGTCAAGCAATGGCATGGCTTCCACTCCTTGAATTACCAGTAGTCATTCAGGCCTCCCATCATGTTTAAGCACCAATAGATAGGAGCAAAAGGGGACTTTCTACTGCTAGACTTAATAAAACTGACAGTTGACTGTTAGAGCTCCCCAAAGTGATTGGGAGATGATTGAACGGTGCATACACATCACTGAGTTACAGTATTCATCAATTTACTTTAATTGCTACACTGATCAATTGATACTGATTTTTTTTTTTTGTAATTTCATCTGTACCTGTACAAAAGTAAAACTAAATAAAAAGGGAAATGTTTCAGAAAAGTCACTTGTGACAAAAATTGTACATTTCAGTTAGAAAATTTTAACCTTTATTAACAAGTGTAAAATCGAGCTCTTAGGAACACAGTGACTGTATTTCCTGGGTAATTTGCAGTTGTATATTTTATGTTAATTTCAATCAGATTATTGCCCCCCTGCTAGGTTTACTAGAGACTCACTGTGATATGAATAATTTCTATCAACTCTGGGTTTTTTTTTCTCTTATTTAAGATTTGGCACCTTTTTTCTTTTCTAAGATTCTGAATTACCAGTGCTCTGAAATCTTGAGAACAAATGAAACCTTACAGCCAAAGTAACTCACAGTGAGAATTAGTATAAAATAGCAAGAATAATTACAAGGAAAACAGCCCTCACAGATGTTTTTCTCCCATCTAATGTAATAACTGTTTACTAAACTGTTTATTTTCTACTGTCGATTAGGAATGAAATATTGATGCTTGCTCACTCATTGAAATTCCCATAGTTGCTCCCATTTTTTTTCTCTTAAAGGCTTTACTTTTTCGTTTGATAATGACAATTTATGATTATATATTCATTTTAATATTATGTATGCTGCAGAAATAAAATTGTTGCCATGTTTGGCACACAATAAATCCTATGTGATCAGAAATATAAATTCTGGTCTGATTATATGGAATAAGTCCAGAGTGATCAGAGTAAAGCTATTTCGCATTTCTACTAATTGCCTCTAGCTTTTTAGGACAGTCTTCATTTTGTAATTCTAAAAGCAAGGGACTTAAAGTATGTTTAGACCCAAAAACAAAAGTGTAACATATTGCAGCTTCCCAGTTCTCAGATGGCCTTTTTTCAGACATTTGCTTTTTCCCTTTTCTGTTCACCAAGTGATTCTGCCAATAACACACTTCTTGCCCTATGAATACACCACTGGTTTACCTACCCTACTGTGTAAGGACAACAGAAACAGGACAGTACTACTAAAACCTTTGTCTCTAAAACATATATTGGTAGGGTTCTATAGTCCTCAGAACAATGTTACTTACTGATAAGGTGCAGCAGAGGCAGAGAGAGCAGGAAGTTGTGAGTTGACAAGATTTTTGGAAAGTTCAACAGGTATTTTTTTCATTTGTTTACTGTATATATATATATATATGTATATATATATATATATAGGAAACCGTTTTCAATGCCATATTTAACAGCCTGAAAAGGAAAAAATAGGTTAATTGTTGGCGTTTACATACCATTTAATAAAAATGGCATGGTCTCCCACATATACGATCAGAAATTTGGCGTGGTATGGTTAAATCTTAATGGGCGTCAAAGACCTTGATTGTTCTAAAATCTTAAGATATTGTGCGCATTATAATTAACAGATGTAATTACAGAAGGCCTATTGACTAAAATCGGACAAGCACATTTCTATCTTTCGACCCACAACAAAGCCGAAAAATTGGACAGATTGTACAAAAAATTCTACTTTGTGAATAAAACAATAAAGCATTGGATCCTCTGCATATTTTGGTTAAAAGCAGTCTAGGCCAGTGGTTCTAAACTGCGGTCCTCAGAACACACTAACAGGCCAGGTTTGCAAGAAAACTGAAATACATCACAGGTGATATAATTTGCTGCTCAGTGATTGCAGTATTCTAGTCTATACATACAAAAAATCCTGGCGCTGTGGGGCAGGTATCCAGAGTTCAAAGATGAGGTGGGGTGGAGAAATGGTAACCAAAATTCACCGTCAGCTAAAAAGCATATCCGGGTTGCAGCCTACCCAAACCCAGATCCTGACTGAGAACAAAATAGTGCGACATTACACCCATTTTTTTGTCGCAGTATTCTAGTCTGCATCTCCCCAAGGTAATACTTAAAATCTGGCCTATTAGTGTGCCCTGAGAACCGGAGTTGAGAAACACTGGTCTAGGTTACTCCCTGCCTTCTAGGTTATACTGGCGATTGCTGTTTTATCTTTTTTTTCCCCAAGTCTGTCCAAACATCTTCCTTAACCCCAGTACACTCGGGCCAAATACTGGCTCGACATCGGCAGGTTATAAAAAACAATTGGCTAACATTTGGCCCGTTTGTATGGCACCCTGACTTTCTGTCAGACGAGCATGCTGAAAAATCAGCAGCTGAACAGCTCCCAATCAGCGCTCTTAGCCAAGTATAACAGGTCTGTTATTTTTAAAGGAAAAGAAAAAAAATGAGACTTTAATGGGAAACGTTTGGGAGTTGGTTAAAACGAGGCTCAACAGTGCATTTTTTTACCTCTCCCAACCACATGACTAAACCTAGCCTAGTATAGAGATGGCAGCATCTCTATACCATTGCCTCTTCTGGTCTTTTTGGTCTTGCTGCACAAAATATCCTTTTTAATCCAGCTTGTAACGTGTATACTTAATTTTACATATAGTAACATAAAAAAAAAGCCATAGTCTTAGACTAGATTGTCTGAGGGATGACTATGTAGACATGCACCACTGAATTATAGTCACCGCCTAAAAAAAAACCACTTATGCCTGCTTACTCATCAATACTGACAACTCGTTTCTGATAAATTATGCTTGCATTTTAGTAGTGGGAACATCAGGAAAACATTTGAGCCAGAGGGCTCCAGGAGATGCAGAGTTTATGAATCATTGCTTTCAAGCTAAGCAAGAAGACTGAACAGCGATAGAAATTTTCAATGGCAGTAAGATACCATGACAGCTTGTGACCTGGACATGCTGGGGATACAATTTGTATATTTATCTTCACAGTGTAATGTTTTTTTTACACCTGCTAAATCTGCTCAATTTTGGCTTTATCGTGGTACTACCTATGGGACTCTGCACTGTTTATTTTTAGGCTTTAGATCCGATTTTATGTATCTCTGAAACAGCAATTATAAAGTTGAACTTTTAGACCTCCTGCCCACATGATGTCTTTTTTTTCTCCCCTGGACACCTATGCTCAAGGGGAAGAAAAAGCAGTGTTAAAAGCATAGCCAAACCCCTTTTTGCAAGCATGTTCATTCCATTGGGCAGAATAATCATTTATTTTGGCCATTGAAATTAATGAACGCTTACATGCATTAGGCACGTTTGGCATTTTTTTTGCGGCAAAACGTTTCTCCCCTGAATTCGCTGAATCTGGATTTTTTTTCTGCCTGTAAGCGCTTATGTGTGCAAAACACATAGGATAATATAGAGCGTTTTTAGTGGCAAAACAAATAGCAAACACCCTTAAAGTGGAGTTTTTGATGTCCTGGGTGCATGAGGACTTGTAAACCCCCACATATACCCAGTGAAGTGAACAGATACACAGGGATAAAACAAAACTCCCTACATACATTTTACATGTATATCTGTTGTCTTCAGCTTGCTATATTCTTTAGAAAGGGAACATCTAGTTACAATTTGTTCTTCCTGTTTCAGCTATGGGAGTGGAGTCCCGGGATACACTATGTGAGCTGATTTAAGGAACACTCCCCCCCCCCCCCCTGCCCTGCACATAGGCTGAACAATGAAGATGCTTAGAGAGCTGTGCTGTGAAAAGACCAGCTCTCTGCTAATCTTTTTATAGCACCCACCTTGACAAAAAAATTCAGCTTCTTTTATCTCCAGTGTCCGAGAACTTGTCGGAAGTTATCATGGTTATAACAGAAGAATAGAGCAGCAGAAAATCGAGACTTAGGGCTTTTAAGAGGGATACGTAAACACTACAGATATGTGCCCAGGTCAAATTTTGTGAATCGGGTTTACATCCACTTTAAACTGTAAGTATTGCAATGTTGATAGTGCGGAGTATCGACCAGCACCATTTCTGGCTTATCCTAGGGGAATGGCATTTAGGTAGAGTTGGCATGTTTGCCTGAACATTGATCTGCCCCTCAGTCTAAGATCAATGGAGCAATGACAGAATGGTCAAGACAGAAAGTGATGATTAATATGCAGTTAGTCTGCTTTAAGAAGGTAAACCCTAATAGTTATGTGGTTTATATGAATGATCATTACAGACATTAGAGAGTGAATATCTCTATAATTTATATGGTAGTATTCTATAGAGTAAACCTACTTTAGTATTCCTGACATTATTCAGGGTTCCAGGAAGGCTCTTTTGAATTCCCTGAGTGGAAGTTATTTAATGTGGCTTAACTAAATTATATACTTGCAAGTATATTCGCAATAGGTTGAATACTTTTTGGTTAATTTTCTGGTTTTGCCAAAACAAAAATATATTTTCATTGATCTTCATAGACCCTGGGTTTTAGGTTGGTACCTTCAGGTGATTGGACATTGGCAAACTTTTGGGAACATGCCCCCTGGCTATCCCCTTATAACTCTAACGTACTCCGTGGGTTCTCCATTTTCTGCCAGTGTCCTAAGGTGATGGACCTCTTCTCCATTACAGAGAAATTGCTATTAACTTTACTAATTTAATATTTTAGCTTCATATTGCATATTGAACTTTACCGGTCCTTAGATGTGATGTCTGCATTCGTTTCCTTTTTTCAGCCCTTGTTTTTCTGTTTTCACCTGATAATTTTGTCTTTTTTTTCCCCAAAAGAAATCTTATTAGTTTTTCAGTAAAAAGAAACATTACAATAATGAGAAATTATATCGTTGTCGCCAGAACAGAAATGGACAGGAAATCATCCAATGGGGACAGTTCTTGTGACAGTTGTCTAAGGCTCATTCTACATATTACAATCTGACTGCACAATTGCTGTACAATCGGCTTTAGATTTACCAGTTAGTCTGTATCCAGTTCTGCAAGTACTACACACTTGTTGGTAGATCAACATATTATACTTCCTCTTCTCGGGTCCCTCTTTGGTGCTCCAGGCCCCTCCTTCCTGTTGAGTGCCCCCAGAGCAAGCCGCTGGCTATGGGGGGCACCCGAGCCGATTCACAGCTCCCTGTGTCCATTCAGACATGGAGCCATGACCTGGCCCCGCCCCTCTCTCTATTGATTGGCTTACTGTCTTTGATAGCAGCAGGAGCAATGTCCTGGGAGTATTCCAGTCAGGCTTCAGGAGGTATGTAAATGGCCTACACCTATGGCAATGACATATTCAACTTTAGTCAAAGCTGCACAGTTTGTTTTTATGTACATATGACCCTTTTCTGCATTGGCAGTTTTTTTTTTTTTTTTAAATCACTTCAGCCCTGAAAGGTTTACACCCTTTATGACCAGGCCAGTTTTTGCGATATGGCACTGCGTTACTTCAACTGACAGTTGTGCGGACATGCGACTCTGTACCCAAATGTGTATGTCCTTTTTTCGCACAAATACAGCTTTCTTTTGATCGTATTTGATCACCTCTGCGGTATTTATTTTTTGCGCTATAAACAGAAAAAGACCAACAATTTTGAAGGGTAAAAAAACAAAACAATATTTTTTCATTTATGCTGTAGAACATGGGTGTCCAACCTTTTGGCCTCTCTGGGCCACATTGAGTGTAGAGAAATTTTATCGGGCCGCATATAAAATATATACTATAGTAAAGGCATGTAATAAAATGCCGCCGCGCCCCCCGCACTAATTTAACACAACTAGAGGATGATCAAATTAAATTGAATCAGTATACAGAGGTTTACTTCTTCTGAGAGACAATAAAGGAACACTCGAACCACCATGACCACTTCAGTGATTTAAGGTGGTCATAGTGGTAGGAGTCAGAAACACTGCGCATGCTCGTCTCCCGCTCCCCTCAGCCTCTGCCTACCGTTAGTTGGAAGCTGCTGTGGCCGTGCCCCCGACCCGACTTCCTTCCTCCCCAGCAAAACCATATTGTCAGGGGGCAGTGGGCCGCATTGCCTGCGGTTCTGGGCCACATGCAGCCCTCGGGCCGCAGGTTGGACATGCCTGCTGTAGAACATACCCCCCCCAAAAAAAAAATGTAAAAAATCTAATTTTTTTATCAGTTTAGACAATATGTATTCCGCTTCAAATTTTTTGTAAAAAAAAAAAATCTGAATACGTGTATATTGATTGGTTTGCACAAACTTTATAGCATCTACAAATTATGGGAAATTTTTTATGGAATCAGCCCCCCCGATGGCTGATCAGAGTCCTGAATGAAGCTGGATTTCGGCTTTGATCTGGTCTCAGATGATGTAACCCAGAAACGACGTCACTTCCGGTTTACTCAGCTGCCGATGGCACCAATTTAAAAAAAAATATGACAGTATTTAAAAATTCTGATTTTGCCATTTTTAATACTTTTAAGTGCAAAGAAGGGATCTGGGGTCTTGTACATTCATTGTGACAGCAATAAAAGTGATTTATTTATGTTTTTTAAATGAACAGTGAAAAAACAAAAATTAAAATAAATTGGAAAAAACTTTTTTTAAATCGCCCCATCCCCATTTGCTCGCACACCAAAGAAAATGCATATGTAAGTCGTGCCCAAAAATGTAAACTGTGTTCAAATCACACTTGTGAGGTATCACTGCAATCGTCAGAGCGACAGCAATAATTCTAGCAAAATACTTCCTCTTCAACTCTAAATTGGTAAAAGTTAAAATATTTTTAAAGGGAGGCCTATGGAGATTTTTAAGTAGTGTCATTTTTCACCATTCCAAGACGTTAGGTATCTATTTACTTGGCGTGACATCCTCTTTCGCAATATATAAAAAATTGGGCTACCTTTTACTGTTTAGTTTCTTTTAAAATCAGTGAAGTGTATAATGCGTTTGAAAGATTGCTGTGCAAATACCATGTGACATAAAATATTGCAACAACCGCCATTTTATTCTCCAGAGTCTTTGCTAAAAAAATATATATAATGTTTGGGGGTTCTAAGTAATTTTTAGGCAAAAATACTGATTTAACTTGTAAACAACATGTGTCAGAATTAGGCTTGGAAATAGGCTTGCAGTTAAATGCATAGCCAAAAAAATTATATTCCTCTCCTTCCAGTTCTGAGATTTACCTAGCTTTGCCATACAACCCAATCCTGATTGGTAGTATGGAACACCTGATGTTTTTATACTTCGTCGGTTAATTAACTCTAAGTGCCGGTTCACATTTATGCGATGCGGGAACGCTGTGAATATACAGCGTGTTCCCGCATCGCATCTGCACAACAGGCAGTTCACACTGCCATATGCGATACGCTGGGGGTGTCAATTCAAAGTTAACGACACCCCCAGATCAGATGGCACATCCCAGTGTGATCTGAAAGTTCGCACAGAATCGGATCGCACTAGTGTGAACCACCATGCGATCCGATTCTGCTGTGGACCAAAAAAAGGGTCCTGTGTGAGTTTCAGTGCGATTGCGGTGCGAATTCAGCCATACAAACTGTATGGCTGAATTTGCACCGCACAGACATCGCATGTCATTTTAGGAGCAGTGCGCTCCGAATTACATTCGATCTCTGTGATCGCACAAATGTGAACCGGCACTTAGTGTTTACAAAATGGATTATTATTTTACAGGATTTATATAGTGTCAACAGTTTGCGCAGCGCTTTACAACATGAGGGCAGACAGTACAGTTACAATATAATTCAATACAGACATGGCTGCTTGCAGTTTTTTTAAAATGCCTTCAGTTCTGCTTTAATTAGTGCCTTTTAGTTTATTACATTTACATCAGAATTCAGTTTTAAATGCACTGCAGTCATTTATAAAAAAAGAAAAAAAAAAAAGAATGTTTCCAATTGGGGAGTTCACTCTAGAACTGGCATAGAGCTGATCCAGAGAAAGGAAAGATGCTCCCTTACTGTGGGAATACAAACTGAAAGGGTGGAATGCTTATTTAAGTTTAGGGAGCAAAAACAAAATTCTCTCCCTCCATGCTGCTAGATCGGTCCCCACAGCCTCTTCTTCCCACATTTGCAGGTCCTCTGACATCATCATGACTCTGGATGAGGGGATACTGAGGGACAGTCCATGGGATTGTAGGTCGCACGTTAAGATTACCTAACCAAAAGTATTAAAATAAATAAGACCGACGTACAGCAAGTTGGTATTTAAAATGGCCGTGGCACCTTTATTGGTATTAAATTCATCAAATTCAACTTTATTAAAAACATAAATAAAACGATTATATATATATATATATATATATATATATATATATATATATATATATATATATAAACTTTAAATCACTCCAAGTCATAGAACTCGACATGAAAAAACATGAAATTCATTAAGCAGAGTCCCCCCTTGATCCAAGGGTGACAAAACCACATAAATGGTGCCACAACAAGGTGGGGGGAGCTCGTCCAGCCAAACAAAGACAAATGTCAGGGGTCCTGTCATGCAAGGGGTATTTATAGCCCCCCAGTACATGTGAGGGAGATCAAAACGTGTCTCCCGTCTCAAATCCCCATGACAGGTCAACTTGAGGCCTTAAAGCAACATTTTTTTTTTTTTATATTTTATGGCGGCCACAATTCCATGTTGTGGGCCCCTAAGCTGTGCCCACTTATCATTGCCTGAAAGCAGGGGAAAAGTTGGGATCACTATCTGCTATGGAGAGTCATTATTATTTTATTGGACTTGACCGAGGATTCAGTAAACATACAAGTAATGGGTTGCTTAGAGTACGCTTGCTAAAGTTGTGTGTTTGTTGAAACATTGAATACTTTTTCTGTGGACCTGTTATGAAGTTAGCAGGGGTTGCATGTTACAGCAAACCTGTCATCACAGATAACATGTGGAAATAGGCCCCTAAATGCTAATGAGGCAAAGCAAAGTACCTATTCACTGTAAATCAATTACTGCAGGGTGTCCCAGTAGGATGCAAGTACCATTTTTTGTAGAAGCAGCAGAAGGACCACCTTCAGTGCATCCCTTTTAGGTAGGCCATAGGCCTTGGAATCTAGGCCTGTTCAGAGGGAACCGGCCGGGAGTCGAACCGTGTATGGGCAGGCTAAATGTACCAAGTTGATCGATCTATCTCAGCTTGGGTTAACCAGCCTGATGGGTTTTACATGCGATTTTTTCTAGCGGCTACTTAAGCTGCTAGCAATATTCACTGTTTTCTCCCAGCAGGGAGGGCTTCCCCGAAGACAGTGGCTCGGCAGGATGGATTCCGGCATCAACACTGTCTGTTGATGGGGGAATCAAGCTAATTTCTTCCCTGCAACCACCATCTATGGCCAGCCTTAGTGGTATAAGCAAGTTACAGGAGACAGATATTGTAAGTCTACTGTTTTCCCTCTATTGGAAAAAAATGCTTTAACCGGTTGCCGACCGCCGCAAGTACATATACTGCGGCGGTCAGCCCCGGCCAGGCAAAGTGACGTACCGGTACATCACTAGCCTGTCACTGACTTGTGAGCCAATATCGGACGAGCGCGCACCCCCGCCCCGGCTCGTTCACTAACACGTCAGTGCGTGTGACCGGCGGACCCGATGTCCGCCGATCACTCGCGATCGTTCGCCGGGAAGGGAGAAAGGCAGGCGGCTAATGTAAACAAGCCGCCTGTCATTCTCCCCTGTGTAAAAATGGAGATCAGACGGTTCTACTATGTAGAACCGTTGATCTCTGTTTTTACGGTAGTAGCCATGTCCCATCACAGTTAGACGCACGCCCCTAGGACACACTTAACCCCTCCCTCTCCAATACAGTTAACCCCTTCCCTGCCAGTGTCATTTTTGCAGTAACAGTGCATATGTATAGCACTGAATACTGCAGTAATGTCACTGGTAACCCCAAAAGTGTCTAAAATGTCAGTCAAGGGTCCGATCTGTCCGCCGCAATGTCGCAGTCCCGCAAAAAAATCGCAGATCGCCGCCATTACTCGTTAAAAAAAAACACCAAAAATTACAAAAATCTTTCCCTTTGTTAGTAAACGCGATAACTTTTGCGCAAACCAATCAAAATACTCTTTTTGTGATTTTTTTTTTACCAAACATATGTAGCATAAAACAAATTGGCCGAAAATGTTAAAAAATTTTTGACTTTTACATTTTTTTTGGGAATTTCATATAAAAAATGTGAAAAACATTGTTATTTTTGCAAAATTGACGCTCTTTTTTTGTTTATAGCGCATGATCAAAAAATTGCACAGGTGATCAAATACCACCAAAAGAAAGCTCTGTTTGTGGGAAAAAAAGGACGTCAAATTCGTTTAGGTACAGCGTCGTACGACCGTGCAATTGTCAAAGTCACGCAGCAAAAAAACCCCTGGTCAGGAAGGGGGTAAAATTTTTCGGGGCTTAATTGGTTAAAATCTTCATTGAGTATAATAATAGGATCAAGGCATCACAAAATACATCTACAATACCTATCTCAGTTGCCCTAATCTTTGGATTAAAAAATATCCCATGCCAAGTGTGTCTGCCCCCAGCCTTCCCTGCTTCTACAGAACTTGTGTTCGAAGTTTTCCCTAATGACTAGACTGAGGGAACATTTTGACACATCCTGTGTAAGTAAAATCTGCTAGTGGCAGATGTGCTTAGAGAGCCAGTTTGAAATGGCAGCGTCCGGCAACAGAAATCTGCTGTACTTTACATCTTCATCACATCATTCTTTAAAAAAAAAAAAGAAAGACTTGAGTTCCCCTTTAAAATTCAGTGTGATGCATTTTTTACTGTTCCTTTTTGCAATTGCTTTCTGAAAGGCTTTTGGTTTCCTGCCTTATTGGATGGATTACTTCCCCATCGAACATTTGTTTCCAAGTTTCCAATATGTTCTTGATGAACACAACTGTTTTGTTTATGAGGTAGCTTAATAATTGAAGACTCTAAGCTGCATGGGCCTTATCTTGCTCAGCCTCCGTTGGCATGTAATCTAATCCATTGCAAACCAGCAGATTCCGTGTCTGTCTGGCCAAGCAAGTCAAGGGTCACATGAAGCCCTTCCCGTGTCTGCCAGACACTAGTGACACACTGTACATGTATTTTTTTTTAATTGTCACAAAACTTTTATGATTTTTTAGCTGCTAATGGCAGCCTTAAGATAACTAATTCTAAAATTGCTTATGGGGTTGCTTGTTTTAATGGAATTTTGTGGCAGTCATAATGACTAATAATGAGAATTGATTTTAAAAATGTGGCAGTGCATAGAGAATACATACCTAATATATGGCCTATTCAAGAGTAGGGCAATTGATAATGTGTTGTATGTCTATTCATATATAATTTGCTTTTTGAATTTGAGTGATAAAAACTAAGGCTATGTGTTAAAAAAAAAGAAAAAAAAGAAAAAAAGTTCAATTTAAAGAGACCCTGTCGCCACACAATCTTTCCTAAATATTTCTATGTGTAGGGCAATCTTGTAGCTTCCTGTTGGTTCCATTAGTTCCTCATTCAATCTTTCATTGACTGAGTTACAAGTGCTGTAAAACTGATAGGTTCCCCGCCCGCTGACAGCTCAATAAATAAAAAAAATGCCGACAAAATATAAGAAAAAAAAAACAGCATGGGGCCTTCCCCCCCCCATCCATGCTAGGGCCTTCGGGGCTGTTATGGATGTAGAGGGAAATGCCAAAATTTAAATAAAAAATGGCTTGCCCCCCTGAAGGGCCTGGTATGAATTGGGGGGGGGGGACCCCACCGCCTGGTATGGATTGGGGGGGCCCTATCCTGTTTTTTTTCTAATTTTTCATTGCCAGCATTTTTTTTTTAATATTCAGCATTCAGAGGGGAAGCCCGCTTATGGCTGATGACTTATCTTTCTTTAAGGATGCAGCAGCCGCCTGCTCCTTAACCACCATTAAAGTTACTGGTTGTTAAGGACGCCAGGGGCCATCCACTCCCTAACAACCATCTATTTACAGCCTGTGTTAATAACGCTGGTGGAAATCTACCTCAGACTTTCACTACTAAAATACCGCATGACTTTATAAAATGACTCATGCGGTATTTCGGTAGCATTTTTTAGTGAATGCCAAAAAACGTTTTGAAAAACACTGTGCGGTATCTTATGCATACTGGGATGCTGCAAGATACCGCTTTATGAATGGAGCCCATTGTTCCTGATGTAAGAAAGCACAAAATGTAGTATATCAAACATTAAACTGCAGTAGCAAACACACAACATGCTTGTTTCTTACCAAATGCTGCCTAGTGTTTCCGGTGGATGAATGCACCCCAGAAATCAGAGTTGTGAACAGTCTCAAAAGGTTTGATTTGACTTTAAAGATATTCCAAATTTTCGTCTTTTAAATGTGCATCCATTTGATGGTACAGTTTGTTGGGCAAATAAAATATTTGGGCATTACAAAGTGAAATGTCCTTTTTTAGTTGTTTTCTTCCCAGAAGTAAATTGTAATGTGTAACTATATTTTGGGTCTGCTGAAACTGAAGTGGCATTCAGCAAGCGTTGGCATTTCGTCAGCTTGCCATAGAGGCAGCTGGACTTCATTAAGCACTGGTGTTAATTACTGGGAGACTGTTTGTTTAGTATGCATGCACAAACACTGGGGGTTACTTATGAAGGGTCACCTTGACGTGAAGCTCTTATTTATTTATTTGCTTGTGGCATGGTAGCTTGTTACTTATTACTAATAATGTCTTACTGGAAAGGGCAGCCAAGCTTTTTGTTGATGTATGTATAGATTCATATTTAAGGTAATCTCTTTAAAAAGTATGCTATAAGTTGAAGGATCATATTTTGAAAAATATCTAGTGCTCCTTTCATTGCATTAAATGCTCAGTTCACCTTTTCCAGAAAATCGCATATGCGGTCAAGGGGCCCCTGTAGATATTAAAAACTGCGCAGCTTTGTAAAATGTTTATTTAAAAAAATGCAGTTCACTTTGCAATGGAAGTTGCACTTTGCAGGGAAATGCCCCAGAGCTTTGTTAATGAGTTGAAGCTCTCCTGACTTTCGTCATCCAATCATGTGCAAGCAAAAAATTCAGTTTTTTTTTTTTTTTTTTTAATTTTCCTTGCATGTGATTTACAAAGTGAAACTTCACCACATTCACTAAGTTCTGGGGTAATCTCTAAGCATCCAACATTTTTTGCACCTGTAATTTTGGGGGGTGAGCATCCCAATAGTTTTTACATACTAGCAGCTAGACAGGACATGGGGATTGATAACTAGATATTTTTCTACCAAGTTTCGAGGGGGCCTAAATGTAATGGGTATGACTATAAAATGAACATCAAAATTCAACCGCTTTTTTAAAACATTCACTGAGGCCCCTTGACTTCATAGGCTTTTTTTCTGGAAAAGGTAAACTTGCCCTTTAAGGAAGTCCTTTTTTCAATTTGGCCAGTAGTTGCCAGAACGTATACAAGGATTGTTGCCTGAGGGCCAAAAATGTTTCGACATGAGCCTGCATTAAAGAAAATGTAATATGCTATTGAAGGTGTTTTTTACTCTTCACTCTTACCAGTTTAGGCACTATGGTCTTTGGCTTTCTTTTAACTAGAACTTATTGTTTGCTTTTTTTTGTATTATAATTACTTTTCCATTCTCATATGCTTTATGTGGTCTACAAAATGCTTTGGTTGTAAGGCTTGCGGAACACTACGTGTTTATAAGGCATTTTCACATTGTAGTTAAACTAGTTATTTACATACACTCACCGGCCACTTTATTGGGTACACTTGTTCAATTGCTTAGTAACACAAATTGCTAATCAGCCAATCACATGGTAACAACTCAATGCATTAAGGCATCTAGATGTGGTGAAGATGACTTCCTTTAGTTCAAACTGAGCATCAGAATGCGGAAGAAAGGGGATTTAAGTGACTTTAAATGTGGCATATTTGTTGGTGCCAGACGGAAGTATTTAAACAAACTGTTGATCTACAGGGAGTTTCACGCACAACCATCTCTAGGGCTTATAGAGAAAATATCCATTGAGCGGCAGTTGTGTGGATAAAAATGTCTTCTTTATGTCAGAGGTCAGAGAAGAAAGGGCAGATAGAAAGGCAACAGTAACTCAATCACTCATTACAACCAAGGTATGCAAAATACCATCTGTGAACACACAGAACATCAAATCTTTAAGCAAATGGGCTACAGCAGCAGAAGACCACATCGGATGCCACTTCTGTCAGCTAAGAATTGGAAACTGAGGCTACAGTTCCCCTAGGCTCACCAAAATTGGACCATAGAAAACTGGAAAAATATTGCCTGGTCTGATGAGTCTTGATTTCAGCTGCGACATTCAGATAGTAGGGTCAGCATTTCACGTAGGCATGAAAGCATGGATCCATTTTGCGTTGTATTAACAGTTCAGGCTAGTTGTGGTGCTGTAATGGTGTGGGGGATATTTTCTTGGTACACTTTGACCCCTTAGTATCAATTGAGAATTGTTTAAAGCCACGGCCTACCTGAGTATTGTTGTTGACCATGTCCATCCCTTTATGACTACAGTGTGCCCATCTTTTGATGGCTACTTCCAGCAGGATAATGAGCCATGTCACAAAGCTAAAATCATCTCAAACTGGTTTCTTGAACATGACTAAGTTCACTGTACTTCAATAGCCTTCACAGTCACCAGATCTCAACCCAATAGATCACCTTTGAGATGTGGTGGAACAGGGGATTCGCATCATGGATGTGTAGCTGACAAATCTGTGTGACACTGTGTGATGCTATCATGTCAATATGGACCAAAATATCTGAGAAATGTTTTCAACACCTTGTTGAATCCATGCCATGAAGAATTAAGGCAGTTCTGAGGGCAAAAGGGGGTCCAACCCGGAACTGGCAAGGTGTACCTTTTTATAAAGTGACCTGTTAAATGTATGTTTACACGCATGCATATGTATGTGATACAGTGAAATTTGTTTCCTCATGGTATATATTGTCCTTTGTGTGTATCTAGTCCCACTCGGATGCAACATTTCTACAATAGAGTAGTGAGGAAGCAAGAATAATTTGTCGGTAGTGTAGACAAACGAAACACATTTTTTTTGTGATAGAAAATGATTTGGCTGTTTGGCTTAGTTTTGCTACTTCATTGCGATCCAGTGTTTCAGAACATCTATATGTAATTAGGGTAACAATAATCTTCTTTGTTTGTCGTCTGCGTTGTTCGCAGGCTGAAGAGGGGCAGAATGTGCTTTCCAGGTAACATTATGAGTCACGCTTCTACTGTAGGTCGTGCTGGGTGGCAGATGTGCATTTTCTTGAAAACTTTTAGGATTAGAGGTGTTGGGCTCTGTGACAATGAATAGCAAAATATCAGCTGTTCCCAAGTGTGCCGCTTCCCAAGGTGCTTCGCTCACAATACACACTGTCTGCCAGAACTGGCTGGAAATTTTTTTTTTGTCCGTAAGCTAACCTGTATGGCAGATGCTGGGTTAGTGAAAGAGAGAGAGAGAGAAGGGAGAGAGATGGAAAAAAAAAATCCCTCCACCTACAGTGGCTGCTCGTTAGGGCATGGAATGTGCCGTTAATAATGCATCTGTGAAACTCAGCTGTGAGGAAGCTGAGTAATTATCCCGCTGCAGTGTTCTGAGCTTTGGTGTCATCACTTTGGGGGTTCCATTAACCTTATCTTGGCCAAAAAGGTGTTGCAAAGTGGCATTCGCCCTTTCTCGTGTGAGCTGGGGTTAAAATTCTTTGCAGACCTGTACATCACACATACAAATAATGTGCCATGCCACAGCTCAGAGGTAATTTGCCTCTTTCAAACCTTTACAACCCCTGTGAATTTCTTTTTCTCCTTTCGCTCTCGCTGTTACGCCAGCTGAAATCCCCAGAAGAACAAAAGGTTTAGCTGAAGCTATGAAGCATGTATATATTCACCAGCTTCTGGCATTCAGATAGGGGAGCGAAAAAGGAGAGAAATGGAAAGGGGGTTGGGGGGAATCAAAGTGCTCCATTGTACATGCTAATACAGAGCAAAATGCACACAGCTAGACATTAAACCTTAGCAGGATTTAGCCATTGTGCAAAGTGATACTCTGATCAGACTTGAGTCAGGCTGGGTGGCGGGGATGAAGTCATCTATTTATTTGATGTTAAATAGGTGGACAGCTTAGAGTTTATCACTTTTATATTAACACGGTTCTGTTTTTGTTGGGGGAAGGGGACCAACTGCCAACTGCCCTATACGATTGATGGATTTGTAACCTAACTAAATGGGTGACGTTTTGTTGTGTTTTTTTTTTTTTTTTTTTATATATACCATTGATTGCCGTAAACAAAAGCAAAGAGCCTTTTTTTTTTCAGGTATCCTTTATTGATCTACACCAAATGTTTTTGCTTTTTCTTTTATTGATTAAATCACAGTTTAGTACCGATTTAATGTTCCCAAACATATTTTGTAGCCAAAGCAGTATATGTTTGTATTTATCATTTGAAAAAGGGCCAGCAATCGATAAGGCTGTCAAAATTTGACCAGAATTGCCTTCTTCATGTTATGTATAGGAACTAATCGGGTGATCCTTTTTTTTTTTTTTTTTTTTAAATATCCATGTGATTATTTATTACGACTTGTTTCGATTATGCATTGATTCCATGATCCGTTCTAGTAAACGTCTTAATGAATAAAGAACCCAAGTGTTTTTTAAACATTACCATCACCCCTCCTTTACTTAAAAGAAAAAAAGTAATGAAAAAAAAGAAGTGTTTGAATACTGTGCTATGAAGGGAACAGCCCTGCAGTGAGGCAGTTGTGATATTAGAGCAGATCTCCTAAGAGATCCCCTGGCTCCTGTGTACTCATCGGAGTGGCACAATCCCAGACAGCTGGTCTCCCAGCATGGGTTGCGCATGCAGCGAGGAAGTTGGCACACTGGCATAGAACAGGTAATGCTCTAATTTCCCCTGTGCAGATGCGGCCAGCAATATCTTAATTTATTGGTGTGCTGGCATGCAAGGGGGGAATCTGGCAGGGCAGGCTTGTTTAAGTATTAGCAACAATAATGCACACACAAAATTATTAATGTATATGATTGGGGCTTGGATTTAGTCAACACCGATTCGTAATCATCGTCTTTTGTAGTGTTTGAAAAGGCCAGAAAATTCCTAATTATTTAATTATAGATATGTAAGTAATACACAGGGAGCAATGTGTAAGTGAGCATGCAAGAGTGTTTAGTTACAGTATTAAAAAAGGATGATGAAATACAGCAGTCGCTTTCTTTGGGTTTAGTGTGAGCCAGAAATTCTCAAGCAGTTTTTTTTCCCTTTTCCCTTTCCATAATCTGCCAATAAAATGAAACAACTGTAGCATTCAGTAAGTGAATGAAGCTTCCACACCTCCCCGGCACATCGGAGCGGAATCATCATCACCGCATCTCTAACTTCGTGGAACGTTAAGTTCTGGTGACAGACACTCTTATAATTATCCCACGAAAACCCTTCATTGTATTCATATCATTAATTTTGTTTGGGCTGTTAGATTTGAT